>NC_071625.1:7531578-7841710 GCF_014839835.1 Dryobates pubescens
CATCAGCACAGGAATTACTGATAACCACATCTTCCCAAGGAGAAATAAAAGCATTGTCTAGCAATCCTTAAAGTTCCCAGGGTAGGAACTGGTAAAGAAGGAAAATGTTTTTTCTTCACAAGATACACCACCACTGTTTAAAACACTGGATCTCATTCTTGGATGTAGATCACAAACCTCCACTTCAGTCCTGCAGGGCTTCAATGGATTACAACTTCTGATATCCCTTACAGCAGGGACAACCAACAGAAATGATGCTGAGGCTGTATACCACCCTAAGCTCATTAGCAGCATTCATAACACTTCAAACCTTGAGGTGGAAGCCATGCACAGTTACAACTGAGGGGCTAATTCAAGAACAATAACACTCTTGACTTGTTAGAACCATTCCCATTCATGGTAAGACACTTGAAACATGATCATGAAGGTCCAGTCAGTAGCTGTTAAATCACAGAACAAAGCCACACTAAAGGCTTCCTCATCATCTCCCTACCAGACACCATCAGTCCCAACCTGTCACACACCTGCCATAGGTATGACGGCCCTGTCGACATCAACACACAACTACTTCACTGTTGTTTGGTTTCAGCAACTAGGTCACTGCAAAGGAATGCTACACAGCCACATAAGCCCTGCCCAAATGTACCACACAGCAGCATCTAGGCTTGTAATGTCTAGATGTAGACCATCTACAGCTGTACATCTAACAGCCTACCTCTGATTCCAACTTTCTGCATAGCTTTTGTCCTCAGTAGTATTATGTGACTCTATGGCTAAGATTTAATCCTGCTCTGGATTTTAAAGCACCACAGGGAAAAAAAATCAAAAGGGGAGCTATGGCTTCTTTTAATTTAATTCTTTTCATGCAGACTTTTTTTTCTAGGATCTGTGAAAGCCTGAAGCTGAAACACCACTCAGTCACATGTATGCAGAAAATGCGTCTCCTTTTAAACAGTTCTCACTCAGTATTACTTTCTGTCCTTTAAATTTTCCCGCACAACCTTCGAAATGCCAAAGACGAAAGGCTGGTTTGCACATGGAGTTGGCAGCTGTGCACTGGACCAAAACTTAAAAAAATACAGCAAGAGACTGAAAAAAAAGGTTTTTTTTTCTAAATCTTGTGTTTGCACCTGGAACAGGGAGAGATTAAAAGGCAATGCTAACCAGGAGAAGAAATACTGCTCATTGTGACACCATCTCTGCAGAAGGGATTCCAGCACACATCACTGTTCTGAAGACCCTCACGTGGTCTCACTACAATAAGTTATTGATGGGGAAAAGCATAGCTAATTTGAGATTAGGTACAGGAAGTGCAGGGATATTCACTTCATGAAGGAGAAGCTAAAAATATTTAAGTGATGTTTCACATCTATTTGCATAGCTAATGCGTTACAGCTTTTAAATCACGTTAAGCCTACTGACGTCACATGAACCATTCAATGAACTCGTGAGAAATGGCTGATGCTTGAATCTGCTCTTTCTCGTGTCAGTATAGCTGACTTAGACTCACATGCCTACAGGCTAATTTAGTGCATTTTCTACACCTAGATACATCTTACTCCTGTCTCAGACATTCCCATTTTAGTTTCCAAACCTCTCCACAGATGGCGTTGGGAAAAACCATCAGAAATTACCTGCAAGGTCCCTTTGAAACATTCACTTCAACAAGGCAATATAGATTAAAACTTCTATTCTCTCACCTGTGTGCATGTTTGCAAAATGCTGTAGTAGATCCTGGTTAGCAGAGGCTCCCTCTGCACTATATAGAGCAGCATACCACCTACTATGCTGTTATATGCAGATCAGCAGCAGTTAACTGTAAAGCAACTGACATCCCATATGAAGGGCTGTTACTTGGGATTTAATTTCACTCACTAGCCTGCTAAATTTGGGTACTTTGGCAAGGTTAGTTTCTCTTGTTTCTCCTTTGACTGTAGTTACACTATTCCATTTTTACTTTAGAATCACTTTTGGCATGAAAAAAATCCCACTCTGCACTTCTTGTCCTACTCCTGCCTCTTTACTGTCCTTAACTGTAGGACCCTGAGTTAACAAGAAGATAAAAGGGAGTTATTCTTAGCCACGATCATCTCAACAATCCTGTTTGCAATATGACTTCACAAACAATTGTATAGATAAAAAGCCAGGGAAACTGCATACCATGTGCAGCAGTAAAAACAAAGATCTGGGAGAAAAGCTTCCTAGGTTGAATGCTGAAGCACAAGGCCATCACCATCACCCAACCAATTTAAAAGAGCAGAACCACCTTCTCCCAGCAACAAATGCTCATTCTCTCCCATCTCAGCTTATCCTTTCTAACTAAAACTTAAGTTTTGCTAACCTGCTTTTTGCTAATAACTGTTAACTGCTGAAGTATTACAAACAAGTTAGAGGACTAACCAAAATACCTTCAACATCCAGCTCTTCACAAGTTCTATTACATGACATTATTTTCCTAAACGACCGAGCAACAGCAAGAGCTGATGAAAGAGCTACTTCTTGTTACATCACAAATCTTTGATTCAAAATGTTTTTCTTCTGTTTTGAAGTATTTAAGAAAAAATAAAGCTCAAAGTAGATAAGCAGAACTCTAGGTGACTTCACGAAGTAATTAAGTTGTTTCTCGAGGGCTTGTATATCTCCAAGCCACTGGCTACCATCATTTGCTTCTTTGAGGTGACAACCTGAACATAAACAGGATCCAGACCTCCTCACCCCTTTGTATCCCCTCCTTTGCAGCTACTAGAAGCCCAGAGCAGCAGCCACTATAGTTTCTTTTTCAGTGGTATCACATACTTCCTACATGATCTGATGCAAATGACCAAATCACTTTTTCCCTCAGTTGCCAGCAGTGTATTCCCCAACACCTATAGTCAAGACAATGTGAATTTTTCCATGAATATAGAGGCCATCTTCATTTGCTTCAACTCCTCCACTATCCACACAACCAATACCCTACAGCCAAGCTGTGATGCTCTTCACATGCTGAACAGTGGCACTTGGTGCACCACATATCCATCTGTGTGAACTGCGCTACAAAGCATGGAAAGTATGGCACAAGGAACCACAGACAGTAAATTAGAGAGGAAGAAAGCAGCCTATTATCAGCCATCCATAATGAATCCACAACGCACTGAACACTAAGAGAAGCCAAAGACCCAAAGCTATCCAAAGGTCCACCGTGTCCTTAAGACTGCAAGCACCGTGGTGACGGAACCCACAGCAGCATCCAGAAACACACCTACGGAGCCAGCAACAGACCCTGCTGGACCCCGTGTCCACCTTCTTTTTAACAGAACCTCATACCCAGAGGCACTTGAACCCTGGAATTTAAAGCCTCACAAGCCACTCGAGCAGCCCC
This sequence comes from Dryobates pubescens, assembly GCF_014839835.1. Taxonomy (NCBI): domain Eukaryota; kingdom Metazoa; phylum Chordata; class Aves; order Piciformes; family Picidae; genus Dryobates; species Dryobates pubescens. The sequence goes on from NC_071625.1 coordinate 7,534,940, forward strand.
CGGCCCGGCTGGGCGCACCTGGCCTTCGCCGGCGGCAGGCGCAGGGCAGCGGGGCCCGGCCTGGCCACGGCCCCCGGGGAGGCGAAGACTCACCTCGCTTGTTCTTGGTGCCGTACTGCCGGGCTGCCGCCAGCTCCCTCTCGATCCTCGTCTCCAGGTACTCCTGTTTCTTGCTGAGCATCTCCTCAGTCTCCCGCAGGCGGGCCAGCGCCTCCTGCGGCGTAGGCCCCCCGCGGCTCTTGGAGGCGGCCGAGCCGCCCCCCTTGAAAAACCTCGAAATCTTGCTCATGGCGGCGGCCCTGGCTCGGCACCCACCAGCGAAAGGGTCTGACCGGCCCGCTGGAACCTCCCCGCCCGGTACACGCCGTGACGGCACTTCCTGGGCCCTCGGGTGGTGGCACCGCACCTGGTGGCGGGGCGGGCCTGGCCTGGCCCGGCGCTGTCCACCCGGGGGCGGCTCTAGGACGGCCGAACCTGCAGCTGCCGCTGCCGGCCGCACGTATGCCCTCCGCTAGTGCCGGGGATCAGCGGCGGGACAGGTATAGCGAACTCCGCCGGGCAGCTCGCAGTAGTCCCCAGTGAAGAGTGGGTAGAGCCCCTCGGCGGGGCGGAGTGGGGACCGAGGCAGGGCCTGGCAGGCGTGCCCGTCAAGCTCACACTCCGAAGGCGGCTACTTAGTGTCCCCACCTCCCATATTCTTCCATCCTTATGTCATAAGAAGACACATACGGCGAGGACTGCCGTCTGGACCGGCGCTGGCCAGGGCAGAACACCCCGCACCCGGCGAGCAGCAAGCAGGTGAGGCGAGCGGAATGACTGCTGGCAGGCACGGTGTGTGGAGGCAGGGGCGACAGAGCCCCCCGTCTCAGTCACGGTCTTTAAGGCGCTGCCAGAGGACAGTCAGGCAGTAGGATGCGCACGCAGGTCAGGACTGAGAAACATTAAACTCTTAAGAAATGTGGCTTTTAAGAGTAGAGGTGCATATACAGAAGTACAGGATCTATCTGGGAAAGCTGCCTTCCCCTTGTCTCTGCCTCATGAAACTGGCCCTGTTCGAAGGGCTGACGCTGGTGACAAAGACAAGACACGCCAAAGAACTTTTTCCCCCGGTAAAAGCAGCCTAATGCATGAAGAGCACCACCGCCACGGATCTGGGCTGCAAGTTCGAGGCGCCGCTTGCACCGACACGGACTCATCCACAGGTTCCCCTGAGGACGTGGGGGTAGCCCCTCCAGCCAGGACCCCCAGCAGCCCCGAGCCGGCAGGATGGGCCCGGCCGCGCTCGCAGGGCACCTCCCGGACGCCGCTGAGCCGCCCCTCAGCCCCTCCCCGGGGCGGGGATCGCCGGTACATCGTCATGGCAGCCCCGCCGCCGGCGTGCTGAGTCCTCCGGTGGCCCGGCAGCCCTTGCGCGCCGTGTCTGTGGCCGCCCCGGTCCCCAAGCACGCCCCTTTTTGCGACGCGCGGAGGATGGCGGAACTGGAGCTGGGGCAGCACTGTGGGGTACCGGATTGCCACCAACTCGGTAAGCCCGGGCGCAGCGGGTGCCCGCCGGTTGGCGGAGACAGGGCCTGGCTTCCCATGGACGAGGCGGGGACGCTGGGGCCGGGGGTGGTGCCCAGGGCGGGGCGTCGCGGCGACACGGCGGTGAGGGGGCTGCGGGGCCGTGACGTGCTCCTCAGGGTGTTCTCCGTGGTGCTGCGACCCTGCTCGATCTCTTGTAATGACAGGCCCTGGCATTAGTGTGGTTAATGCCCTGCTTTGCCGACTGTTACTCCCCTGGTTTCTCATAAAATCATAGAACGTTTTGGTTGGAAAAAGACCTTTAATGTCATCGAGTCCAGCCATTCTCTTAACCCCACTTCAGCCTTGCTTGCCTGTTCTGATCTCAAGCAATGACACTAATGAAAAAGGAACTTTTCAGAGAGAGGCTGTAGAAACAATTGTACTTGAAAGTTTTCAGATGGGACCACTCGGTCTTACAGATGAAATGTAAGATCTTTGTGACCTGAGCTTTGTGGTCCAGTTGCATTGTGGTCCGTTAAGACCATATCTTAAGGATGGAGTAATGGCCTGGAGGTGGGCATTTGCTACCATCGGTGGTGTGGATGAGTTCAGCAGACACTGCTGTGAGAGTTGGTGTAGTACGTGGGGGATGAGTGCAGAGACTTAAGTATGTGTGATTTAAATGACACCAGAGCAAATACCTATGGTACAAAGAACACAGAAGAGGGAACAAGATCATCAGGACTGTCAGATGCTGGATTTGGGGATGATTTTGGTAGATGCATTTGCTAAATGTCCCTGTAAAGACAGCTGTCCCATGATATGGGTAAGCAAAAGTTAATCATGTAAAAATTAAGCTGGATATTCCTAGCAAAACAAGGATCATATTGTCTAACTGAAAACAAATCTCTTTGTTTCAGATTTTCTCCCCTTTGTATGTGATGGCTGTTCAGGTGTCTTTTGGTAAGTTCGCTGAATTGTAGAGTATCTCAGAGTGGTAGCAGCCCATAAGAATCAAGTCCAACTCTCTGCCCCTTGCAGTTTTACCTAAAACTAAACCGTATGACTGAGAGCATTGTTTAGATGCTCCTTGAATTCTGACAGGCTTGGTGACCATATCCCTGAGCAGCCGGTTGCAGTGTCTGACCACACCCTCAGTGGAGAACCTTTTCTTGATGTCCAGTCTGAACTTCCCCTGACTCAGCTTCATTCCATTTCCTTGTGTCCTATTGCTAGTCACCAGAGAGAGATCGCCACCTCCTCCTCCAATGCGCTATTTGAGGAGGTTGTTGTCTGAGATGAGGTCACCCTTCAGCCTTCTCCAAGCTGAACAAAACAAGTGACCTCAGCCACTCCTCACAAGTAATGCCCTCAAGGTCCTTTACCATCTTGGTTGCCATCCTTGGGGACACAGTGTAATACTTTCATGTCCTCCTTGTGTTGAGGCACCCAAAACTCAAATAGTACTTGAGATGGGGCCACATCAGTGCAGTGTGGGGAACGGTCATGTCCCTTGACCAGCTAACTGTGCTGTGCTTGATGCACCTCAGGAGATGCTTGGGCCTTTTGGCTGCCAGGGTACACTATTTGACTCATACTCAACTTGCCATCAACCCAATTCCCCACATCATTCCACAGGGCTGCTCTCCAGCCTCTCATCCCCAAATGAGCATGTATGACCACAATTCCCCCATCCCAAGCAGAGAATCTTGCACTTGCTCTTGTAAAGTTTCATACAGGTGTTGACTCTGCATCTCTCTAGTCTAACCAGATCTCTCTGTAAGGCCTCAAGGGAGTCCACAACTCCTCCTGGTTTAGCATTGCTGCCAAACTTAATATCTGTTAAATTTCTGCATCCAGATAATTTATAAAGATATTAAAAAACACTGGCTCTAAAATTGAACCCTTGAGAACCCCACTGGTGACTGGCCACTAGCCTGTTGTAACTCCATTTATCATAATTCTTTGAGTCCAAGCATCAGCCAGTTGTTTACCCAACATGTTATGGACATGACTAGCTCTGTGATGGACATTTTGCCCAGAAGATACTGTGACAGGCCATATCAAAAGCAGAGAGAGAGAAACTCATACAGTCTTGAGGGCAGATTTCACTTCTAACACATTAGAAGCCTTCCAGGGATTTCTGCTGTTGTGGAAGGTGATTAAAAATCCTTTTAAACAAACGGAAGTTGCTTTGAGCTGAATTCTTGAGCATGCTAATGTCCTTATTCTCTGAAATATCTTGTTCTCTTGGAGAATGAGTTCCAAGAGTTAAATGTGTTGCATACTCAGGAGGAGTATGTTCAATCCATTCAAACATGCAAAATGCATAAGTTAGAAGACATTTTGGAGAAGATTCATGACATAATTTAATGGTTTCTGTAATTAAACTTGTCAGATCACTCTTAAAACACTTCAGTGCTCTCATGGGCAGCTTTTATTTTCCTGAAATGTTGATTGTGATATTTTCTTCTTCTTTTGCTACAAAGCCTTCAGCACAGAAGCCGGGATGCTCATGGTTGTTCTGAGGTAATCTAATAATACCTACCTTAACATTAAAGTTCTGTGTAATTCAACTGCCTGTTTCCAGATTAGACATGTACACATAGTGTACAAGTATGAATTGTTTAACTCAGAAGGTGACAAGCTTGGAAAAATTAATCTGCTCTTTTTCTGCCCATCAGAAGTAAGTCATTTGAGCAGGATAATGGTTCTTTTTCTAACGCTGAGCTAAACTTAACCAGGACAAAAGTAGGAGAGAATTGCTGGCCTGGCTTTGTCCGTGGAGTGGAGAGCTAGAACAGCTCTACTGGAAGGCTGGGGTGGTGCAATGTATCTGTAATATCCTTGTATTGACACCAAATAACTCTGTACTAATGCCTAGGTGAATATAAGAAAACCTGCTGTGAAACCAGATCAGCACAGATCTTACCCGTGCTCATACAAGGACTGCAATGGAAGGGAGCTGGTGCCAGTTTTATGTCCCTGTTGTGAAAAACATTTTTGCCTCAGGTGAGCAGAAGAGAGCATTTTAGACATCAGTAATCGTTCACCAGTGCATGGAAAAGGTAATGAAAGGTTTGCACTGTTGTTTGCAGGCATCGGCACCCATCAGACCACGAGTGTGAGAAACTGGACACCCCAAAACCTCGAATGACTGCCACCCAGCAGCTAGTTAAAGACATTATAGGCAAGTACAGTGGGATATGTGTGCTGCAGTTTGCTTCAGAAGGCTGTTTGAGCTTCTGGCCTCCTTTGAGGATTCAGGTTTGACCAAAGAAGAAAGGATGGGGGTTCCTTGTTGAAATAGCCCTGAACTCACATGTCAGCATGGAACACTGTTCCAGATGGAGACAAAACAGCAGTAACACACATCTATAAAGAAAATCTTCAAATACCAAACAGGCCTCAGATTTCTTTCAGAATTATTGTCTTGTTCTCATTCTACAAGTACGATAATGTAATAAATTGTATCCAGCCATTATTATTTGCACAGTAATTTATGTGCTAATAACGCAATTGCATTGTATTTGGTGTGATGCCACTCTGCTGGGATTATACCTACACAACCAAGATGGCAAAGAAAAAAAGGTGAGTCTACAGTGTGAAGCCTTGCAGCTTTTTAACAAGTTCTAGGACAGGAAAGAGAATAAACAGCACTGCCCAACTGGACAGCGGGGTTACATGTGGAAAGGAGGATCTGAAACTGTCACCACGTGGATGCTGTGATGGCCAGAGGTGTAGAAACTTAGGAGTTTGTATCTGTTGAGCTTTTGAAACCTGTGATTACCTCAGGATAGTGTTCATCTGCTTTTCAGTGTAAAGGAGTTCTGCTAGAACCATAACAATTCCACATATCCTTGAATAGGAGTGCCTGATATTGTGACCCGTGGAGAACGTGAAAGGGACGGGAACCCTGGAAATATAATGAGGTCCAAGAGGCTAATTCCAAGGAGGCAGTCTGAATCATCACACTAACAGATAATATTCTTCTCAGATTCTAAAACAAATGAGGAAGCAAAATGCAAAAAACGGAAAGGAGCCAAAAACAGTGAGACAGCAGCGAAAGTGGCGTTAATGAAACTGAAAATGCATGCCTGTGGAGACAAGTCCTTGCCTCAGGTCAGTCATGTTTGTTTTCAGTAACTCTCAAAGTAAATCAGAAATTTTCTGAATGTCTCATTCTTTGTCTAGTTCCCTCAGTTTAGTTTTTGATTTATTTCTTTAAGCCCACAATCATTTTTACATCCATTTCAGCCTGGTTCTCAAAATCAATCTCACTAATCTTGTATGGTGTCTGTGAGTTGGGTGCAGTCAGGTCAAATTCCTTTATAGCAGAAATGTCTTTGCCTGCCATAGGGCTGTCACCCAACACTGGCTGGGGGGACACAAGTTCTTTTGGTTACCCTTGGCAGAATGATGACAGCATTAAGTTGTGGTTAAGCCTTATTATTGTAACAGACTTCACTGATCATTGTAGCACAGAAGTTTATGGTCAGAGCAGCACAGGATTTTTATAACCTGGATCCATGTGGCACAGTTTTATGAAGAGCATGACACTGAATTTCATAGCACAGCTTAGTGGAGAACAGATCTTCTGAGAAGCAACTGAAGGAACTGGAGTCATTTAGCCCATAGAAAAGGAGGCTGAGGTGAGACCTTCTTGCTCTCCACAAGTCTTGTTTGATAATGTCTGCCTTGGACTCACAGAATCACAGAACATTAGGGATTGAAATGGACCTCAAAAGATCATCTAGTCCAACCCCACTCAGTGAGGGCAGTCTGACCTGATGACTATACGAGTGATGCCTGCTCTGTGTCTTCTGCTGAATGTCAACTAGAAACCTGAAGAAGGGATTGTCCCTATCCTGTTCAAAATCTGTCCTTTACAGGTTCCTCTCTCTTAAATAAATGTTTCAGTCTAGTAGATACTGAAGGAGTGTTTAATGTATAAAAGGAGGTAAGACAGAATAAAGGATTAGCTGGCCGTGACTGGAGTGTTGACTTGTGAAGATAGCATTTCTGGTAACATGAAATTGCTCTGTTTTAACCACTTTTGCGTTCTGCTTTGAGGCCCTGTATTGCTGCCAAAAGCCAGCACTGCTTATTTAAGCTCACCTTTTTCTGCTTAGAGCAGTCACTGTCTAATAAAGCCAGGCCAGACACCTTTCCCTGTATGTAACAGTCTAGCTGTGGGACTCTGGTGAGGTGTTCTCTCCACCTTTCTGAACTTCCTGTCCATCATCTCTGTGCTGCAGCTGGAGGGAATGTGACTTTGTGATATCACTCATTTGTATTCTGCCATAAAATGGGTTCTTGGTCCAGAGAGAACAAAGGAAGTTTCAGTTGGCAATTTGGGGGACAAAGTGTAAGGTTTTACTGAAAAAATATTAGAAGTGTGTGACTGGAATGACGTATTTCCTCTGTGAATAATACTTACTTTTCATGTTCTCCAGACAGAAAGAATTTACTTTCAAGTATTTTTACCAAAGGGGAACAAAGAGAAAAGCAAGCCCATGTTCTTTTGCAGCAAGTGGAGTATTGGCAAAGTAGTAGATTTTGCAGCTTCCTTAGCAAGCCTTAAAAATGACAACAACAAATCAACATCCCAGGTAAATCAGTAATAATGCCAAACATTTTCCAGGTTCCTGGCTTTGGGGTTGATGTTTTGGGTTGTGTTGGTTGGTTGATGTTATTGCTCCCCCACCCCACTTCTGGCATCCCAGACAGGCAAATCTAGATGTTAATTTCTGTGCTATTTGTCTTCCAGAAATTGAGATTGTGCCATAGTGCTTCTGGAGCAGCCTTGCCATTTGAGCACACACTGGAAACCTGGCTGTCTGATAAGGACTATCCATTGTACAATGGTGGAAATATCATTCTGGAGTACCTTGATAATGACGTTCTCCTTATAGAAGATACAGAGTCATACTTCAGTTAAACAGGAAATTACCACAAACCAAAGAAAGTATTTTTTTAGATGCCTGATATTTAAACCAAGTCCAGTTTTGTGTTAAAATCATTGATGTGCCAGAATCTGACCTCAGCTGTAAAGACACAGTGCCCATCAATTTCTTAGTTGCTTGAGTGACAGAAAAGATAATTAGTTATTATATAACTAATTACAGATACTCACTTCCTCAAATCAATGCTTTATTCTGCTGGTTAATGTCAATAATGTTTTATGGAAGTTTATTTTTGTGTAAATGATGAAAAAAAGTATGTATTAAAATCAATAAATAATGAAAGTGTAAACTTGTGTCAGTTACCTGAATTCAGCACTGTCCAGGCCCCAGATCTACATTTTCTTCTCATAATAGAAAAGACCTTTAAGATCATTAGTTCCAACCAGTCTATTTATCTACCAAGGCTGGTGCTAAACCATGTCCCTCAGCACCACATCTCTGCCTCTTTTCAACACCCCCAGGAATACGGGTTCAACCATCTCCCTGGGGAGTCTGTTCTGTGGTTAAGAACCTTTCAGTGAAGGAGTTGTTTATAATGTCCAACCTAAACCTCCCCTGGTGCAACTTGAGGCCATTTCCTCTCATTTTGTTACTAATGAGAAGAGACTGACTCCCACCTTGCTACTACCTTTCAGGCAATAGTAGAGAGTGAGAAGGTCTCCCTTCAGCCCACCCCTACATTTCAGGTAGTTGTAATATAATGATGTTTAGAACTAAAGCTTCCTGGAGTAAAAATAAGTTCTTCCTTGTGTTTGTAAATCTCAACATTATTGTGTGATTAGGTGGGGGATAAAAAGAGAGTTTGAAATGATCCTTTTCTAGCTCTTGTGTAAAAGAGGAAGAAATAAAATTCACTTGAATTTCCATCTCAGGCTGCTGTTGTAAGCAACGTGCAGCAAAAAGTCAACCATCATTGTGCAACAAGTGGGTGGGGAAGAACCCCAAACTGAACTTCACAGGATCACAGAATGATTGGGGATGGAAGGGACCTCAAAGATCATCCAGTTCTAACCCCCTGCCAACACCAGGGACACCTTCTCCTAGACCAGGCTGTTCAAGGTCCCATCCAACCTGGCAAGTGGAAAACACTGCTACACTGCTATTTTTGTTTCAGCAGAAAATCCTCATTGTCTCCTTACCCCCTTACTTCTGCTCCCCATTTCCCTGCCTAGCAGTTACAGGCAAAAGAATTAAAACAATATTTGTTGTGGGTAAAGACAAAATAGACTTGGGATGCAGAAATTAAATCTTTGGGGAGATCTCAAAGGTTTCACTAGGAGGCTGCTTTCACCAATGGCCAGCTATGGCTAAGAGCAAGCAGCTGCAAATGGCAGTACAAATACAGCAAGTCACAGCTGATAAACCCCCAAAAAGTTTTCAGATTCACTTTCATCTTATTCCAGGAATGTGTCTGGGACTGTATATAGAAGCTCATTCCACCTAGTTTTCAGAAACTGAGAAGCAAAACCAAGTTAAGCTAGTCTGACCTCTGAGGAGAGGTGAAAATTTAGTCCTGATCATTGACTCCAAGAACAAAAGCAGAATTTTTTCCAGAGCTTCAGCCATCTGGCCCTGGCTAGAACTGCTCATATTTTAGCTGTTTAGGCTCTAGCATATCTTCATTTAGCACACTCAGTTTTTTCTTTTTCTACATAATATTATCTTAGCACAGGGAAAGTTAAACAACTGTGTCTGAAAAAGGAAAACAAACAGAAAATACCAACAACATTTTTGAAACCATTGTTAATTTTACAGACTTGTATTAAGGAAGGGAAGGAAAGGGAAAGAATTGTTTTTGTTGGAAAAGACCTCTAAGATCACTGAGTCTAACCTTCAACTTGAACACTAGCATTGCCATTAAACCGTGTCCCAAAGTGCCATGTCCACATGTTTCTTGGACACCTCCAGGGACAGTGACTCCACCACCTTCCTGGGCAGCTTGTTCCAATGCCTGACCACTCAGCAAAGAAATTTTTCCTAATATCCAATCTAAACCTCCCCTGGCACAATTTGAGGCCACTTCCTCTTGTCCTGTCACCTGATTCCAGGGAGAAGAGACCAACTCCCACCTCACTACAAGCTCCTTTTTAGGTAGAAGAAAATGTTAAACTCACTTCTCATAGAGGCAAAGAAAATTTATGCAAAGTTCCTTAACTGAGGAGATGAATTTGTCACAAGACATACTTAATGATTTTATAATACATAATACTTTCACATGAACAATTAAAATAGGTGCATATCAATCTTTTGGGCTGTTATATCTGGAGAGTAATATTGGAGAACTCTCAAGGTAAGAGCTTTGCAACCGTTTTACAGCTGAGAATGCTCTTCACAGCGTCTCCTGGCCTTGTTCCAGCTCAAAAACTGCCTGCTATATATATTTCTGATACATGTAACAGTTAAGAAAGGTTTTATATTGACATCAGTGTCCTGGTTTGAGCTAGAACAGGTAATTCTGTTCAGAGATTTTTACCCTTCAGCTCAGTCTCTTCTCAGTAACTGCACTGCACTTTCTGATGTTCATAGCATGCTTTCACAGACAATGGCTGCTTCTAGCAGTGATAACACTGATGTTTAGTGTTACTAACAAGGACTGGCACGCAGAAAGGCTCCTGCTGATATTTGCTTCTATGGAGACCAAGGTCACTGCTACATCTTCTGTACGATGTTGTGATGCCATAAAGTAAAAGGCAATCCTCATTATCGATAGCAACTTGGGGATAATGAGATTGAGAGCAGCTCTGAAGGAAAGGACTTGGGGGGTACTGGTAGATGAGAAGCCAGGCATAAGCCATCAACAGGCACTTGCAGCCCAGAAGGCAAACAGCATCCTGTGCTGCATTAGAAGTGTGGCCACCAGATTGAGAGAGGTGATTTTGTCACTCTTTTCTGGTGAGACCTCATATGGAGTACTGTGTCCAGCTATGGAATCCTTAACACAGGAAGGACGTGGACCTCATGGAGAGGGTCCACACAAGGGCCACAAAAATGATCAGAAGGCTTGAGCTCTTTTCCTATGAAGACAGGCTGAGAGAGTTGGGGTTGTTCAGCCTGGAGAAGAGAAGGCTCTGTGGAAGCCTTATAAGGGCATTTCAGTATCTGAAGGAGGCCTACAGAGAGGCTGGGGAAGGACTGTTTACAAGGACTTGTAGTGATAGCGTGAGGTGGAATGTTTTTAAACTGGGGCAGGGTAGATTTAGGGTGCACATTAAGAGGACATTTTTGACAATGAGGGTAGTGAAATACTGAGCAGCTTGCCTGGAGATGTGGTGGAGGCCCCATCCCTGGAGATATTCAAGGTCAAACTTGATGGGGCCCTGAGCAACCTTTGATGTATCTGGGGATGTCCCTGCTGACTGCAGGGGAGAGGGACAAGAAAACCTTTGAGGGTCCCTTCTAACCATGCAGTCTATGATTCTACAACTTTCCATAGTACCAGTGCAGTCCAATACAGCTTGTACAGAGGCACATTCAGCAGCTTGTCTCAACAAAAACTTCATCAGAGCCAAAGTGCCTCTTTTAGTTGGCTGTAGGCTTTTACGGTAAATTTGTGAAGAATTACTTCAAAATTAAATAAGAACATTTTAAAACCTCTACACTTCTTTAATGATTGAATACTTAATAAAACCCCCAAGCTTATATGACTATTCCTGTTTAAGAAGTGGGAATGGGAGAACATAAAAAAGGCACAGTAACTCGTCCCACGCAACAGCACCATTGGGAATGGAAAACATTTCTTCACTGATGCAGAAAAAACAAAGCTACCTGCATTTGGCCTGGAACGAGTGCCTAGCAGTGGATTGGATTTGCATTAGGGAAACAAGGTAAGCCTGCTATTTTTGATGATGTAGGCATTTTATTATCATTTTAAGCCATACAACAAACTACAATCCATGTCCTCTGTATATAGATTATCATTTCATATATGACATTCATTGCAATTTGTGAACAGAAGACAGCATGTCATTGCTTTACCCCTTACTTGATGAAAGACAACAGGGTCAAAAGACAAAACTGGTATCAGTCCATTGAGGAAAGAGTTATTTTCCCTCTGCATTACTTTAATTACAGTAATCTTGAAAACACATAATTTGTACTGCAAGTTGTTTTCAAAAATAATTGTTTGAAGACTAAGGAATTCTCTGGGAAGTGTGTTTACAATGTAGTTTTAAAGCATACCAGTAGTCTCTGGTTGCCAATTTAGCTATTTCTAATTAGCAGAGCAGTCATGAGAAGGGGCTAGTGAGGGGGGCACAGGAAGCTGTTTCACCAGTGTCAAAGAGTTTTTGAGGGAAAAGCCAAGGAAGAACCAAATCAGTAAGAAATCAGCTCCTTTTAACCACCATAAACCTAAACTGATGAAATGCTTGTTTACTTCAAAGGGCTGTTACATACACATTCAAGTTGTTTCCCATGGGTCTGGTTTGGTTCAATTCCACACCCCGCCCCCACTATATAATGCAGTGTTGTTTTCAACAATGGAGCCTTCAGAAGCTGCCCTCTCTACAATGACATCGAGGTGCTGGAGTGGGTGCACAGTAGGGCAGCAAAGCTGGTAAAGGGTCTGGAGAACAAGTCTGGTGAGGAGCAACTGATGGAATTGGTGTGGCTTTTTGTCTGGAGGAGACCGAGAGGAGACTTCACTCTGCAACTCCCTGAAAGGAGATTGTAGTGAGGTGAGTGTTGGTCTCTTGTCACTAGTATCAAGTCATAGGGTGAGAGGAAACGTCCTCAAATTGTACCAGGCGGGGATTACAATAAACTTCTTCACTGAAAGGATTCTCAACCACTGGAACAGGCGTCCCAGAAAGGTGGTTGCATCCCTAACCCTGAAGGTGTTTCAAAGAGGCACAGATGTGCTGCCGAGCGGTATGGTTTAGCAGCGGGCTTGATAGAGCTAGCGCTTAGCTGGACTTAATGATCTGAAAGGTCTTTTCCAACCAAAACGATTCTGTGATCCCAAAAAAAGCGGATAAACGCCAGTCTCTTGCTCCATGGGAGCTCTTTTACGGTGTCTTCATTCTGCCACGTCCCATTATTAAAAACCAGCCCACATTACAAGGTAACCGCAGCAGTTCCAGGTCTGAGGGCGCGGGCACAGAGGTAACCGCCGCCTGCCCCTCCCTGAGGCCGCCCGCGCAGGCGCAGCGGCGGCCACGGGGGCCGGCAGGAGGGGGCGGGGTTAGCGGCTTCTGCCCCGGCGCGGCTGCGTGCTCAGCTGGAGCGGAGACGGTGGCGGAGGGCAGCGTGCTGGAGGGGACGGAGGTGAGCCTCTTCTTCCTTCCTTAGCCGCCATTTCGGGATGCTGTGAAGGGGATGCGATGCGGCCCCGGCGGCTGTGTGGCCCTGCCGTCGCCCGGGCCGGGCGATGGCAGGGCCACACAGCCGCCGGGGTTGGAGCTGCCCTGACCCCGGCAGGGCAATACGGGCCGCCCTCCAGCCCGGGATCTGAATCTCTGAATGCGCACCCGGAGTTTGTGGGACAAGCTCGTCACGGGGCACCCAGGGAGGACAAAATAAAGCTGGAGAGGGGAAAAAAGGCACTTCTAGTCAGTATAGGCTCCGGTATGGAACTAGAACACGAGTTGTTGAGTTAATGCTTTGCTGAGATGTCAGTGATGTTCCTTCCCCCGCCCCGTGCTGCCGTTATACTGCGGGTGCCTCCAAGTACGTACTGAAAACTTAAGGGAAGAACCTTATTAAAGGTTCCACGAGTGCTACCAGTTGCTTACAGATAACAGATTTCTTTATTGACTGATGAGAGCAGACTCAAGGGGTCTCCAGGTAAAAATAGTGTAATTAGCATAATATCCTATGACTAAACAACTCCTGCTCAACCACCACCATTTCTGCACCCATCCCAGAGCCAGGGGCAAGACCCTCAACCAGCCAAAATACCACACAGAGGAGCTCAGCCCCAGTAAGGAGCCCCAGCCAGCACCCGTGGATGATATTGGAGTAGTCATCAATCCTGGCCCTAACAACCGGGGGGCCACCAGGCCCCCCGGCCTTTGTTGTCACCACCACCATCACCCAGTGTGCACCATGGGCACTCACCAGCGATGAGAGGAGGATCCCTCAGCCCAGACGGGCTTAGCTTGGGGCTTCTGCCTTTCCTGGTGGGGATTAAATAGGGGAGTGGGTGGGGAGGGCCAAGTGGCCACACCTGGGGTGGGAGGAGACTCCAACAGAGCCCAGGTGCTTTGCAGTTTAGTTAGGAAGAAATTCTTCACAGAAAGAGTGATTGGTCATTGGAATGAGCTGCCCAGGGAGGTGGTGGAGTCGCCGTCCCTGGAAGTGTTTAAAATAAGACTGTATGAGGCACTTAGTGCCATGGTTTAGTTGATTAGGTGGTGTTGGGTGATAGGTTGGACTTGATCTTGGAGGTCTTTTCCAACCTGGTTAATTCTGTGATTCTGATTCAGAGTAACTTAATCTAATGCTATTGTACCAATTCTCTGTCCTGGCAAATTATTAAAGGCTATAATTAATAAGGAACATTGGCAACGTAATTGGAGCATTGTACTCTTGGCATTTAACCCAGCTTTTCTCTCCATCTCTTCCTGTTTGGGACCAAGGCTGAAAGAGACAGCAACCATTAGATCAGGGTGATTGAACTGAGGGCTCATGGGTTGTGTTAACTGTGCAGGGTTTGGTTTTTTTTTAAAAATAATAATTTATCTAATCTTTGTGAATCTGCAAGCATTTAACTAGGTTATCACTTACAGAGTGAATTGCTTAAGTAAGAAATATGCAGAAGGCTTCTTAAAAGGCTAGAGCTCAAAAATGAAACAGCCTTCCAAAACTGTGTCATTAAATGAATGGCCTTTGGGGGGGGGTGTCAGAAATAATGGCATGTGGGCTGGTTTGTGTTTTACATTGCTCATGAAAAGATAGATACACAGAAAGTAAGGAATCTTCTATTGCTTCCTAGTAATGAAGAATATAGAAGACACTTTAAAATGACTCTCAAATCTTGTAGCTGTTTCATGTTGCATCAGAACCACTTCATAATTGTGTTTGAAATAAACCCCTGGAACAAAGTATGGAGGACTAAAATATAGACAGGATAGACTTTGAGTTTAAGATTCTAATCTTCTAATTTAAGACATTCAAAGTCATTTAAACCATACTTAAAAATAGACCAAGCTGTATGTCAACCGTCTCCTGCAATAACTTGCAGTGAAGATTCCAGTGGTTTTAAGCAGAAAGGCCCAGAGCTGTACACTGTGCCTGAGAATGTGCTTTTGCCACACTGTTCTTTGAGGTCAGTGTCTAAATGTGGAATCTTGTACAAGCATGTATCTTTCAAGACTGATGTTCTGTGCTTGTGAATGGTTTTGTACTGTGGTGGGGCTTTTGTTTGGTTGTTGTTGCTTGGTCTTTTTTAATATAGACACAAAATTGGGAAGAAATCTGGTAACTTAGACTAAACTTTTAATATGTCTCAAATTCATGTTTTTTTTTTCCTGAGTAAAGGATGGAACAAACTTCCACATTCCAGCAAGGAGGAAACAGTCCAGTCCAGAATAGGAGGAGCAAAAAGTTAGAATTTGTAAAAGAAATAGCCACAAACATTTCTGTGCTAATCTCTTCTTTTTTGTAGGCTATATATCTAAGGAAAGATGGCAGATCCTTGGCAAGAATGTATGGACTATGCAGTTGCTTTAGCAAGGAAAGCTGGGGAGGCAAGTATAAACTATTTGTAAATAATATTATTTATTATTGAGACTAGTATGTGTATACCTTTTGAAGGAGTTTGATGTTGGATATTATCTTGAGGGGTGTCTTGTCAAAAACATGAAGTAGCAGAATTGTTTGGTGATGTTCAAGTTCAGGGTTGGAGTGTCTTTCATCTTTACAGCTCAGTTAATTTAAGAAAACAGCTTTGCACTTTCTTTTGGACTGGCATCCAAGTAAAGACTGAAGAGTATCCTTTTGTGCCTTGAATTTGATTGAAAAGAAACATAAATTCTGAACTGTGGGTAAATAAAACATGTCTCTCTTTTTTCCCCCTTAAACTGCACCTATCTATCCTATTATCTTACCATCTGAAAGCTGTTTTAAACACCTCAGTCAGCTTCATACAGTGGCTTGTTGGCAGAAGATGCCATATCATGTTCTCTTCATAAAGACTGCCCTGCTTCTGGTAATAAGAAGCATCCCTTTCAGTGGTGGTGCTTTGCCCATTTGTGGTCTAAGATGGCTTAGAACAAGAAAGCGTTTGCCTGTCTTGGCAGAGACTCAGCATAAGACTGGTTACCAAATGTTCAGTCCTTGGTACTTGTGGTTGGTACATTTGAATACTGTTGCAGCCAGACAAGATGGCACATGAACACAGAACGTGGCCCCTGCAACAGCCTCATTAAAGTCTTCCCTCAGGAAATCTTTTTAAGTCATAGTAAAATAATTCTGTGGGCTGTGAGGCATGGATTCTTGTTTGAGCTGATTCTGGTACTTTTCAGATCTTAAATGCAGGGTCTGACTAAAATTAACTGACTTAAGATCAATCTTAAGTATTCCCTTCAACTCCAGTATTTAAATTGATACATCTAAGACCTGTCCTAACAAAAGACAGCTCAGCTTCATGTACCAGTACTTCAGATACATGGATAGTTACATAGATGCATACATACATGCACAGGTAAGCCCAAACTTCTGCATTTCAATACAGATTTTTGTCAGTGCTTGTGCTTGTAAAAAAATATGTAAAATTGCAGTAAAAATTATGCTCAGGTTTTTGGGAAAACTAATATTTTTCCATACTTTTATTCGGGAAAGACTGATTAATTTTTTTAACTCTTTGTTAACAGGTAATCCGTGGAGCACTCAAAGAAGAAATATCTGTTATGACTAAAAGTTCACCTGTAGATCTAGTGACAGAAACTGATCAAAAAGTAGAAAACTTCATTATTTCTTCAATTAAAGAAAAGTATCCTTCTCACAGGTATGGCTTCTTACCAGGGCAGTTTTGACAGAAGAAGGGGAGAGGTGACTGAAAGAAGAACATGGAAAGTTCATGATTTTGCTTGGCAGAATTTCCTGTCAGTTAGCATGCTGGAAAGTTACAGAATTGTTCCCTGCCCTCAGTGTATTAAGTATATTAGAGTAGTAGTGGGATGAAGTTTTGCAAGGCAAGGTGTCCCCACAGTCTAATGGCATGAGTTTAGCCTTGTTCGGTACTTAAGCTGAAAGCCAATTCCAGTTGAGCCACCTGTAAATAACTTCTTAGTTATTTGTGTTGGAGAGTCAAAAGTTGGCCACAAGATACTGTCAGAACCCAAATGTCAACAACAACCCAATGTGTGTTGTTGTCTGTTGAAACTAGCATGCCTTTAGAGGTTGTGCTGTAGGAGTCCCACAGAATCTTATGTGCCATTGGCAAATCTCATACAGTTTAAGAACAGCAGACATCATTAAAAGAAGATGAGATCTGATTCTGCATAACTGAAAGGCTGTCATATAAAACACTGATTTTTTTTCTTCTTTAATTTCTTTTAATTGCTGTTCCTTCCCCTCCCCCCTGAAACAATCTGTTGTTGAAGGATGAACTGTATGTATCTTATTGAATTTAACTTGCGTGACTTACTTTTCCATTTTGATATAATGGCTCAAGTTTAACACAGTTGCCTTAAAGTGAGTTTCCTAATTTTCCTTCAAGGTTTTCTTGCTGTGGGTTTATATGTGACACGTAATAAGCAGGCTTAGAACTGGAACAACTGAGGTGATCCAAAATGTCAGTAGCCTAAAGAGATTGTGTAGGCACACAGACTTCTGGAATAACATTGAAGTAACAGTTTCTGTGACACTGATGAGCATTTCAGAATATATTAGCTTCTTTTTCTATTAGATAATTTGTAGCACATGAGACATCCTAATGTTGAATGCCTTTTTCTGAGGAATTACTCATCCACCTCAATAACTCTTCAGCCTCTGTGAAGATCTGCTGCCTTTTGGAAACAGGCTTTCTTTCTGAGCAGTCATCCTCACTTCCATGGTTAATCATAAAACTCCTAATCAATATTGAAGGGATCTTACTTGTTTACTCTCAGCAGTTCTCATTGTGCATGTTTGTGGAGGAAAGCTCGTGTTTGATGCATGTGTTTCAGAGCTCCAATAATAGGTGATAAATTCAACAGCATGCAAGAGGCATAGAAGGGGATTTTCACCCACTGAGACTCATCATAATAATTTTACAGATCAAAACAAATACTTTCCTGAGCAGCAGAAACTTTGAAATCTGGGATCCTGTGGCCCTGTGCCTTTTGTATCCCTTGTATTCAGTATTGTAGTTGAGGGTGCACTCCACTACCTGCTTCAGGAGGAGCTCTGGTTTGTATTCCATCCCCTGACCATGTCACTGTTTCATAACACTCTTCCTCACAGTTTTGAGGCTAACAACTTTCTGTCATGCTTGGGTTGAAATCAGACTACATATGTAACAGTTAACTGCAGTGGTCTAACCAGGTGTGTATGACCACAGAGACTTTCTTCAGTGAAAACACAAGCTAAAAAGTAGTAGTTTATAGCACAAATGAAAAGGTGTAAATAGCTATGAATGTTCTAATGAAAATTTAATGATGTTGTTAACAGGAAAAAATCAGAAAGCTTCAGTGTTTTGACTATTACATTCCAGTAATGGGTATTAAAATGTAAAGTTCTGTTCCCCACATTTGTGCTTATCTATGACATCATAAATATCGATGCAAGCTTGGTCAGGTGTGATTGGTGCCTTCCAGTCTGTTGCTCGGCTTTTTCCATCTGATCACTGGTGGTACAAACCCCTGCATCTCACTGTATGAACTTCAATTTCAAGGGCAGTGGTGTAATTCAGACATGTTAAACAATTCCCTTGTAGCTTCATCGGAGAAGAATCTGTTGCAGCTGGAGAGGGCAGCATTTTGACAGATAACCCCACATGGATTATAGACCCTATTGATGGAACCACCAACTTTGTACACAGGTCCACCTTTCATTCTTTTTTTTTTATATGGTAGCAACTTCAATTGATTACCCTTTTTCTTTCTCCAGTTCCATTACAGTATGGGGTTGGGTTTTTTGTTTTGGTTTGGTTTTACTGCAAACTTGTTAATAGTCACAAATTGCTGTTTACATTTACTGAGAGCCATTGAGCAGGTTTTATAATCATTTTAGTGTTTATGGAGGTATTATGATGGTCTCACCCTGTAACCAACAGCAGCTGTTCCATGAGAGACCTGTACTGTGTAGGAGAGGTCAGCAGCCTTTGGCACAGGGGCTAGAGGTAGGTGAGCTGACTTTAATAGTAAAGCAATGGGATTCAGAACTAGGACTTGCAGCTTCTTCAGAGAGGTGATAAGAGCTCCAAGTGCTTATTTCTAAGACATTTCAAATTCATCAAGATCTAGGAGCCACTGCTATGAGGGAAAGCAGGGTATCACCAGTCATTGCCTAGTGGTGATGAAAAGAGGACTTTCAAGTGTAATGCTGACTGCCTGTTCCTTCAGTCTTTGAAACACTGGAGATTTTGGCCCCAGTGAGCTTTTCTGAGCATGATTCCAGTTTTGAATTGACTGCTGGTGTGTGCACCACGGCTTTGAACAGCTGCTTAATCCTTCTGAATAGCAGGTTCAAAAAAGTGTCAGAAAAGTATCCCCTCTGCTGGAATTACATACTGAAAAGTCTCTGTTTTTCACAGGCACTAATTAAAGCAAATATATTGGAACTGCAATTTTTGAAGAGTCACAACCTATATTAATAGTAAAAAGTTAATTGGTTGATTGCATCTCAGTCTAAGTTTCTGACAGTCTGCCACGTCCTCTGTGCTCCAACTGCCTTCTGTCTTTCCCCTCCATTCTTCCTTCTCACTTCAATATCTGTCTTGTGGAGAAAGTGGAGATGTGGGTAATTTGTTTCTTTTGATCAGCCCATTTTTGTGAGCTTGTTCTTCCTGAGAAAGGTGCTTGCTTTATTCTTCAGCTATACAATGAGAGTCCCCGAGCTAATGACAGCTGTAACAGGGGTGACGGTGCCTAAGCTGAGCTTTAGTGGGTGGGAAAGTTTCTATTTTGATTGGTAATCACTGTGTTTTGTCTGTTTTCATAGTAAATTGTGTAAGTTCCAGAAAATTAGTATTTCCTCTGTAGTTCAAGTTCCATTTTGAAACACACTTTGCATTTGACTGACCATTGTTTTTCTTGGGAGGAAGCATGGTGATGAAAGCAGCGTCGTGTCTCACTATAAATTAGTGAAATGTTTTGTTTTGTAGGTTTCCATTTGTGGCAGTTTCAATTGGCTTTGTTGTAAACAAAAAGGTACACTCTTTATTACTTAATACCTAATTAATCAAACCCATGTTAACTCTTTGTTGCTACTTATAACCAGGATCTGTATTTTCACAGTAAATAGGAAGAAACCTTAAAGGTATCTTTACTTTTTCTTTCAGATGGAGTTTGGAATTGTGTATAGTTGTATAGAAGACAAGATGTATACTGCCAGGAAAGGCAAAGGTGCATTTTGCAATGGTCAAAAGCTTCAAGTATCAGGCCAAGAAGGTAAGCTGGTAAGATACTGAACTGAGTAGCTTATTACTAACAAGAGTGAGGCATCAGCAGTTTTAGACTGGGATATATTCCTGGTTTTTAGCCCACACTTAATTTTGCAAAAGAAAGGCTTCTTTGAGCCATGTGTTGATCAGCATTCAGTATTTTATGTTCTCTTTCCACTTAACATGCTTCTGATCTTTGCAAAAGCAGGACTCAGCCACTGAAGATTTTGTTCCCTGTGTCTATCTATTGTGGGGGTTTGTTTGCTTGTTTTTAATTCTCTGTGTGTCTGTAATCTCTCTGTGAATGTGCTTTAGAGTCTGTAAGAAATAAATTCAGCTTCTTCCAGGTGTGAACCAGTGGCCTAAATCAGTATCAGTCTTGTATATTTATTACCATCTGTAAAGTAAAATCCACCCCTACAGTGGGACCTTTCAGGATCTGAGCACTGTTCTACAGGAGTCAAACTTTATTTACTAGTGACATTAATGTGTATGCACAGTTGAACCAAATGACTGTGTTTGATTTTTTTTCCTGCCATTTTTCATGTCAGAACAGATTTTTATACTCCAAATATATGTGCTATTTCAATTAAAATACCTTGTTCATATTCAGTCCTGTGAGAAAGCAGTGAGGTGAACTCTGCTAATCAGCGTTGCTGTATGTGTCATACTGCTGGAATAGTGAGGGTTTGTTTCTTTTCCAGACATTACAAAATCCCTTTTAGTAACAGAATTGGGGTCAAATCGAGATCCAGAGGCTATAAAAATAATTCTTTCTAACATGGAAAGACTTCTCAGCATTCCTATTCATGGGTAAGACACTTCCTACTTTTTATGTTTACTGATAGTGTTAATACTTTAATCTCCTTAGGGAAGGATTGTTTGAATTGCATTTGACACCTTAATTGGAAGCTATGATTTAAATTGGTTTTGTCTGGTGGCTTCTGCAGGGAAAGTGTATGTTTAACTTTGTCAAGCTGGGACATACAGAAGAGAACCCTAACAATCAGTGTTGAGAACTGAGGCAGGTTTGAGTTTGTAGGACTAAAATGTATCGAATAGAATAGAATAGAGTAGAATAGAATAGAATAGACCAGGTTGGATGAGACCTTCAAGATCATCACATCCAACCTATCATCCAACACCACCTAATCAACTAAACCATGCAACCTATATATATATATATACACTAGCTTAAAAAATGGAATACATTTTTGTACTTTTTTTCCCCCCACAGAAACAAACTAGGACTAACCCAAGATAATTCACATTTCTTAGCTTTCCTTCCCTGTAGTAATGAAAATAATTGGATACATATATCATATGCTTTTTATATATGTATCAGAAGACAGAAGTAGATCTCTCTTTCATCACTGTACAGTGGTTTTTCAATCTGTCCAAGTAGTTGAAATTGTCCATAACCTGCTCTAATTTTGGTTACACTTCCTGCTGCTTCTCCTTCAGCTAACATATTTTAGGTTAAGAAGTAGTTTCAGGACATGCTTTCACTCCAAGCCAGAATTGTTTCAAAAATATTTCTGACCATTTACTGTATTTGGAGAGCTCGCCAAGCCACTTCAGCAAAACATCATTCCCAATTTTTTGTTTCCCTGCAGCATTCCATCACATTTTTTCTCTCTCAGTTCACTGTGTGATTGGTGCTTCTGTGTTCCCTGGGCACTGTACACAGACAATGTGGCTTTCTTACAAACTGTTCCCTGTTAAAAAAACATCTGTCTCCTGCAGGATTAGAGCTGTTGGTACAGCAGCTGTCAACATGTGCCTTGTGGCAACAGGTGGAGCTGATGCCTATTATGAAATGGGAATTCACTGCTGGGACATGGCCGGGGCTGGGATCATTGTTACTGAGGCTGGTGGGGTGCTGCTGGATGCATCAGGTAAGTGCATGGGCCTGCTTGAGACTCTTCTGTCCTAAATAGCTAATTGACAGGCTAATGTGGCAAGCTGAAAGAGGTTGTTTAACTTGGGGAGGACAAAGCTCCAGAGAGACCTTATCAAAGCCTTCCAGTACTTGAAGGGGGCTTACAAGAAAGCTGGGGAGGAACTCTTTACAAGGGCATAGGACAAGGGGCAATGGTTTGAAACTAGAGAAGGGTAGATTTAGATTGGACAGTAGGAAGAAGTTCTTTACTATGACAGTAGTGGAACACTAGGTCAGGTTGCCCAAGGAGGCTCCATCCCTGGAGATATTCAGGGTCAGGCTTGATGAGACTTTGAGCAACCTAATCTAGTTGGAGATGGCCCTGCTTAACTAGGGGGGGGGTTGGACTAGATGACTCTGGAGTTGCTTTTCAACCCAGTGTATTCTATAATTCTAATTGGGAGCAAAACATGACTGAAGGGAGAGGGCAAAGAGGTGTTTCAATCCTCCTTCCAAATTACCATCACTGAACAAAGTTCCCTTCCAGTCAGCTGTATGTTGTTAAGCTACCAGACAAACTTTACTCCCTTGGCTGAGGACCTGCAGAAGTGAAAAGAGACAGTAAACACTGAAGAGAATTTAAATGTAGCTCATGTGAGATACCTGTTGTGTTACATGTAGAGAAGGAAGAGGTCTTCCCTCAGCCTGCTTTTCTCCAGACTAGACAACTTCATTTCCCTCAGCTGCTCATTCATAGAATCACAGAATGGTTGGGGTTGGAAGGGACCCTTAAATATCATCTCATTCCGCACCCCTGCCATGGACAGGGACACCTCCTACTAGACCAGGGTGCTCAAAACCCCATCCAACCTGGCTTTGAACACTTCCAGGCTTGGAGCCTCCACCACTGCTCTGGGCAACCTGTTCCAGTGCCTTACCACCCTCATGGGGAAGAATTTCTTCTTAATGTCTCATCTCAATCTTGCCTCTTCCAGTTTGGAGCCATTACCTTTCACCGTCACTCCGCATCATTGTGTACACACCTTTGTGTATTTAAACATGGTCCTAAATAGCAATGTATTGTTTTCACTTGATTTCTTTCAATGCTCATTTTCTTCCCAGCTTCCAATTTTCTGCAAATACAAGCTAGTTACTTTGCTTGCTTTGATTTCTAGGTGGGCCATTTGATTTGATGTCTCGAAGAATTATCGCAGCAAGTAGTCGAGCTATAGGAGAGAGAATAGCCAAAGCACTTCAAATAATTCCTCTGAAAAGGGATGATGCAACTAACTGAACACCAAAACTAAGCTTCAAATGTAATTATATACTCTTGTCTCATACTCTCATGTGATTGTTCTACACCTGGAACCTGATTAAAAGATAAGTAGATGCTAGTCTTTCAGTCCTGGTGTGACTGCTAAGTAGTGGTTTGAGATTGGACCAACACTCTTAAGTAAGCCTTTACTGTCAAGTTTCTAATTTAGCATCACAGTTACACAAAGATCTATAAAAAGAAGCAAAGACAACTAATATTTTCAAGTTCTGTACTACACTGGAAGGCATAGCAAGAGACTCTCTGATGTATAGGTGAATATAAATCTCTAGTCCTTTAAGTGACAAAACAAAATTCACTGTCTTAATACCCCCTCAACACATCTGCTCCTGAACCCAGAAAGATGGAGACATTACTGTTGATCAAGTCTGTCTCATCTGTGACCTACAGTGTCATCAGCGTATCCATTTGCTTACCTTGTTTTTGTAGAGGTAGCTGGCACATTTCCATATGTTTTTTTCAGTTGCTTGTAGTTTGGACTATTTTAAAGGCTTTGTTACTTAGCTCTCATGCTTTTTGTAGTCACCATTCCCGTGGTGGATAAACAGAGTCTCCTCTTCAGCCTCTTCTGTGGCCAGTATACTTGCAAATCCATTACAGCTGCAAAAAAGAATAGTTTCACTGCCAGGAAAATGTGTGCATCTCCCCCAGACAAGTTCTGAGCACACCTTCTATCACCAAATGCACTTCCTTTAAATTATGATGAACCACGATTTGCATGAATTGGCTGATACCAGGCCCTCTGTCTTATTGCTGACAGAATTCCTGTTCATTTTGCTTTTCCATGGATGTGTGTGTTTCAAAGTCTTAAGGAATCTTTAAAATCCAAGAAAGCTGGCAAAAAAATAAGCCCACAGTGAAGGTTTGTTTACATCACCTTCTGTAAGTGGTGATGGCAGTGACCAACCAGGGGCAGGTTTCTGTTGTGTTGTAGAGCGCACAGGCACAAAAGAAGGCACACATCTAAACCTAAAGGCTTTATAGACCTAACAAATATCAGTGAGCTCATTCTTGGTGACACCTGTTCTGAACTTTGAAAACTCCTCTGGTTCTTTGAATTTTTGTATCTATGAGTGCACTGTTAAATAATTAATGCACTTTAAAAAACCCCCAAGATTTAACTTGGATCTCTTTTTTTTTCTTTTTTACTTATTTTTCCATGTTTAAAGTTTGCTGAAGGAAGTTTTCTCTTTAGTGGTCCAGTCAAGACACAGCACCACTTTGGGAAACCTGACTTCTTGTACTACTGTACCTGTGATTGTACCTGCTATTGTCTGTCCTGGAGTTTCAACAGGTCTCATAACATTCAGTCCTTTAGAATAGAATAGAATAAACCAGGTTGGAAGAGATCTTCAAGATCATCGTGTCCAACCCATCAACCAATCCAACCCACCTAAACAACTAAACCATGGCACCAAGCACCCCATCAAGTCCCCCCCTAAACACCTCCAGTGATGGTGACTCCACCACCTCCGCGGGCAGCCCATTCCAGGGGGCAATCACTCTCTCTGCAGATTGTGCAGAAGTATTGAATGTGAAGTTTTGTCTAAATGGCAGATGGTTGATGTTAATGAGATCAGCCTGCTTCTCTTCAAGGTCTTGTCAAAAAGCCAGGCTTGCATTACTGGTCCTTTTTAAATTCCCATTGACAAGGATGCAAACCTTTGGAGCATTTCACAGTAACTTTAGCGTCGCAAACTATGTGAGATCATCACGACTTCCTGAGGAGTGTCTGCTGTACCATTTCTCTGGCTTTTGTATAACAAATTCTGTGTGACTTTTTAAAAAAGGACTTCTTTGTGAAATGGAGGTGTCTAAAAAGACTTGAGATGGGAGAACACATTTGAAATAAATATGCTTTAGCAGCAGGTGCCTTCAGCTGTGCTTCTTTTCTGAACCTACATCAGAGTACAGTCCTGGGTTCCAGCAGGCTGCATTTGTGGGCTTCAGACTGTCTCCCAGTTGAAACTTGGCCCCTGATGCCCATAGATCATAAACTCATAGAATGGTCTGGGTTGGAAGGTACCTTAAAGATCATCTAGTTCCAGTTTGTCTTCCAAGGAGGGGTTGGGGACATGCCCTGCCCCAATACTGTGGCCTGGGACACCTCCTACTAGACCCAGCTGCTCAAGGCCCCATCCAGCCTGGCTTGAACACTTACAGTCTGGGAGCCTCCACATCTTCCCTAAGCAATGTGTTTGAGTGCCTCACCACCCTCATGGGGAAGAATTTCTTGCCAGTGTCTAATTTCAGTTGAGCTTCTTCATTTTGAAGTCATTGCCTCTTGTTCTGTCACTCCATGCCTTTGTAAGAAGTCCCTCTCCAGCTGTCAGTGAACAGTACAACTTCAGCTGGCAAATTGTACTGTGCTTTGGTTTGAATCTCAGCTGAGTGAAGACTGCTCAAAACTTAGAAATGGAAGAGGGAGGAAATCAAGCAGACCTGCTTAGCAACTGGAGCAAGTGACCAGTTACAAGAAATACTACTGGAAATCTAAGGATTGTATAGGCAGGTTTAGCCAGTCCCTCTTCACCTCTGCTTTGAGAATGTGACTCACTGGTCAATGTATTCTCTGTAGTTGCTTACAGAGCCAGCTGCTCTTCATAGCAAAGGTGTTCACAGCAGGGATTGTGATTTTTAGCCTGAGACTGAAGCACTCAGTACTACAGAATTGTAATGCTGACTTTTAGCACTGATACTTGTGAAAAAGGGCAAGTAGCCTTAGTCTATTGTTCTGGCTGTCATCAGGGTATTAGTTGTGGATATTTTCTTCTCACTTTCTCTGACAAGCCACAAAGCTGTGCTCCTTCAAAGCAGAGTGTTCCAGAAGGTTCAATCCTTTAAAGCTTTTCCCAGGATGCCCTATTGCCAAAGCCATAGAAGGCTTCATGCTTTACTCCTGCCCTGTTAAGCAGCTCTGTCTCCCCAGCAATGGTAGACTGTTCTTCATAATAGCTGTGACCCAAAGCTATGGCTTTAATTCTGTGCAGACATTCCTAGACATTTTGACTAGATCAAAAATGACAAGCTGTGACTTCAGCATGATGCAATTTAAACAAGGGATCTCCTTCTTTCCCTGAGCTTTCCCATTCTCTCAAAGCCAGCTGCTGATTTGGCTCTTGGTCACCTGAGAGTGAGGTTATTGCTCCACATGTCTGATCCTGTTGCTGGAGTGCTGACAGGCAACTTTCCAACAGCACATTGTTTTTGGATCTCAGCAGTTGGCATGGCTTTCATCGGTTGCACAAACTCCAGGCATCAGAAGGATATTGACCCTGATGTGACACCTCAAGTCTCTGCCAGAGCCAGAGTCAGCCAGATCTCCTGGACAACACAATCCATTTATCTCTGGGTTAGTGCTTGCCCTGCACCAAAAGTGACAGTGAGTGTGGTCTGTCACACCTCTCTTTGCTTTTTACAATCTTCACACAAAGATCCACAGCTTCTCAAAGATCAGGAAGACCTCCTGAAATGTCCTCTGTGTACACTAACCTCTGCCTGCTACAACAACAGGGCAAACAAAAGCTGATACCCTACAAAGCCATAACCAAACAGACAAACTGGAGGATTGCTCAGCTGAGAGCACATCATGGATTAAAGTGATGCAAACTCTTGGCTGTTTGAGGGAGATCTCCCATAGCAGAGCAGAAATGATTCCCTAACACAATTCAAGCTAGTCAGCTGCTAAAAATAATGGGGTCTGTGCATTGTGTTCTAGAAGCTTATAGCCTATGTTGATGACTGCTACAATAGCTTGAGTGCTGTACCTGCTCTTGGTTTGCACAGTTGCAGTGATGGTTTTCATACTGAGATGATTCTTCCTAGACCAATGGTGCAGTGGAAGATCAAGGTTTCTGTTTGGGTTTGTTTTGTCTGTCCCTAGGTCAGTAGTGACCACAACCATGTACAGCAGGTAATTCTGTGAAAAGGAGGAGGTGCTCTCTCAAATACTAGTTTCATAGGAGTTCTTCCTCATCTTTTTGTATTCAGTCTCCCTCTCCTGCTGTTCCATGGTTCTTGTACTGCTGACCCCACCGGTGTGCACAGCAGAGCTAAGTCTGGGATAGGATCAGGCAGACTCCAGCTGCGCGCCTCTCTGTGCTGGGCGAGCGCTAGATGGCAGCCGGAGCTAGGGAAACGCCGTAAAACCCAGGGTTCCTTTCTTCTAGACACGATTCCCTTTGTCACTCCTCCCTCTGCTCCTTGTAATTATCGTCGGATGCAGCTAAGAGCGCATCTCAGAGTTAGTCGAAAGAATTATACCACAGATTTTTGAGGACTTGGGCTCTGTTTCTGTGGCTTGACAAGAAATTTGAAGCAGGTCTGTGGCAGCAGCATTAACATTTCCTCCTTTGCAACTGCTGAAGATTGTGGTAGCTATCACGAGAGCATGAATCTGAATTCTTAGATAAAAGCCATCCACGTGACATTTAAAGCTGTAGTTATTGCCCCTCCGTTTTTGCTGTCATAAATTAGGGCATGGTTTTTAGAAGCCTTTCTTTGAACCTACCAGATAATCTGGGCAAGCACACAGCAATCTGTACTCAGCGACAACTCTATGGTCTTTGAGATGAAACTGGTTTTATTTTCCAGTATTTTACCTCCAGACTTCTTGTGTTGCTATAAAGGAGCTTTGCCAGCTGTGTGCATTGTTCCTGTGCCACACAAGTTCTGAGAAATATCGTCTTAATGCCCTGTTCAAGCATGGATGGGTGAATCGTCCCTTCATTTCATTAGTTCACAGGTTTGTGTACTGCATCCTGTAAAAATTGCTCTGTGTTTGTGACCTTGTCATGCATCTGGAGATGCCCTGCTTGAGCACACTGCCAAGCCCATCTGCACAGGCTATTGAGCAGGCCCCAAAGTACTCTGCTTCCTAATAGTGAGTAGCAAAAGAAGAGGCATATCCCAGAGTGTCCACAATGAGCTTTCACTGCAGGTAGGGGTGACTTAAAATGAGCAAGTTCATAGAATCATAGAATCACAGAATGGTTTGAGTTGGAAGGGACCTTAAAGATCACATAGTTTTCAAAACCCATGCCATGGGCAGGATCACTTTCCACGAGACCAGATTGCTCAAGGCCTCATCCAACCTGGCCTTGAACACTTCCAGGAAGAGGGCGTTGACACTGTCCCTGGGCTACCTGTTCCAGTGTCTCACCACCCTCACTGTAAAGAATTTCTTCCTAGTATCCAGTCTAAATCTGCCCTCTTCCAGCTTAAAGCCATTCCCCCACATCCTATCCCTAAAAGCCTTTGTAAGAAGTGCCTCAACAAGTTACTCTACTATGGATCAGCATGATACAACTCTCCTGTGCTATGACTCCTCTGTGGTGTTGCACAACAGCTACACTCTCCTTCCGCCAGCCATTCTCAGTTGAAAATTTCCCTTTTGGACACAAGAAAAGCTCCAAATGCTGTTTCTGGCAGTGGGGGCCTTGGCTGAGGACAAATAGCTGCAGAAAGCGAGTCCCAACTGAGGTGTATTGACCTGGAGAATGCATGGGATGTGTGATCATGGGGAAGGTCAGAGAGGGACTGGCCAGAGAAGGCAAACAGCAGCAGGTAGCTGCAAAAGGGAGAAGAGCTTCTAGACTGGGGCTGCCTTATATTAGTACCTGCAGGGAATTTGTCTAGCTTTAGAAAGGTCATTCTTTTCCAGATCTCACAATGAACAGGCAGGATGACATTTATGTATCATTTTCAATAACATTCTATAGCTTTTCCAGGCTAACAAAAATGTTAATTCAGATCTATGGGTTAATCAGGATGACTTTATTTATTACTAATGCAGAAACCTCCACGTTACTGGATGTTGACATTGACCTCTTGAAGGCAAACAGCTGAAAAAATACTTGTTACTGTAGCCTCATTACTGAAAGCTAAAAATAACAACCCCCCCCTTTATTTCTGCTTCATTACACTTGAAATTATGATTGCAATTCTGAACACTCCTCCAGCAAAACACATTTAAAAGAGAGCAATGCTTTAATGTTATTAGAAATTCTCATTTCAATATTTATCCAGGTATAATTAGCAATCTACTAGCTGTGCAAAAGTAAATCATATCCCACTTCACCTGCGCACCTTGTTTGGTGCTCTGTGCCCAAATGGAATTCATAATGATAAGCTGTCATTGCAGGGGGAGGTTAAAAGCTTTTACTTCTGGAGGCACTTAGATCTTAATAGCAGTTTCCACTGAAAGGAAGTGCAAACCCAGACATAATGATCCCCATCAACAGTCATTTGTGTATCTGGCACTGAAAAATGCTGCTATTCAATCAGCCAAGTCAATTAAGACAGAAAACATATTTTCCACTAGCACACACCCTGGTTAATTTCTCCTACCTTTTATTTAAATACCATGGGAAATTAATAACTAGTAGACTCTATCAGAAGTATTTCTTTCTGCCACAATGTCAAGAGTCAGCGCTGGGCAGGCCACTAAGCTCGTGACAGATGCTCTCCATGAAGCTGTCTGCCTTCCCAAAGGGAAGAGAAAGAGAATGTGGGAGAGAGACTGATGGGTTGGGAAAGAAAACTAAACCAGCTTTAATAAATATAAATAATAATAAAATTAAATATATGCAAATAAATACAAAATCAATATGGAGCCTAACCCCCTGTGGCAACTGGTCACTGTCACCACTGATGCTGTGGCAGAAGTCCCAGACTGGACTCAGCAGCAGATGGGAACCAGATTCAGGAGATGGGTTCAACAACTCGACTCAGTAACTCAGGAACTGGGGTCAAAGGCAGAACAGAAAGAGATTTCCATGTATGTCAACCATTGAAGAAGAGGCTTGACCCTGATGATCCCTCAGTTTTATAGGGAATCCCTTGTTGATTAGCATAGGGCCACCTGAGCTGTCTTCTCCTCTCCACAGTTTTAGCCCTTTACTCTGCCCCACCAAGGTGTCACATAAAATATAGCACTGCCTTCAGTCCGCAGCCCAGCCCTTGGTCCTAACCTTCCCCATCACTTTCACGCTGCTAGCAGCAGCCACTGTGTGTGCAAACCTGCCCTGAGCTGCACAAACTGCTGGCACTGAGCAGAGACTGAGCTGGGAAGTCACAGCACTGACCAGAATCAGTTCTGCTCAAGCCAGGACACCCTTGTGTACCTGCCAAATGCTAAGCCCAATACTTGACACGTTAGGAAATGCCAGCACAGCTCTATACTCAGGTTAGTCCCTCCAATCCAGCAGGTTCTACTACTAGTATTTCATTATTTTTTCTGAAGTTTTCATTGCAATCTTCAATGCACCTCAGATGAAGCCATGCTGATAATGTCTCCTTGGGAACCCACAATGGAGAGCTGATTGCCTAGCTTTCCCTTGTGATAAATACAGAGAGCTGGATCTGTGGGGTAAAGCATGTGCAGACCTGCACTCTTAGATTTCACCATGCTGCAGATTGCTTCAGCACCTTCTCTGCCCATGGCCATCACTCCTGGGTAGCTGGTACCAGCAGGGAAGCTCCCACCAGTGGGTTTGAAGAGGGTACAGCCCTGTTGCACTCCATCAGTACCTCCTTGGTGTCATGCTCTCACCTTCACTCCTGGAAAACAGATGCCATAGGTAAGTTCAGTAATTGTACTGGTCCTGGAAACCTGGAAGCCGTGACAGACTTCTTTCCTTGGAATAGAACAAACATATGGAATAGGAGTTGACACTTCCCAGTCACTGGCATGCAATTAATGCAAGGTACAGGTTTATGGAGGGTTCAGTGTGACCTTGGCAGCTGTTTGGAGACACCTGAGGGATTTTTCTCCAGCAACTAAATGAATGCTAACCCCAGTTACTTCCAGCTCCACACATGGCTGTGCTCCAAAAGGATCTGTACCTACACAGAGCTCTGTGGTTCTGACATAATCCAGAATGAAGCTTTTGGAGCACAATCTCTGGGAAAGAGATGCTTGCATCTATTAAACCAAGACAACTAGGAGAAAAGAAATCATTCTGTGTTTCAAAAAATACTTCCTCTGCAACCTGCTCTAGGTGAACATGCTCTGGTGGGGGATTGGACTAGATGATATCCAGAGGTCTCATCCAACTCTTACCACTCTGTGATTATATGATTCAAAACTATTACATTGGGGAGGGGTCTGGAGCACAGCCCTGTGAGGAGAGGCTGAGGGAGCTGAGGTTGCTTAGCCTGCAGAAGAGGAGGCTCAGGGCAGACCTTATTGCTCTCCACAACTACCTGAAGGGAGGTTGTAGCCAGGAGGGGGTTGGTCTCTTCTCCCAGGCAACCAGCACCAGAACAGGAGGACACAGTCTCAAACTGCACCGGGCGAAGTTTAGGCATGAGGTGAGGAGAAAGTTGTTCACAGAAAGAGTCGTTAACCATTGGAATGTGCTGCCCAGGGAGGTGGTGGCATCACCATCCTTGGAGGTGTTCAAAAGGGAATTGGACATGGCACTTGAAGCCATGGTTTAGTAGTCATGAGGTCTTGGGTGACAGGTTGGGCTTGATGATCTGTGAGGTCTTTTCCAACCTTATTGATTCTATGATTCTATGATTCACAAGAAAAGGCACCAGCTGCATAGAAGATGAAATGCCAGATAAGAAAGCATGAAGACTCAGTTATGATTTTGATCTAGAGACTGATGATTTTCCATAGGTAGCATCAGTTACGATAAAAACCTCGAGAACCAAATGACAGCTGTTGAGATAATGCAAAGACCAAATAAAACAAAAGAACTGAGATTTGCAAATACATCAATAACATTGTTTGGATTATGGAAGCAAAACTCAAAGACTGTGGGCAGATTAATAACAGTCTCTCCCGCAGCCTAAGTTGCCTTGGAGACAATTATTATCTATCACACAGCAAATTTTCTGCTGTTGTCTGAACACACTCAGAAAGATTTCTTTCATTTGAAGGCTTTTTTTTCCCCCCCCCCTGTTTGTTTCATATCTTGCAGTCTATGCCAGATGGCAGGTGGAGGCAGTGTCTTGGATGTGTGACTCTTCCATTACAGACTGTGACAAATTGTCCCTAGCATTTCCAAACTCAGTACAGAAACTGGCAATTCGCTCCCACCCTGCCTGTTGTAACATCTTCTGTCAATGACTTCAAAGACATGAACTTAACGAACCCAGACTGAAATACCATTAAAGGCAAGATGCACTTATTCCTGAAAAGGGCATGTAAGGGAGGGCTGTCTTATGCTGGCAGAGATCTTGCAAGCTAATAGTAGAGAGGAAAATTTTGCAATAGCTTTCCACTAGAGGGAAGATGTTTCATTAAGCTGAAGCTTCCTGGCACAGAGTGCACTTGGTTTGGTTTCATTTCAGCTCTTAGCTCACTTGCATTTTAAAGCCCCGACACATACACAGCAGGTATGTAGGTGGGCCTGAAAAGACATACAGCAGGTCCTTTGTCATGTTAAACCAGAGAGGAGTTGATGCAATTTGAGCTAATTAGTAGGGGAGGAAACTTTGAAGGGCAATGTAACTCCATCGATTTCATGCTGAAACTGTAAGTCATGCATTCATCAGCTACAGAAATGACTCCTGGTAGCACCATCAGAAAATATGTCACTCTGCCAAAATCCACGTACATCTGTGCTAGACATATTTATTTCCTACCCCATGTCCACATATATCAAAACAGAGCTGATTTGGAGAAGCTAAGTTTCATGTGTAAATTCGTGGTGATCAAGTTTAAAATTTGAACCTGTTACATACTAATTTAACTCATCCCCACCCATCTGCTTTTGGGTGTTTGTGTCTGTGCTAGGCGACCTGGTGCCAAACATTTTCTGTTTAACACCTTTTCCTCACTGAGCCCCCACTTTTTTTAGCAGTGACTAACCAACAGTGTGTCAGAGAGGAGCAGACAGCACTGGTTCCTTTTTCCCCAGCTTCTGTGGGCACAAGCTGCTGCTGCTTTGGCTGCAGCTGGCCCTGTGAGCAGCTGTGTGCTCGGCAGCCTGACCCTGCAGCACCACGGACCTGAATAAATAGAGCAGTCTATCGTCAACCATCTCTGGTGGACAGCAAGCCATTTGATTAATGCAGGTGTATTTTCCCTTCCTTGAACCTCCTGCATCATCCTGTCTGTTGGTGGAATGCTATTGATTTCTACAGCTTCAAGTGCATCCTGCAAAACATTTTGCCACATGCTTACCTTTAGGTTATTTATGTTTCTAATGTTGCCATGGAGCACACTTAGGGAAACGAAGCACATGCCTGGGAATGTAGAACCATAGAGTCATAGAATTCTTTTGGTTGGAGAAGACTTCTAGGATCATTGAGTCCAACTGCCAACCTAAGACCACCACAGCCAATAAGCCATGTCCTGAAGTGCCATGTCCACACATTTCTTGAACACATGCAGGCACAGTGACTCCACCACCTCCCTGGGCAGCCTGTTCCAATGCCTGGCCACTCTTTCAGTAAAGAAGTTGTTCCTAGTATCCAATTTGAACTGGCACAATTTTAGGCTACTTCCCCTTGTATGTCATGACATAAAGGGATACTTGTCTTGCAGATAGGTAGAGATCACAACCATCTGTTCACAGGACTCCTCAATACACAGGGACATGGAGGCTTTTATCCTATATTAAAGCCTACCCAAAATGCCACAAAAATTATCAATGGCAAGTATACTAATGGTTAGTTAAGTGAATATATACAGACATCAGTCTAATACAAATTACAATCAGCAATCCATAATGTAGCACCCATCAGTAGAAAGACAGCAGTTAATGATAGCTGTCACCAACTGTACAGCAAGAACAAATTACAGCAACAATCAAGCAGGTAGATGCCATTAGAGGTTGGTGCAAACTTCTCATCAATGAAGCAACCCTATTAACAATGCAGTAGCAGAAATAGTTGAGACAAATTACTTTTACAGATATATGATACTGGTATCAAATTAATTAGACACACTTCAGAAAGAACCAAACCATCCCAAAAGAGGGAAACCAATCCCAGAGGGAGGCCAGCTGTCCCACAGGTGGGAGGGCAAGCCCCAAAACTAGGTTCAAAGAGAACCCAATAAGATTAATAGAGTCTCACTTCAGAGCTGCTCATTGCCACCAAGTCTGGAGTCAGCCAGGCATCCCTGCTGAGCATTCAAGAATCACAGAACCATAGAATGGCTTAGGTTGGAAGGGACCTTAGAGATCATCTACTCCAACCTCCCTGCCATGGGCACACATGCCTCTCAAACAGGCTTAATTGCTCAAGGCCTCATCCAGCCTTGCACACCTCCATGGAAAGGACATCCACAACCTATTCCAGAGTCTCACCACCTTCATATTGAAGAACTTCACCTAAGACTCAGTCTAAACCTGTTCTCCCTCAGCTTAAAACCATTCCCCCTTGTCCTATTGCTAGCCATCCTTAAGAAAAAATCCTTCTCCAGCTTTTCTGTAGGTTCCCTTCAGGTATTGGAAGGCAGCACCACCCCAGTTCCCTCAGCCTATCCTCACAACAGAGGCGCTTCAGCCTTTGGATCACTTTTGTGGCCCTCCTCTGGATTTGTTCCAACAGTTCCATGTCCTTCTTATGATGGTGGAAAGTTTGTGTGAGATTCAGCCTGGTTAGGAAAGGAAACACACATGCAGCACAGGAAAGTTCTCAAAGAGAGAGGCTCAGTTTTGGAGGATAAAAAGTTAATACCTCTCCTATCGTCAGAGGGTGTAGAACATCACTACCTCAAGCAGCCAACAGACGCTGATGATTTCAGTTTTTCACCTGTATCAGAGGATGGTGTTTTCTGTTCTTTTAGACTCATTTTAATTTCTCAGACTGTTTCTACTTTGTTCAGATGATCAGTTGCCAAAGATGCCAGCTGCACTTCTCAAAGGTGTTTCTGGGTCCCAGGCCTAGTCCCCTAGCTCACAGTTCCACGCAGGCAGGACTTTCTTTGTCCGTATTTTTCAGCAGAACGTTTTCTTTTGTTGAGTAATTTCCACCCTTCCAACCAGGCCACCTTTATGGCTGCTCACATCAGGGCATGCAAAGTCTTCAGGGTTTTGCTGGCAAAAAAGAGCTCCCCACATCACCAGGCACCAGTGCACAAGCTGAGCCTAAGGAGACAGCTCTGACATTTCTTTTTAATAACTGCATTTGCTGAGGCTTTCTCTTGTTTTATTCATTCACTGGAATCATTTTCTCCATGTTGCTACTGCTTCCCTTGACAGATGCCTGCGCTTCCATTTAGTGCTTAGTCTCCCACAACAGGCACACTTTTTTCTAGCTCTCTGCCCTGAATGTTCATCCTCTAATTAACAGCTCCAGAGACTGATCACTGTCTCAGCGCTGCCACTGCAAAGCAAGGAGCTTTAACAGGAGCCACAACGGCAGCACTGGAATTTAATTATGATTACTGCTGCTATAAACAAAGATAAAAGATACAGATAAATAGTGAGCTTCACTAGCATTTGATGTGATAGAGCTTTGATTCTCAAAGCTGGTTTAAGTGCCTGACTCCACAAACCAGTGGGAGGGTTCTCTAAACTTTAAAGGCAAAATGAGAGGGTGTATCACATTTGCAGGGAGAATGTTTTTCCTTGAATTCCTAGGATCACAGAAAAAGAGAGGGAAAGCAGGAAGAGAAGAATCAGGGTCAACTATAATTTTCTGTCCATGACAGATGTTTAAGCTGTTAATACAAATCTCCAGTGATGGACACTCTGTAGTTGTTGCCTTCTCCTTGCTTAAAGGCTTAGAAATGTTTTTGCTAATATCTAAAGTCTAACTTGCTAAAGCGTAAGCTCATTACTTCTTGCTCCATCTTCTGTGAGCATGTAAATCAAAAATTATTCTTGTATTGAGCAGAAAACTCCAGAGTTTGGTATTAGTATGGGTCTTACAGAAACACCAGCCCTTCCACTTTTATGCCAAATCACAGAGAAATACAGTTTTCCTCGTAATTTTGCGCTAATTTCATCCCACCCGTGTGTCCTTAACGCTCTCAGAAGAGTACTCGCAGGGAGTGTCAAAAGCCCCAGTCAAAGTCAAGACAGATGGCATGTTACTTCTTTCCTAACCAGTGAGACCAATCACCCTTTTGAAGAAGAAAATACATCTGAACTGGTGTCATTTGTTCTTGACATCTATGTTCGTAGCGGTCATCTAGTCCAGCCCCCCCTACAGTAAGCAGGGACATCCCCAACTATACCAGGTTTTTTTTAGAGTTCCATCAAGCCTGACCTTGATTGTCATCCAGTCATAGACCCTCCACTACCTCCCTGGGCAACCTGTTCCAATGTTCCACCACCCTCACTATAAGGAACTTACCCCTAATGTCCAGTCTAAATCTACCCTTCTCCAGTTTGTCCTGTTGCTACAAGCCCTTGCAAACAGTCCCTTCCCAGCTTTCTTGCAGGCCACCTTCAGACAACTTATCTTGATGCCTGCCAAAATTCTGTTGGCAGGCACCAGAATTTTTTCATCATCTAGATACTTACAACTAGTTTTCCAGTTGTTGTCAGTCTTAGTCCCTATTTCCTCTCCAGTTCTCTCCTAAAGGCAGGTGTTCTTCCTGAACTCTCATACCCCTCCCATATGTTCTCTACTTTCCAACCTGGTCTGGTCTATTCCATTCCATTCCATTCCATTCCATTCCATTCCATTCCATTCCATTCCATTCCATTCTATTCTATTCTATTCTATTCTATTCTATTCTATTCTATTCTATTCTATTCTATTCTATTCTATTCTATTCTACTGAGGTTGCTTCAGGCTGCCTTTAAATACCATACCAGGCAATTTATCAGCCATGTTGAAGCATCAAACATCTAAGAATTTCATGTTTCTTCCCCAGTTCCAGGATGAAATCTTATTCTTTTTCTTTACCATGTTGTTCTTTGGGGTTTGTTTTGTTTTGTTGATTTTGTAATAGATTTGGCCATCATTGGACTTTTTAGGGAAAACTGAGGGGGGAAAAGAGAAAAGAAGTCAATGTTTTGGCCTTCTCCACACTGATCTGTTTAGCAAGTGAAACAGAAGCCTTACTTTTGCCTGACTGTTCCCTTACTAAGGCTATTTATAGCCTAATCTCTTGTTATTTGCCATCTTTTTTTACAAGCTGCATCTTCTTTTATGCCTTCATCTTCTGAATCCTGTCCCAACTGCTCTTTTTTTTTCTTTTTTCTTTAACTATTTACCCTAATTTCCTTTTTTTTTTTTTTTTTGCTATTGTGCTTGAGGACAGTGATGAGTGGGCAAAGAGAAAGGCTACCTCTTTGTCCTGTCTGAATTTATCTGTATCTGTCCTTTACACTGTTCCTTTCTAAGTGACAGACATTCTCCTTAGCTTAGTCTTCCCTCTTACTGGCTACCAATGACATTTTAGTGATGCACTGCCTGAATTTAGCCAAATCTACCTTCTTGATGTCAATTGCTTTGTTTTGCGGGTCTCTCTTTTTCTTCACTGTTTAAATGTGAACTCACAGAATCACAGAATCAATAAGGTTGGAAGAGACTTCAAAGTCCCACCCGTCGCCACAGACCTCATGACTAAACCATGGCACCAAGTGCCATGTCCAATCCCCTCTTGAACACCTCCAGGGATGGTGACTCCACCACCTCCCTGGGGAGCACATTCCAATGCCTAACAACTTTCTCAGTGAAGAATTTTCTCCTCACCTCCAGCCTAAACTTCCCCTGGCACAGCTTGAGACTGTGTCCTCTTGTTCTGGTGCTGGTTGCCTGGGAGAAGAGACCAACCCCGTCCTGGCTACAACCACCCTTCAGGTAGCTGTAGACAGCAATAAGGTCCCCGCTGAGCCTCCTCTTCTCCAGGCTAAACAATCCCAGCTCTCTCAGCCTCTCCTCATAGGGTTTGTGCTCAAGGCCTCTACCCAGCCTCGTTGCCCTTCTCTGGACATGTTCAAGTGTCTCAATATCCTTCCTAAATTGAAGAGCTCAGAACTGGACACAGTACTCAAGGTAACGTTCGGTTACGTTCATTCAAGCTGCTTTCAATCTCAGATTACTGGTTGTTAATTAATTTCCCAGAATTAACTTAACCACATCTGAAACTGAAACAAAAGAGATAAGAAACTCTGTGGGAATTAGGCACTAAATGGCTGAATGGCTGAATTTGAATGTGCATCCTTAACTTACTCAGCACATCTAGCTGTATCACAGACTGAAACTCCCTGGGGAAAAGTTTGTAGTAAACTGCTATAATTAGATAAAAATTCTTTGATGAATAGTAGCAGGGAGGTTATGTTAATTAATCGTTGCCCTGTTCTCTAAGATGCAGGATAACAATTTTAAAAGCAGTCAACATCCCTTGACTGGTGTAAAAGGACAAAGTTTCATTCAGCAGCTAGCTCACTGCAGCAGGACATGGGAAGTTTTCAGACCTGCTCTTTTCTTGTCAGTTCTTGGGAAGGCAATTCAAATTTAAGTGTAGCAGTTACCAGTTAGAACAGAATAGAATAGAATTAACCAGGTTGGAAGAGACCTTTGAGATCATCAAGTCCAACCTATCATCCAACACCATCTAATCAATTAAACCATGGCACCAAGCACCCCATCTAGTCTCTTCCTAAACACCTCCAGTGATGGTGACTCCACCACCTCTCTGGGCAGCCCGTTCCAATGGCCAATCACTCTATCTATGAAGAACTTCTTCCTAACATCCAGCCTAAACCTCCCTTGGTGCAGCTTGAGACTGTGTCCTCTTGTTCTGGTGCTGGCCACCCAGGAGAAGAGACCAAGCCCACCTGGCTGCAACCCCCCTTCAGGTAGTTGGAGAGAGCAATAAGGTCTCCCCTGAGCCTCCTCTTCCCCAGGCTAAGCAACCCCAGCTCCCTCAGCCTCTCCTCATAGGGCTGGTGCTCCAAACCCCTCCCCAGCTTTGTTGCCCTTCTCTGGACTTGTTCCAGCAAGTCAACATCTTTCCTAAACTGAGGGGCCCAGAACTGGACACAGGATTCAAGGTGTGACCTAACCAGTGCTGTGTACAGGGGCAGAATGACCTCCCTGCTCCTGCTGGCCACACTGTTCCTGAAACAGGCCAGGATACCATTGGCCTTCTGGGCCACCTGTTGTGACTCTCAACATCTTTATTGGAACTTCACCATGAATGAAGGGCTTTTCTTGCATGACCTGCCTCCATGCAGCAGCAGCAGCAGCTCCATTTCTTGGCCCATTTCTTAGCCCCTGCTTTCACTTATCTAAATATCCCAGACACTCCCCAGCTTTTCTTGTGGGCATGCTAGGTCTTTCTGAGATCCCAAATCTGAGTCTGTATGAAGTCCAGTGGAAGCTGCTGCTTTCCTTCAAATGCAGCTGGACAGAAAATGTTGAATGCTTTGCACCAACCACCAAGGAGTGGGCTACAGGCTTCATTCTCTTCTTTGTGGGAAAGGATTCAAACCACCATTGCTCACCTGACAAAGGGTGTGTAACTGAGGGCAGAGTAGGCTCTGCTTCATCTGCCAAACTTGTTCCACTGTTTGGAAAAGTGAAATATTCAGTGAGTCACGAAATTGAGCATGATTCCTGAGAAAAGTGGTTGAGGGGGGAGGGTGATGCCTGCTCTTTCAGCCAAAGTTTGTGTACATATTTTGCATGAAACAAACATTGCATGAAATATTGATGCAATCTCTACAGCCAGGCCCAAACCCACTGTTCCAAGCTTCACTGTGAGCATCTAATTACACAGCCAAAAAATCACAGTCTTGTTTTTTTTTTTTTTCAGGGGGAAACTCTGTGAGCAGTCTGCAGGCAAGGCACCAAAGGGACACTGAAGGCAGCTTGGACTCATTAAGTTAAAGAGGGCATTGAACTCAACACTCCTCACCTTGCATGAGGATCTGTTCCTTCTGCCAATCCATGTTGAAGAAGGAGTGAGCTCTGCCTCTGCTGTCAAACTAGATGGTCCAGGTGAAGGTTCAGTGCTGTGAAACCTACATGGAAGGAGGCAGGTGTCGCTTCATTGCGCTGACTAAGGCACCTAGGGCCCAGAGAGGAAGACACTTCGAAAAAATATCAGACCTCAGCTCCCTGACAAGTTCACTGCTGCTGTACTCAGATCTGCACATGTACCTGCACAGATCTCTCCAGGTTAGATATTTCAAGATATTCGTGTTGCTCTTTTAGTGCAGTTCTATGGGAGAAGACAGATAAAAATATTACCTTTCTCTGATCATGGTGCTTTCTAAAGATAAGTAACACATTAGTCTTGTCTAAAACATACATTAGGAAAATTAGCACAGTCAATTGCCTGAGGAAATCTGTGAAAAGCTTCATCATGGGAGACTTTTAGCAAGACACCAGACAAATATCTGCCAGGGAGGTTGTAAGTAGAGTTTATCCAGTGTTTGGGTGGGAGGTAAAATGGCTGATCTGTGAAGCCCTTTCCAGCCCTAATTTTCTATGATTCAGACTGTAAAGATTGCTTCACACTATGTGTGCACAATAGCCTCTTGATCTTGATAACAGCACTAGATCCAAACCTATTACATCACTTGCAGCTTCACACTTCATAAAAGTTTATTTAGTGCAAACAGCATCTAAAACCTCCACAGCCCAAGGATGTTAGGCCTGTGTCCAGGCAGCAGATAAGGCACTGGAAAAGATGAACATGGCTACTAAGTTCTCAGCAGTAAAAGCTGTCAGTGTAGGCAGAGGAATGCAGACAGTAAACAGATGCTTACAGGGAAGAGACCTTCAAAACAAACATACAACACAGCAGAAAGTAAGAATAGAATAGAATAGAATAGAATAGAATAGAATAGAATAGAATAGAATAGAATAGAATAGAATAGAATAGAATTAACGAGGTTGGAAAAGACCTTCGAGATCCTCATGATGCAGAACCTAGGGATGCACTTAACATTTCTCCCAGGACTCATTCTGCATCATCCACCACCAAGAGCATTGCATGTGTCAGGAGCACAGACATGGAGCCAAGAGAAGCCTCTGCTTTTCTTTCTGGTGGCAAAAGGAAATTTTCTGGAGAAAATATTCCAGGTAGCAGCTGAGTTTAGACTGAGCGTCCAGCACTTGTCTGTTCATACAGCTTCAAGGCAGTGCCTTGTGTGCCTGTGTGTAGCAAACCCCAAATCTCTCTGGTTAGGACTGTTAATGTCTCATTTGCAAACCCACCTCTGCAAACCCTGCACAATTTCCTCACAAAGAACCTGTTTCTTTTTCTACACTTATATGGGTCATTATTTGCCTTTCCTCCTACTTGCAGGTCTGTACATGGAAGACTTCTGGAGCTGCTTACGCACAAACGTTGTTGTGTTTCTGCCAGAGGGATGACTAAGACAACAAAGCCAAAGGCTGTGGCTATCCTCATAAACTGGTGTTATACATCTCAGAATGAAAACATATTCTTCAACTGCTTTCTGGAAAAGGATCAGCCACAAAAATATGTTGAAGCTTTTTATCTTGGTCATTGTTGAATAGTGGTGTTAAGCATTGACAGCAACTGGGGAAAAAAAAGCAGCAAGTTAGAGAAGCAAGTTAGAGAAGCAAGTTAGAGAAGCCCATCTTATGGTGTTTGCCACTGAGGCTTCACAAAAAGGCAACAGGAAGGATGAGGTACCTAGAAGACTTTGGCTCTGGAGAAAGGAGGGTTGTTAAACAGAGAGGACAAAACTGAGAGGGTACTTAATAGTACCTAAAATGCTCAGGCAGCTGCTGCAAAAGAGCTAAATGAATAAACATTCAGTGGAAAAAGAACAAGAAATAATAAACTGCAGCAAGAAAGATTTCTCCTCTTTAGAAAAAATATCTCAGGGAGATTGGGAAATATCTGCTTGCAAGTTGTCAAGGACAGGTAATGCAGATACTCATCAGTAATGAGGCGTTAATAATAATCCCTTCAGGGACAATGACCTCTCAAGGCCCTTTCCAGCCACATTGCCTGTACTTCTATGATAAGATTCCAAACAGATGCAGACATGACAGGAGATGTTAGCAACTGGAAGAAAGTCTAACTAATTAAAACTTTAGAAGATTGCTCTCTTTTTCCTGCTCTGCATTAGGAGACTGGAAGGTCTCTGGGGCAGTGCCTGAATATAAAAATCAGACAAACATGGAAACAAAAGCCCAAAATGTTGCTTAAATGTTAAGAGTGAAGACATTTAGGAGATGGAAACAGAATCAACTTTCATTAGTCTTGGGCTTGCTGCAGAGGTGGAAGATGTATAAATAACTATAGCAATAGGTAATAGTAAGTTTCTCATAATCTGCATTGGATCCAGGAGGGAAGAGAGAGGCTCTCCAGTGCTCAGTATGCATCGTTAGGAGGTACACTGTCCCAGATACAGTGATTTGGTTTTTATCTGGAGTAAGGTGGGAAAATTTGTTGTTATGTGTTCAGAAAGAGAGCCAAAGGTTTCTGATTTGTTTCTGCAGATTTCAGTCTGGCAGGTTAAATCATCTTGAGCTGTCAGATGGGAGCTACCAGGGAACTGCTAAGAGCAGTTACACCACCTGAGTGCTGAAGCTCTTTCTGCTGATTTCCGCTTGCACAGTCAGCAAAAAGCCTGTAATAAATTCAACAGGCTTGCTCAGACAAGACCCACTGAT
Source organism: Dryobates pubescens (assembly GCF_014839835.1). Taxonomy (NCBI): domain Eukaryota; kingdom Metazoa; phylum Chordata; class Aves; order Piciformes; family Picidae; genus Dryobates; species Dryobates pubescens. The sequence goes on from NC_071625.1 coordinate 7,577,677, forward strand.
TTCTGATCTCAGCTTTTTGGACGTTCTTTGCTCCACACTCAGCCACATTTGCAGCAAAACGCAATAAGCCCAGCCCAGGCGTTTTGCAATGCAACCAAGCACTGCCTGTTACACAATACAGGAAAGGAACAAAAGGAGGCTTCTGTAAGAAAAAAAAACCACCACACAACAACAAACAAAACACCAACAAAATATATTTTCATGAAAACTTCTTGAAATCTGAATTTCACAGTTATTCTGGGACAGCTGGATTCCACAGCAGGTGGGCTAAGAGGGCTTAAGGATGCTCAGTGAGCAGAGAAATAGAACCAAAGTTGGTTCTGGCATACACAGGATTATGAGTTCCTTACAGAAACCCTTACAAGGTGACCTCTGTGGCATGGTAGGCTCCAGGGACTCTGCCCCTAGCTGCTCAGAGCACACTGCATTTGTCTCCAGCTGCCTGCCCAGGTCATCATCTTACTTCATGGGGTACCTGGAGGGATGTGAGCAAAGAGCAGGTGAAAAGGTAGGCCCACAGGAATGGCATCCATAAAAGCCAGCACACAGGGAGAAGTAGCTAAGCAGGGCTGGAAGAAACTCAAAGTAGGCAAGGAGTGGAAGAAACTACACAGAACTCAGATTTACCTGACTGTTTACCCAGGTCAGGGAAAGGCTCATCCATCCAGTCAAGGTCTAGTTCACTTCCTAGAGTCACATATTTGCTTGCTTATGCCAGAAAACAACAGCTGAAGAATTTAGGATTTCCATAAGGGGAATGGTTTGAAATGGGAAACCCAGGTTAAATTACTTTCTACTGCTAATTTGGCACACTGAGACCTCCTTCTTTTAAGACTAATGACCTACCTGAATAGCCTCAGGGCATTGTGGAAGCCAGCTGTCTCAGCCTTCCTGTCTGACAGTGTTCAGCTGTGAATGAAACATATTTTAGAGCCAAAAAGGAGAGAGAAAGATTGCTGGGCAAGATCTTTGGGCCTCTGCTATTTTTAGAATGAGATTCCCCTGAAAATGCTCTTAAAATCTGTTGCTCCTCACAAAAAAAACCCACAAACCAACCTGACTAAGTACAAGTGGGTGATGTACTCAGCACTGGTTAGGCTACACCTTGAATTCTGTGTCCAGTCCTGGGCCCCTCAGTTTAGGAAAGATGTTGACTTGCTGGAATGTGTCCAGAGGAGGGTAACAAAGCTGGGGAGGGGTTTGGAGCACAAGCCCCATGAGGAGAGACTACGGGAGCTGGGGTTGCTTAGCCTGGAGAGAAGGAGGCTCAAGGGATACCTTATTGCTGTCTACAACTGCCTGAAGGGAGGTTGTAGCCAGGTGGGGGCTGGTCTCTTCTCCCAGGCAACCAGCACCAGAACAAGAGGACACAGTCTCAAGCTGCGCCAGGGAAGGTTTAAGCTGGATGTTAGGAGGAAGTTCTTCATAGAGAGAGTGATTGGCCATTGGAATGGGCTGCCCAGGAAGGTGGTGGAGTCACCATCACTGGAGGTGTTTAGGAAGAGAATGGATGGGGCGCTTGGTGCATGGTTTAGTTGATTAGATGGTGTTGGGTGATAGGTTCGACTTGATGATCTCAGAGGTCTTTTCCAACCTGGTCTGGTCTGGTCTATTCTATTCTATTCTATTCTATTCTATTCTATTCTATTCTATTCTATTCTATTCTATTCTATTCTATTCCCCATCTAAACCATGGCTCTGCCATCATCACTGGGCTTCATAAAGAGCTGCTTCCTTTTGTCATAGCTGCAGTACAGCCAGCTGTGTGCTTATCTCAAGTTGCAGAGTGTTTCACAAATCTGTGTGCTTGCTTTCTTGATTCTGAAACTTTTTTCCTTTTTTTTTTCCTTCTGTCCCCAAAGCCCAGAGTCAGATGGCAAGAAAATATGCTGAACTTACAGCTTTTGTCTGAAGAGTGTGTTTTTCACTCTCCTAGATGCTGGGAAATTCAGAATACTCTGAAGGTTCATCAGTGAATGGAAACCAACCAAACTATATCATTCCAATTGAGTTTGTTTAAAGGGAATTTCATTTTAGGGGATGGTGATAGAAGTGAGGAGGCAAAGGTAAGGTGAACTTTAGTTTTGTTCAGGTTTTTGTCCACTTGCTGAGTGCACTGTCATGATTTGTCTCTGAAATGCAAAAATCCCTCTCCCCTTCCTGGACAAAACTAGAGAGCAGCAGCTTGGGCCCTGCAGTTTTACTTGTCATGCAGACCAAGTTCAAAGAGCCTGGAAAGCGTTTGTCAAATAAGCCACCAAGCTATTTGTGTGTGTATATACATGGTGAGACACTCATTTGAATCTCTCATCATGATGATATCAGAAAAGTATTGCTGTATCACTACTAACTTTAAAGTTTCTTGGATAATGGGTCCTGTGGGTAGGGCACCTTGTCTGCTCAGCTTGTTCCCACTGCCAGCCACTGGATTTGCCTCTGGAGCTGGGACCTGTCCTCAGGCGATCTCATTCTGTAGCATCTGTGTTATAACAGAACTGCACATCCCCTGCTAGAAAGGTGAGAAGTGCTTCCTCTATTGTTGTTCACAGCATGACAAATGTTTTTCTAGGCAAGATAAATGATAAGGTTCTTTCATTCACAGCTGGCCAGTCTTTTTGGTGACAAGACTTACAGAGCATTGTTCACAGAATCACAGTTGCACTCACCAAAGGTGAAGCCACCCACATACAATCTGTTTTCATCCCTGCTACCTGTTAGGGCTTTGGCACATAGCTTGAATTGCTCTTCTTAGCAAGGCACCTCCTGTGTTTAAAAAAAACCCAAAACCAAACAACCTTAGTGGAGTTTTTTTTAAATACCACTTTGTGGTACCACATCCAGCTCGGGTGGCCTCCGCATGGGAAGGACATAGACCTGATGGAGAGCGTCCAGAGAGGGCCACTAAAATGATCAGAGGGCTGGAGCACCTCTCCTATGAAGACAGGCTGAGAGAGTTGGGGTTGTTCAGCCTGCAGAAAAGAAGGCTCTGGGAAGACCTTATAACAGCCATCCAGTACTGGATGAGGGCCTGCAGAAAAACTGAGTAGGGACATTTTTAACAAGGGCACAGGACAAGGGGCAATGGTTTTAAACTAGATCAGGGGAGGTTTAGATTGGATATTAGGAAGAAGTTCTTTTCTATGAGAGTGGTAGAACACTGGACCAGGTTGCCACATCCCCTTCCTGAGGCATTAACTGTCAAGCTTGATGGGGCTCTGAGCAACCTGATCTAGTTGGGGATGTCCCTGATAACTGCAGAGGGGTTTGGCAACACGACCTGTAGAGGTCCCTTCCAACCCAGTGCATTCCATGATTCTATCATTTCCCTGGGAAGAAAATGTGGTGGCAGTGATCTGCCAGCCTTGCTGGCACACGTGAGGCTTTTATCACCCAGCCCTGCCTGCACATGTAAGAGACCCATCAGCTACTAGAAGGTGTGAATACTTTTCCAGGTATGTTCACAAAGGCAAACTTCACGTGTCTTGCGCGGGTGTGGGAAGCAGTATATGAACGGTTATACCCTAAGGATGATAAAACCTCTCTGCAAAGAGTGCCTTGAATAACAAGTTTCCACCACATCACAAAGCTTTATCCACTGCTGGGCAATATTCAGCATGTTTTATACACAAAGTCCATGACTCTCACTCTCTCCCCAGTCAAGGACTGATTTTAAAACTCTGGACTCAGAAGACTCTTCAGCTGGGAGAAGAGAAGGCTCTGGGCACCCTAGTAGCAGACTTCCAGTACCTGAAGAGGGCCTACAAGAAGGCTGGAGAGCAACAGTTTACAAAGGCCTGAAGTGATAGGACAAGGGGCAATGGTTTCAAACTAGGGAAGAGTAGATTTAGATTGGATGTTAGGAACAAGTTCTTTACCGTGGGGTTGGTGGAACACTGGAAGAAATTGTCCAGGGAGGCCCCATCCCTGGAGATGTTCAAGGTTAGGCTTGACAAGGCTCTGAGCAACCTGATCTAGTGGAAGATGTCCCTGCTGACTGCAGGGAGGTTGGACTAGCTGACTTTGGAGGTCCCTTCCAACCCAAACCATTCTATGATTCTATGATTCTTCAGCAGGTTTCTCCAGTTCCTTGTTAGGTCATTGTCCAGGGTAGGGTACTTGGGAGGAATGCCTGGGGTGAAATGTTATCAGGCTGTCAAATTCTTTTTAATCCTATTCAGCAGAAATAAATCTAAGCCTTACTGACTTTCCTATTTGTCAGATACCTTCCTTTTTCCTGAGTTTCAGCTCACTGAGAAGATATTTTAATCCTATTTTACCCAGTACCACTTTCTCTCATAAGTAACTGTTTAGAATGGGATTTAGTGAAAAGAAGATTAGGGAAATGGTAAGAGCAAGAAGGGCTGCCCACCAGAAATAACACACTAGTAGCTTGAATAAATGGCCAGCATTAGCTGTAGTGGGATGTATCTCATTAAGTTTCCATGCACTTGAGTTTCCCAGGTTCTTTCACAGTGAGTCATGGGGCAACAGTCTTTTTCAGTAAAGAGTGTTGACCTGTTTCAGTAGCTGTAATTGCTCACATCATTTGCTGTTGTATATGTTGTATATGTTGTTGGCATCCTGGCCTGCATCAGGAACAGTGTGGCCAGCAGGAGCAGGGAGGTCATTCTGCCCCTGTACACTGCACTGGTTAGGCCACACCTCGAGTACTGTGTCCAGTTCTGGGCCCCTCAGTTTAGGAAGGAGGTTGACTTGCTGGAACGAGTCCAGAGAAGAGCAACAAAGCTGGTGAGGGGTTTGGAACACAAGCCCTACGAGGAGAGGCTGAGGGAGCTGGGGTTGCTTAGCCTGGAGAAGAAGAGACTCAGGGGTGACCTTATTGCTCTCTACAACTACCTGAAGGGAGGTTGTAGACAGACGGATGTTGGTCTCTTCTCCCAGGCAAGCAGTACCAGAACAAGAGGACACAGTCTTAGGCTGCGCCAGGGGAGGTTCAGGCTAGATGTTAGGAAAAAGTTCTATACAGAAAGAGTGATTGCCCATTGGAATGGGCTGCCTGGGGAGGTGGTGGAGTCGCCATCACTGGAGGTTTTCAGGAGAAGATTTGATGGGGTGCTTGGTGCCGTGGGTTAGTTGTTTGGGCGGTGTTGGATTGGTTGATGGGTTGGACGCGGTGATCTTGAAGGTCTCTTCCAACCTGGTTTATTCTATGTATTCTATGTATATCTCACACCGTGCTGCTCTGGGCACAGATCCTGTGCAGACATCTTCACATTGCAGTGGATTGAGAAGAAGGCCCTCTCCTCAGGCATGGGTCCAACACATCCTCCTAAACCTCACATCATGTCAGATTTTACAGTGACAGGTTTGGCCTGTCTGAAAAACCTGTCAAGGTGACTCCTGAGAAAACAGCAGTTCCCAGCTGTGCTGTGTGATTGTAAACAACTCTGGAGACTGAATGTAATACACAGGAGGGAAAGGTAGAGTGATAAGTACATCTATAGAAGAAAAAGAAATTCCTTTGAGAAAATCTTTTAGTTTCCAACTCAACCTTAGTTTTCCAGACCATTACATCCTTTTCAGATCTGAAGAGAACTCTTATGTGAGTAGAAGCCTGTTTGTCTTGGTTCTTAATGGTTTTAGCTGGTTTAATTAAAGATATGACCTCCTTTGTGGAACAAGCCAATGTGAAAACACAAAGGATTTGGTCAGATTCTAGAATAATTAATGGGTCAGTTCCTTTGTTTTCATCCCTCAGGAATGAAACATGAATCAGTTTTACAATGCTATGTTCCAGATGACTTACAGCAAGATAAAATAGTTGGAAAAACAACCATGTGATGATGGTGAAGGATCACACAATGAACTGCTTCTATCAGCAAGGAAGGACCTAAGCACTAGAAAGCACAAGTGAGGTTTTCAGCACACATCTCCACCCAGTCAATTTATTTTCCCTTCAGTTTCTTTATAAGAATTATTCTCAGATGTTGCATCTCTCACTTTTTCTCTGGCTATTGCAAAAAAGCAACTCCCAAGAGCGCTGTCATACACAGTGCAGTATATGGACAACCTGGTGGGACCTGCACAGACACTGAAAACTGTTCTGTGATATAGCCTCCCCACTCTGCAATGAACAGGCATTAGCAGTGCCTCCCATCTCTAGCCTTCCTATGCCGTAATGGAAAAGCAGCCTCAAAACACAGACTAAAAAGTACACAGCAAAAAGTAGGGGCAGTGGCTTAGTTAATATTTAAACATATAAACAGCTTCCAGCCCTTGACAACAGTATCTCCAGCAGTTACACAGAGAAGTGTTTGAACCCTGCTTGGGTGACTCCTACCTCCTGTTTCTTTGCTGGATATTTGACACTGTGTTTGGCAGGTTTCTCCCCAGTCGCTCACACTATTTAAGCAGAGATCTTCATGTGTTTGTCATTTTCTCTTTGCTGCCAACTTCTAGAAGCGATGGCAGCTCTGCTCCACGTCTAGCAGATCCCTGAATTTCCTACTTTTCAACTGCAATCTCTTCCTCCCCAGTTCCCCAATGATGTTTCTCTCCCCCTTTGTCTTTCAGAAGCTCCAGAGAGAGCCTTTTGTCACTGTGGAACCAACTTCTCAAACCCACAAGGTCTTACGTTCTTATTAGCTCTCATTTCTTGCTCTACTCTTTTCTTTGGCATCACTGTAATCTAGTCTTAAAGCTTCATCTGCCATGTCTCAAACTCAGATTCACCAAGTATCTCTATGTCTCCTAAAGTGACCTTCACTCCCTGCTCCTGACATTTCCTCCCTGGTGTTCAGCCAAGCACTAGAGCACCAAACATACATTGCCCATGAGATACCACACCAGCACCATCAGCTTCCCTCCAAAACTCCTGATGTCCTTGAGAAGAGAGTGGAGGAGTGGGGAGCAGATCTAGTCCTGCTTGACTAGACTACACTTCCCTAAGATCACAAATGTGTCCCCTTTGGATCATGCTGGCAAAACAGTTTCTTTTCATCCTTCAGAGGCAACACTTCGCTGCATTCAGGAAGGTGATTGATCATCTTTTGGGAACCTGAGATCAACCTCCTGTGAAAATTTGGAACAATATATGAAAGAACTAGCTGAGACATGGGGTTCATGAACACTTTTATATACACACACCCACAGAGAGTACTTACATGAGTGTGTATATATGATATTACCTTTAAAAATTCTCTTGTTAACACAAGTTTATAACAGAAATAAGAGAAATAGGGGTAGGAGAGAAGGGACAAAACAGTTTACTATCCTGCTTGTAAGAATTAGGAGGCAATAGCTATGAAGGCATAGAGTATCCCGAAGGGAAGGAAAGACAAAGGACAAAGACTGGAAATGAATATGCAGGGAATAAAATATTTTTTGTGAGGACACTGTGTAACCTGCCTCCCTGGGGAAAGAATGTCAAGTCTCTGCTGTTACATCCACTTACTAATAACCTATCTGCCAGTCTTCTAGCTCAGGCAGTTCTGCTAAAGATTGCATCTTTATCACAGAAATAGTGATAGAAGACAAGCTAGGTTGATCATTTTCGTTTCCCATGAGAACACTGAGTTCTAGTGCTTAATCAAAAGGGTGAAATTCTGCATCTAGAAAGCAAAGAAATGATGTTTTAATGGAAATCCATTTAGATATCAAGAATACTTTTAAAAGAGCTAATATTTGGAAGAAGACATAGAAGGGAACAGCAGAGACACTGGTTCTTCAGTTGCTAGAAATAAGTAAACTACTTTTTGGAGGTTTGTTGCTTTTTTCAGTCATTCCTGCAATGCTCCTGCAAGCTAATATCAAGACATTTACAGTTTATCTCAGACAGCCTTTTCCTAGAGCTGCAATAAAACCTCCCTAGGGGCCTTCTCATAAGACTTTCTTGCAGTGGTCTTTCCTTCAGTCTTGTCTTTGTAAGGCATGATGTCTAAAGGATCATTTTGTCTCAGCTTTTATGAACTGTAAAATTGTTCATATTTTCATTAAGAATACTTGCAAAACTCTTCATCTTTATCCAACACTGAGCAAACCAGTCAGATATTGTTCAGAACATGCTGGCAATGGTCAGGAAAAGCCCTCATCAAACAACAGACATAATGGCACTTGCCATAGCAGGAATTGTGCGTTACACAATTGCCTATCTCCCACTTTTGAAAAAGCCAAACTGGACAGAGATGAAAAGCAGCCATGTCAGGTCAGTCTCTGGATTACATCCTTAACACCTTCCCACAAAGGCACAGAAATACAAACGCTGCAAAATTAGATTGGTCAGGTGGAGATCTTGCAGCTTGCTGAGTCTGCTAGCAGCTTAGGAATTCCTGGGGTTTTCCTTCAGGCTTGCAGTTCATCCTCAATCAGCTTGGGAGAAGTTTTGATCATGCAGGTGCCTGGACAGGTAGATACAAGTGTGTGCTGCAGCTGTTTGCATTGCAGGTCCGCAGGGACTTCTCTGCAGCAGGCAGAGTGGTTGCATATAGCGTCCGTATCAGGCAACATGCACACGCTCTGTCTACAGCATGCAAGGTATGTAGTGACTTTGGACTTATGCCTTGCTATGTATCTTAGATACAGATGATTGAATGCTGACCAGCATTTCAAGGCATGGTTGGAAAATTACACTTGAAGGTCTACAAATCATTAGATTCTAAAGCGAATAGCACTAATCACTAGAGACAGGGGCAACCATAACTTTAATTATTCCTCATCTGCTCAAGTTCAGGTAATACAAATGAATAGAAGAATAGAATAGAATAGAATAGAATAGAATAGAATAGAATAGAATAGAATAGAATAGAATAGAATAGAATAGAATAGAATAGGATAGGATAGGATAGGATAGGATAGGATAGAATAGAATAGAATAGAATAGAATAGAATAGAATAGAATAGAATAGAATAGAATAAACCAGGTTGGAAGAAACCTTCAAGATCATCGCATCCAACCCATCAACCAATCCAACCCACCTAAACAACTAAACCATGGCACCAAGCACCCCATCCAGTCTCTTCCTAAGCACCACCAGTGATGGTGACTCCACCACCTCCCTGGGCAACCCATTCCAATGGCCAATCAATCTATCTATGAAGAACTTCTTCCTAACATCTAGCCTAAACCTCCCCTGGCACAGCCTGAGACTGTGAGCCTTGAATACAAGCCTTGAATGCATCCTACTCTCATTATTATCATTGTCATCATGTAGAGTGTATCTCATCTAAGTTTTGACACAAAGACACAGAAATCCATATAGGAGCACTCATTCATTTTACCAAGACACTAATACAGTTATAGCACCTTAAAATGAGGACATTTGTATTCTATAATCTGCCATTGGACCTCCACTGAGTATAAAAGGGAATCCAAAGTAACCTGCTTTATGATAGATGCCCTTCATTTTTTTGACATCCATATTTACTCAGGACAGTCCCATCCAGGACATCAGCCAAGGCACAGTAGTTTGAAAATATGAAATAATTTACAGATTCACAGATTGCATTGGGCTGAAGGGACCCTCAAAGGTCATCTTGTCTAACTCCCCTGCAGTGAGCAAGCAAACCTCCAACATCAGGCTGCCCAGGGCCACATTAAATCTGATCATAGAATCATAAAATCAATAAGGTTGGAAAAGATCTCAAAGATCATCAAGTCCAACCTGTCACCCAACACCTCATGACTACTAAACCATGGCACCAAGTGCCACATCCAATCCCCTCTTGAACACCTCCAGGGATGGTGACTCAACCACCTTCCTGGGCAGCCCATTCCAATGCCTATCAACACTCTCTGTGAAGAACTGTCTCCTCACCTGGAGCCTAAACTTCCCCTGGCACAGCTTGAGACTGTGTCCTCTTGTTCTGGTGCTGGTCGCCTGGGAGAAGAGACCAACCCCCACCTGGCTACAACCTCCCTTCAGGTAGTTGTAGAGAGTAATAAGGTCTCCCCTGAGCCTCCTCTCCTCCAGGCTAAGCAACCCCAACTCCCTCTGCCTCTCCTCATAGGGCTTGTGCTCAAGGCCTCTCAGCAGCCTCATTAAATGATCTTGAATGTCTATTCTTCTAACACTTTGCTCTCTCTTCAGTTTTCTTTGAAAGAGAAGTGGAATTTTGGGAGCGTCCTCACTTCGTGAGAGAGAACTGGTAAGAGGACAACCACTAATAAGAACAGTTTAAACTTACAAGACATTCCAAGCTACCAAAATAAACTAGAGTGCCATCTTTATTTGAAGATATTCCCTCAGCTTGCTAAAAAGTATCTATCAAGAAGCAAACAAGCAAAACCCCAGTGGAAGGATTCTAAATGCAGATCCACGTGGAAATGAGATGCAAAGCCTGACTGTGCAGGTGGTATGGTATGTGCTGCAGTAACAAAGCAGAACCAGAATGGAGTCCTGCTGAGCAGTCCCAAAGCAGATGTAACCAACAGTCTTATTGCTTTGATCAGATAGATGCTTCAAGAGATGATCTCAGCTGGATGATCTGTGGTACTTCAGAAGAGCACCTGGGGAAGGACTGCAAAGGAAGTTTTCAGAATGCTATTAGCAAATCTTCAAATCAGAAGAAGAAATCCAAAAGAGCTTTGGGAAACAGATTGCTTTCTTAATTTCCAAGTCTGCTGCAATAGCTAAATCTTAGAGAGAGGTTTAGGGATAAAGTCAGGAAAGTAAAACACCTTCTCTTTTTTGGGGGGGAGGAAGAGGGAAAGGGAAGGAAGAGGCAGGATTTGTATGTCCTGAAGCGAATTCAGGCAAATGAAGCCCACAAACAAGAAAGTGGAGTACTCAAATGTTGGACTAAACTTCAGAAGGAATACATGAAACTAGAATTACTAAAAGGAAAGTGCTGGCCTCCACTGGCTTGAGGTCTCTAAATGTGAGAGCCCAGCAACGTGACTGGGTAGTTACTGGCTGCTAGTAGCCTCTCAAGGAAACAACAGATTCATTTTTGCTGCTGTCAAAATTTGACTCCTCTGGCAAAACGACCATTTGCAATAGTAACCTTAGCCCTCAGTGAGGGCTGAAGCAACAATCAGCAGTTGGGGAGCATCAGCTTGCTCCTGGGGACTGTTCTGCTGAACAAAGGAAAAATGACCTGCTTTTGTCTCCTGTTCACCTCCTCCCCTGAGAGAGGGAAAAGCCTCACCGAAACCCAGCTGACCTTCTGAACTTTCAAACCAGCTGAAGCTAGTAGTTTGTTAAGTCAGTGTCTTACATCATGAGTACTGAAGCTTTACTTGCAACTTTTCCTGCCTAAGCGAATGTCTAAGGCAATTCATCTGTCTCCAGCATTAACCAGAAACAGAAGCAGCAAGCTGGCAAGCAGAGATAGGCATTCTTTCACCTGTTCCTCTCTGCTCTCCAGCATTAGCCCACCTTGAATTTACCCTGGGACCTTAGAACAGATTCCCACCCTGGTATCCAGCCAGGGAAGTATTACAAAAACCTTTTGCTTGGCCTAAAATACAGCAGTGCCAGACAGAGTGACATGATCCATCCTTCCTGATGAAAGCTGCTATAGCTCATCTTCTCAGTAGGTATTACTGTGTCTGAACAGGAAGCTTGCAGCATGGTTCCTTCCCTACTTAAGGTGAAAATCCTTGCTTTTAACAGCTTTTCCAAGAAAATATATATATATTTCTCACTATGGACATTTCCATCTGTGTCACTAATAACCCCATGTAGAGGCCATGCTCCTTTTAGGAATGTTCTCAGCAGAAGTCATTGTCAACAGGCTAATAGTCTGCTGTGGCAGCAGGTCTGACTTTCAGCACAGGTCTGACTTTCAGCACAGATAATGTCTTACCTTTTCATTGCAGTTTTTGATTCAAAGAATCACTGAATGTCACCAATTAGTTATAGCAGTTGAAGCAGTCCCCTTCTGGGACAAGGAGGAACTGCAGAAAGAAGCCTTTTTTAAAGCATAGTGTTGCCAATAGTCATAGCTGTGATTTGTTAATTGATGTTTTCACATCCGAGAGTAAGCTGTATTTTTCCTTTGACAAATCCACACATCTCTAAAGCACCAGGAAAGATGTGGCACAGTCCTCAGTTAAAAGCTTGTCCTAAGTGACAGAGCTGGAGTACAGGAATCAGCATCCTCCTTCTCACATGCACAGCCAGCAGGTTGGTGGAAGTGATTGTTCACCTCTCTTGAGCACGCATTAAATGGTTCCCAGAGGGCTGCATCCGGTTTTGGAGGGAGTTCAGCAGAGGACACTCAAGATGCTCAGGGGGCTGAAGCACTTGCCCTGTGGGGAAAGCCTGTGAGACTGGCGTGGTTCATCCTGGTTAAGCTTACAGATCCCCCTAACACTACGGGAAAGTGACGAGGAGTTGGAACCAGGCTTTTCACAGCAGTGAATAGTGACAGAATGAGAGACTAAGGGTAAAAGATGAAAGAAGAGAGATTCAGACAGAAGATAAGGAGATTCCTTCCCTCTGGGAACAGCTGAGCAAGGGTGAGGGTTGCCCAGGGAGGCCGTGCTGGCTCCATCCTTGGAGGTTTCCAAGTCCCACCAGGGCACAGTTCTGTACAGCCTTATCTGAACTCAAGAGAGGGCTCTGCCTGACTGGCAGTCTGTGCTGGAGGCTTACTGCTCTCTCTTTCCTTTATCTTACAGTCCTATATAAATAACTTTTCTACAACTCTGTCATTTACAAAGTCAATAAGTGAAAAAACACGTGGACCAACATATTTGTTGCCTGACAACCAGCAGAGTATTTCCAGGAAATCAACCTAAGGGAATTGCAGGGGCTGAAGTCTGCACTTACTAGGTGCTTTTTGCCATTGGAATAGCATGTTACAGCCAGAAGGAGTGTCTCAGAGATTGCATGACTGCTTTCTGATGAAGTTTTGTTGTGATCTGAGCTGTGACAGGGCTTAGGGGTTCAGTCAGGGTGGACCTCATAATGCTACACACCTTGCCTCAAACAGATTACTGTATGAACACTGAATAGAAAACAAATGAAGTGTCCAGGGAGCTTTGGTGGATCAATACTAGAGCCTAGCTTTATGCTCTAGTTAGTCATAATGCTAGGCATTGGGTCATAGGTCTCCAGAAAGCACAGGAGCAAAAGAGAGAGAAATAATCTCTTTTGTTATTTCACTTTTCACAGAGCCCTGTGTCCCCTCTCTATATCACATAAAAGCAGAATGCAGACCTCTCATCCAGCTGATTCAGGTGGTGCAATGATAAGGAGATCCCTGTCAAGGAAGCATTTTTATTGCCTTTACCCTTCTACAGCCACCAGCACTCTCTCTTTCTTAGCACCCTCTTTCTTTCCCAAATCCATTCTTCCTGTAACTCTGTGCCTCTCTGGAGAAAATGTCTCACTGCAGGGGTGCAGAAATGTAACTAAATTATGCCAACAGAGTTTCCAGATCTTGTAGTTAGGGAATGTAGCCATGTCCATTTGGTAGGGCAAACTGAAATGAAAGAGTGCAAGAGAGAACATAACCCTCTGTGGTTTGAGCCTACCTTCTTCTTCTGAAAGACAATATGATTTAATTATTTGCCCTGAGGTGTTCTTGAGTGTTCTTGAATGACAGACTAACAAAGTGAAAACAAGTCAGTGATCTTTGTGCTAGTAAGGGCATATGAATAATAACACTATGACCTACTGGCAAAGGAGGGGGAGGAGAGGAAGGAAAACAGTGGTCACTGGGTCTCCCTGTTCATTGGTCATCCTACAGCATCATGTGGCCAAGGCTCCTTTTTAAAGATAACTCCTCATCTCCTGGAGCTCATACTACTCTCCTGTCCTGCTGCTCTGCTTGATCCTGTGGGAGACTTCTCTCTAGCCTGACAAAATGTGTGACCAGTTTGTGGGCAACTGGAAGCTCCTTTCGAGTGAAAACTTTGAGGACTATTTAAAAGAGCTGGGTGAGAATTGTTATTTGGAGTTATGGTTTATGGGGCAGGGAAGGCATGCTGCTCTTGAACTTTATTCTTTCCTTGCTTTTTCTGGCTATGCTCTTTTGATCAGAAGGTGTTAGATGGGGAACTGGGTTGTTTGAATTACTGTCAAATTCCCATAACAGAGAAGAACCTTGGTTGTCAGAAATAGTTTTGGGTAAGTCAGGTCTGTGCATGCCTAGTTAGCAGTGTTATGAATGGATGTGAAATATCTCACTGCAATATTTTGTGTGGATTAGCTTTTATCCTTGGACATACAGCTCGATGCAACACTAGAATGTAGCTCCTCTGTGTCTGAAAGCAGCACACCTAAAATTCATTATGCTGCTGCTGGACTAGGAGACTGTCACAGGAGTAACAGGACTAGGAGTTGTCCCAGCTGCTATAGTGAATGAAACTCTGTGACAGCCTCCAGTGAATATTCACAAAGAAAATTGCATGGATTCACCCAGATACTTGCAGAGACATGAGGGGTAACACTCTTCTCTAAAGATGTAGGCTTCTTGCTTAGAACAAAAATTGAAGTTTATAAGGTCTGCACACTCTTGCAATGGGCAACAAGTAGAGGGCAACTTGCAGTGATTGGGTGGGTGCTTGCTAAAAAGCTGGGGGGGTGATGTGTGTGGTGTATTTGGAGATGAGGGGTGAAATGCTTATGAAACACTTATGTAGCATTCAGACAGCTTCCAGTGAGACTCTTGTGCTCCTAAGCTGTACCCCAGATTTTACTCAGGACACAACCATTGCCAGCTATTTTTTAATCATTTCCTTTTATTCAGCCTAGCTGCTGATAAATACAAGAAGTGCTTGTGTTGTTTGCTGGTTGCCCCACCTTGTTTGTTTGGTTGTTTGGTGTTGTGGCTTAGAAACTCAGGTCTATTTCTGCTTACTTACTTTTAGCTACATTTAGCTTACAAGTTAGTGTACAAACCACTGCAATTATTCCAAACAAGTGTATGTGCAAATATGTAGCATTAAAATCCTGACTCAGTCTTTGAAATATTGCTTGTAGCATTCTGGCAGTGGCAGAGCAGAGAATTCCCTTACCTCATCCCACCTGGCTTGGTCTATAACCATAACAAGCTAGTGAGATGAAAACTCTGCAACACAGAAAGGATTAGGGAAATCAGCACTGAGGTATTTTTCTTTTCCACAGCTAAAATAACATCAAATAGAGAATAGCATTGTGTAAAGAGAAATATTTCATAGTGCTCTGTCTTGCTTACAGGTGTGGGGTTTGCTACCAGGAAAATGGCTGGTGTGGCTAAACCCAGCGTAGCTATCAGCATCAATGGTGATGTGATAACTATCAAAACAGAAAGTACCTTAAAAAATACAGAGATCTCTTTCAAGCTGGGTGAAGAGTTTGATGAGACCACAGCAGACGACAGAAAAACAAAGGTGAGTCCAAAGCCATCTCTTTCCAATTGCATCTCTTAAAATGGAAGTGGGAGCAGAAGGATGGAGCTGTGATTTGTGAGCCCCAGCGCAGAAATGTTGCCTTCAAAGGTAAGAATGCTATGGATGCTCTGTGCTGTTTGAACATGGAAACAGTCTTCTGGAACAGGTTCCCCATGGCAGTGGCAGAGTCACTATCCCACTGCTCAAGAAATGTATGGACTTGGCACGTCAGGATGTGGTTTAATGGCCGTGGTGGTGTTACATTGATGGTTGAACTTGGTGATTTTTGGAGGTCTTTTCCCACCTAACCAATGTTATGATCCTATGATTCTTCTCATCCCAGAGCACTCTGATGAAACAGCCACATTTTGTTTTCTCTTTTTCCTGGCAGAACGTCATAACCCTAGACAATGGCGCTCTGACCCAGGTGCAGAAGTGGGATGGAAAACAGACTATCATAAAGAGGAAAGTGGTGGATGGGAACCTGGTGGTGGTGAGTTCATTTTTGTTACTTACTGGACTGAATTCATCGTGCAGAATTCATGTTTGGCAGATGTACTGCACTGGGTTCAAGCATGGGGAATGAAAGCATCTGAAAGAGCTCTGAGAGCTTGGTGAGAACTCTCTGAATGAATCTGGAGTGTACACAAAAACTGAAATGCTATTAAATTTACGGAATGGTATGGAGCTGCCTGTCCTCCATTCATAGCAAGATGTGGCTAGGAAAGAGTAGGGATTAAGAAACAACATCCCCGTGAGGAAAAGCTTTATATATTGGAAGCTTCGTGTGCTGGACAGCACAGAGGAACCATTGGCAAAACCCATGTAAAGTGTGTCCTTTCTTGTGCTGATGCAAAATACTCCAGGCAATCTCCAGGAAAGACTCAGCAGCCCTCTGTGGGAACCATTCTACCAGTTGTGTACCACCACCAATTGTGCCAATGATATGGTGTTATAACAAAGCAAAACAAAAAACCCAAACCAAACAAAAACCCCACAAAAAAAAAACCAAACAAACACCAAACAACACCACACAAGAAACCCCCACAACCCAACAACAAACAAACCAAAAAACCCCTCCATACCTGAGCTCTGTTGGGTGCTGTTATCTGCTCAGAGACCATTGAGCTTGACTAGGTGCCAGTGAGGCTCACCTGTAGTTTGAGGCTTCCCAGCACTGCTCTCCAGCTTTAGGAAAAATACTTTGAAGACTCTAGGAGTGGCCTAACGCTGTGTTCATAAAAGGCAGCTGAGATTCCTACCTGCTACAAAACAATACACATATATGAAAGCCCTGAAGAGCTGTTCCTCCCTCTAGAGAAAAATAATATGTCCATAAATTTGATATTTAATTTTTTCTGGAGAGAAACCAGAGGAGAACAAATACGAATCATTTGAAATAACAACTTCATGAAGAAAGGCCAAAAAACCCCAGAGTTTGTTAACAGAGAAATAAATGAGGGCAAAGCCTAACATGCAGAGGCTGACACCAGGAGCTGCAAATCTGAAAGCTATGTGGGACTCTCTGGGTATGTGTGGGTATGGGTTGTACACACACATGTGTGAAGAAGACAAGCCATGGATGAAAAAGGTGAAAGGAAAAAAGAGTAATACCCAGCTCCAGATTCCAGTCACCCTCCACAGAATTTCTAGGAGCTGCCTTTAGAGTTTTTTTAAGAGGAGATTAAAAATCTGGGGGTTGCTGGAGCAATCCTTTGATGCTCTTTCAGTCCTGTGTTTGTATTTCAGCCTTCTCTTTCTGAAGCTCTCAAACCTGACTTTCACTGTTTTGGCAATTGGTTATAGAGGAGGAGGAATGTATTTTTTTTTCCTTACACTGGCTCCTCATGGATAAGGAGTTCTTTACCTCCTAACTAACAAACATTTAGTGAGAGTCCGAAGCTGATAAAATTTGCCTTTCTTTCCAGGAATGCTCCATGAATAATGTTACCTCCAAAAGAGTTTATGAAAAAGCATGAAGAAGTCATCTTCTCACAGGACTAATGCTTAAAGCTGGAGAAAGCCAACTTAACTGAAGGAGAAAAACTCCACAAATCCATTTGAAAGAGAACTATACTTTTTACAGCTCTATCCCAAAGCAGTTACACGTTGCCAGTCTGTTCTGTTGTGGCTATTCAATAAAGTGTTCAGCTTTCTACAACCCATGCTTGTGCTGGAGTTTGTCAGAAAAGGGTTTGGGGAGGACAAAACAAGCAAAGGGGTGCTGTTCAGGAAAGCATTGTGTGAGAGCTGGTGCCGTGCTTGCTAACTGTGACCCACCTCACTGTGGAAAGAGACCTGGAGATGATCCAAGTGAGTGGCACTTGCTGTGTGACAGGGACAGATTTAGACCTGAACACAACAACATCCTCCAGTGAGCTCTCTGTGTGGGCTACCCACTGCAAGGAAGCTGTGCAAAACAAGAGGAATAATGGGGCTGCTTTTCTTGGTTTCAAGCCTGCTCCTAGGGCAGGGAGGAGGAGGATGACTGTGAATGCCCAGTGTTGGTTTCCAGTGTAATCAGGTGCTTTGGTTTAACCCCAAGTGGAAACCAAGCCATGTCCTCACTCTGCTCCCCTCCCAGTGGGATAGGGAGGAGGACTGGGAAAAAAAGTAAAGCTCATGAGTTGAGCTAAGAACAATTTAATAACTAAAACAGTATATAATAATAAATTACAATAGTAGTTGTAATGAAAAAGGAATATAACAAAAATATCCCAGGCAAAGACAAGTGATGCACAATGCAGTCATCACCACTTGCTGACCGATGCCTCGGCAGTAATCCACTGCTCCCTGGCCAACTTTCTCCCAGTTGGAGCACAGAATCATGGAATTGTTAGGGTTGGAAGGATCTCAAGGATCATCTAGTTCCAACCCCCCTGCCTATCACTACATTCTAGTCCTATCATTACTTGACACCCTGAAAAGTCCCTCCCCAGCTTTCTTGTAGGCCCCCTTCAGATATTGGAAGGCCACAATAAGGTCTCCTCGGAGCCTTCTCATCTCCAGACTGAACAGCCCCAACTCCCTCAGTCTGTCTTCATAGGAGAGATGCCCCAGCTGTCTAATCATCCTCGTGGTCCTTCTTTGGACACACTCCAGCACCTCCAGATCCTTCCTGTAATAGGGGCTCCAGAACAGGACACAGTGTGGGGTCTCACCAGAGCAGAGCAGCATGATTTTCTGTGCTATGGAATATCCCTTTGGCTAGTTCAGGTCAGCTGTCCTGGCCACGCTCCCTTACAGCTCTTTGTGCACCTTCTCAATGGCAGAGCACAGGAAACTGCAAAGCCCTTAGCTTAGGACAGGCACAACATAACAACAACTAAAGCATCCATGTGGTACCAACGTTATTCTCACACTCAGTCCAAAACACAGCACTGCACCAGCTGCTAGGAAGAGAACTAACTCTACCCCGGACAAAACCAGGACAGCAGGGCATCAGATACCTCCTCCCCACACAAATGCCAACAATTTTCAATCTGGGGATCATCTGAAGTAGCTTGATCTTAAGCATGAAATTAGAGCTGCTGTAGCTCTGAGCTGTGATTATTTTTGCTAATGTTCCTTTCCTTAATATCTGGGGTGGTTTTTTGTCTATAGTTATACAAAAAGCCTTTCATTAAGAATCATAGCTTTAAAAGTATTCTCAGGCTTGCTAAAAGCCTGTGAAAGTTTGCTTGTGGTGCAATCTTCTTTATGCATTTTCTACTAGCTCATTAGGTTAGAACAGTCTTGGGAAGACAAGCCTCTCTAGATGCAAAGCCCATTGCACACCATGTTTCTCAACTCTTCTTATTCTCAAAATGCCTTCCTCTACTGCTCTTAGACCTGGCCTCATACTTCCAAACTTCCTGATTTCTACACCTCAGAGGACTCAAAAAACAGGGGGGGGGGGGAGGAGGCAGGGAAGACTAGTCTAGGGAAAACCCAGACAAAAAGAGGCTGAAAATGTGTGCAGTAACCATAAAATGTGAAATGAATATATCTCAAGGTTTGTGATCAAGATCTGTGAACAAAATTCCTGACATTCCCGAGGGCAGCTGTCAGAGGTGAAGGTTGTGAGTCCCTACTGCCAGCAGTAGAGACCTTGTATACTTGAACTTTCCTCTGCATGACTCAGACCATTCCCATGTTTCTGCACTATTAATACAACAGGAGGGGTGAAAAGAAAAAGCAGGACTTCTACCCTCTGGGTGAGCTAAAGAGTCACTTGAGAGCAGTACCAAAAGACTCTCTGTAAATCCTGCAGAGTGTGTTAAAAAAGCTATGAAAAAACTGTCAGAAATCCTACGTGGAAGAGATGATCTTAAGAAGCAGCAACATTGACTGCAACGAGCTATAAAAAGGCACTGAAGATGCACCCAGGATGCCCCTATTACAAGAGGGATCTGGACGTGCTGGAAAGTGTCCAGAGAAGGGCCACGAGGATGATCAGAGGGCTGGAGCACCTCTCCTGTGAGGACAGACTGAAGGAGTTGGGGCTGTTCAGTCTGGAGAAGAGAAGGCTCCAAGGTGACCTAATTGTGGCCTTCCAGTATCTGAAGGGGGCCTACAAGAAGGCTGGGGAGGGACTTCTCAGGATATCAAGTAGTGATAGGACTAGGGGGAATGGAATGAAGCTGGAGGTGGGGAGATTCAGGCTGGATGTGAGGAGGAAGTTCTTCCCCATGAGAGTGGTGAAGCCCTGGAATGGGTTGTCCAGGGAGGTGGTTGAGACCCTGTGCCTGGAGGTGTTTAAGAGCAGGCTGGATGAGGCTGTGGCCAGCCTGATCTAGTGTGAGGTGTCCCTGCCCATGGCAGGGGGGTTGGAACTAGATGATCCTCGTGGTCCCTTCCAACCCTGACTGATACTGTGATACTATCTGCCCATAGTTAAATGGAAATGCTGTATTTCAGAGCTCAAATTTCCAATATTCAGTTGGCAGCCTTAATTTTCCAGAAACCTTACATTCTTAACAAAGCCTGCAGTTACAATTCCAACCCTCACAGCATGATTTTTCAGAGGCAGGTAATCTCTTCTGAAAGCATCACCACTTGTTTCAGTACCTGGTGGATAAATTCAGGCTTTGTGAATACATCAAGCACTTAAAACTTCAATTTTTGGAAATTTCAATGAAGTGACATCCTGTCTATAACCTTTAAGAGGGCCAGCACCATCACGAAGTATCAGTGATGTTTTTCTTAGAGTATGTCTGAAATCTGTTCTCTGAAGAAGGCAAAAATTTATTCTGTAAAAAAAGGCAGCAGCCTAGTGACTTCCTGATTAAATGGAGATAGTTGCTCTCTGGTAAACAAAGGTGTGTGCTCTCAGACCTGAGTGGAGGTGTCAGCACATATTCCACAGAGTCACAGCATGGATAGGCTTGGAAATGACCCTCAGCAGCACAATCCCCCTTCAGTGAGCAAGGACATCTTCAACTAGATAAGGTTGCTCAGCTCTCCATCAAGTTTGATCTTGAATGTCTCCAGGGATGGGGTCTCAACCACATCTCTGGGAACCTGTTCCAGCAAGGAACCCCTCATTTCTAAGGGGGAAAGGCAGGTCAGTGTCCAATCTTTGCCTGCAGAACAGCACAGGTCCCCCTCTGTTTTCTGTAGTGCTGAACTATTCTCCAGAAGTCAGACATCATCAATAACTTTCCTCCCTGAAACAAGAGGATCTCACCAAACACATACAAACTTGGCAGGCAACATACTTAATGCAGTAGGCACCTTTGAATGCTGAAAGGAGGAGACCTCTGCCCACTAACATATTTGCTCATTACTCCTCTATAGGTGCCTGAATGATAAGAGGGAAAGCAGACTCACAGCCACAGATTTTCAGCTGTTCAGGAGGAAAATGAAGTAAGGCTTATTCTGAGCCTTGACCTTTCTCTTGGTTTTCTGGTTTTCTTTTAACTCTTTGTTTCCCCTTGAAGGAACTTAAAGTACTTTGACATCCTGGACAGTCAAGCCTATGTGTGCCCAGCTCTGCAGTCTGTCCTGAGCTGCCACCCATTCCCCTGGCCCCAGCAGTCTTGGTGTGGTCTCATGGGGTGCCCCAGCTAAGGAGAACAAAGTCTGTTTGCACCCTCCAATGCAGCTATTGGGAAGAGGCAAACGGCTGGCCTCCTGTTCCAAATCGATCCCTTGGCTCTGTAAAGTCAGTGTTAAAACATCCCTGGTGTCCTCACAGCAAGGCAGACATGTGGCCTCTGTTCTCTGCTTTTATTTCTGTTCACTTCATTACTCTCCTAGGAATTTAATTTAGTATATCTATTTTGGCAATGAATTTGCCTAGGTCATATTCCCTTTAAAGAAATCAACATACATTTACACTCTTTATTCATTTTTACATTTATACATTTTTAGCTCACTATTTTTATCCATTTTCACTTTTATCACTACTGCTGCTTCACAATCTCCAAGTGTATTGATCTCAAGCCTTGTTTTACTCCAACCATAAGCAGAAAAAGGGAATCAGAGCTCCCTCTTATCACATGTGCTCATTGACTCTGGTAATTTTTTCCCTTTAAATTTGAAGACAAGATTGTTTTCCACAGAAGTTTCTTCTGCTAAGAAATAATTCCCTGCTCTTCTTTCTAGACTGCAAATCCTTTAAATGAAAGTGCTGATTTTTCTTAGTAACAAAGAGATAGATGGTAGCAATGTCAACATTGTTTGAGACTGCTTAAGACTGGGGTTTGTCTGTACAAATAATTCTCTGTCACTTTGGTTGTTAAGGTTACTGGTACTGCTGTGTAGCTGTTCTATTCTGACTAGTGTGCTCTTCTTGAATGTCTCTAGGCTTGGTTTTAGAACATCCCAACCATCTTTTGTTTCCCAGAGGCAGCAGCCTTGTCTTGTTCAACTGTCTTTTTGTGGCTAAGATGGTTAAATGAAAGAACAAAGAATGCCTGAGGAGCAATGGTAGAATATTTTCATATGACTCCTCGGAAAATAATGGACAGTCCTCATTTCCAGAGGTTGGATCAAATGCACAAATTTACACAAAATGTGATCTAATGCATCTCTGCTTTAGAAAAGCTTTGTGTGGACAGCACCTTCAAAGACTGACATTCATGTGTAGATTACAGATACAGCATCTGCTTCCTACTGCGGGGCATAAAGAGTTCTTCTTTGTTTTCCTTTTCAATCACTCTAGGCATTCCCTCCCTACACTGCACTGTAATTAGAGCTGAGCAGTAATGGAAATCATAGAATCAACCAGGTTGGAAAAGACATCAGAGATCATCAAGTCCAGCATATTACCTAATACCTAACACCATCTAATCAACTAAACCATGGCTCCAAGTGCCACATCCAATCCTTTTTTTGAACGCCTCCAGGGACAGTGACTCCACCACCTCCCTGGGCAGCACATTCCAATGTCCAATCACTCTTTCTGTGAAGAACTTTCTCCTCACCTCAAGCCTAAACTTCCCCTGGTGCAGCTTGAGACTGTGTGCTCTTGTTCTGGGGCTGGTTGCCTGGGAGAAGAGCAACTCCCTCCTGTCTATAACCTTCTTTCAGGTAGCTGTAGAGAGCAATATGGTCTGCCCCGAGCCTCCTCTTCTCCAGGCTAAGGGGCTCTGCTCAGCTTACCCTTACCTATGTTGTGGCTGATAGGATAAAAACTTTTTGCATATACCAACATTTGTGACTTGAGATCCTGTCATTTCCCCCCAGCCACAGCTGGCAATGTTTCCGCTGCTCAGGCTCTATTGTTTGCCTGTTTAAGTGTGCTGCTTCAACACAATAGCCTTCAAGATGAGACCTAAACTTTACCCTCTTTGGCCCAGCATCAGCTCCATCTCACTCTTTCTGGCTGAATTTGGTCCCACAACCTATAATCCCAGTGTCCCTCCACCCTTAGAATGTAAAGCTGAGAAGTCCCAATGAGGGATCACATCAGAAAGTGTAATGATACAAAAAGGACAAACAGGGAACTGTTCTCCATATAAATAAGAGACAAGCCATCTAATCCTTTCATGCAGCAAGCAATAGCTTTCTCCAGGAAGATGGTTTAGGAAGGAGAAGGACAGAATTACAGTTCATGTGGTCTTACACTAAATGAGTTTCAGATAGTTTGAAGTGCCTTGAATTACACCTTAAATTTCTGTGTGGCAAACATCTGTGGTTTATGAATCTGTTCTTTCTGCCTGGTGTTTATAGGCCACAGGAAAATAATGTATTTTATAAATACATTATAAATGGGGTTTTTTTTGGGGGGGGGTTAAGTCTTTGAAAATTCAAACTCTAATTTTTCCAACTCTGAAACTCAGCTTTGCAGAAGAGGCCCTGAGGGTCCTGGTGGACAGCAAACTGAATATGAGCCAGCAATGAGCCGTTGTGGCAAAATCAGCGAACGATGCCCTGAGCTGCATTAGGAGGAGTGTTGCAGGTTGAGGGAGGTAAGCCTTCCCCTCTACTCAGCACTAGAGTGGCTGGGTCCAGTTCTGGGCTCCCCAGGACAAGGGAAATGTGGTCCTAGGGAAGCTGTGGAGTGTCTTCATGGGAGCAGGGAAACTTGAAGATATCTGGCAGGGTATTATGATGCGTTTCTTTCCTGAGAGGGTGGTCCAACACTAGAACAGGCTTCCTAGAGAGATGGTCAATGCCCCAAGCCTGTCAGTGGTTGACAGTTATTTGGGCAATGGCCTTAATAACATATTCCAATTTTTGGTCAGCTTTTAAATTTCTCAGGCAGCTGGACTAGATGATCATTGCAGAGGATGACCATCATAGATCCTTTCTAACTGATATCTTCTGTTCTGATCTGTTCTATTCTATTCTATTCTATTCTATTCTATTCTATTCTATTCTAGTCAATTCTATTCCATTCCATTCCATTCCATTCTATTCCATTCCATTCCACCCTATCCTATCCTATCCTATCCTATCCTATCCTATCCTATCTATGTGGTGGTAGCAGTAGAATGGCATTGGAAGCACAGTCAGAGCTGGGTTTCCCATGGATGCAGTGCTCTTGTACTCGGTGGCTCCATGTTGCTGAGACCCCACTGTGGTGTTCCCTGACTGCTCTGTGGATGCAGTGATCACCTCATGTCTCTGTCCCCATGCACCCTTCAATGTCCTGTTCTACTCATCAGAGGAAGCCAAAGCAGGCGTCACCCAGAGCCTTGGTACTGACAGGGCTGCCTTGGACAAGATGCACATTGTCCTGCCCTGGCACTGCCTCTCCTATTGGCCCATCCTGCCCGCTACAGGGGCTGGGCATCTTTAAAAAGAGGCCAGGGAGGTCTGAGTCAGGCACACAACCTTTCTGACTCCCACCGAGAGCTGTTGCGGCCACTGCCGCTCCCTGCAGGACCACTGTCTGGCAAAGCCTCTACAATGTGTAACCGATTCGTGGGAACCTGGAAACTCATCTCCAGTGAAAATTTCGATGACTATATGAAAGAATTGGGTGAGAAATGGTCTTTTCATTTTCTCTCTCTTTTATCTTTCTTTGTCTTCTTTCCTTTTTCTTTCCTTTTTTTTTTCCTTCTTTTTCTTTTCTTTTTCTTTCTTTTTCTTTTCTCTTTATTTTCTTTTTCTTTCCTTTTTATCTCCTTTTTCTCTTCTTTTTCTTTCCTTTTTCTTTCCCTTTTCAACTTTTTCAAATGAAGTTTTCTTTGGGAATGTCTCTTCTTCACCTTATGCTTTGCTCATGGATGATGCCTTCCTCCTGGCCACAAAAGCAATTGAATTACTTTTCACACATAATTCAGTTTATTTCCCTTAGCATCTAAAATGGAAAAACCAGAAAGGTAGGTGCTGAATTGCTGTAATAAATTCCCTTCCATCTAAGTCAACTGACCAAATCTGATATGGCTCTCTTTTTTTTTGGTAATAAAGAGTATCTATGGAGATGCTGCAATTTTTGTGCTTCCCAGTTGTACCATTAAACTTGTGACTTGTGCTAATTTACAATATATAATGGAGCTGATGTCTCATGACACTTTGGTTTCAGAGGTCTAAATCCTATGAATGAATCTATCTGTTACTCAAGAATGCCAGGAATGCAATAAGTTAAGCATTGTTTTTCATTTTAATGCTGCCTTCATCCCTATATAGCAAGTGCACAGTCAGCTACAGCATTGCTTTTGCTATAGAAATGATTCATTCAGACAGTGACCCCTTTTATCTGAAATGTTAAACTGGATAACAAAAGAATTGCAGTTAATTAACCAGATTAAATGTGGGACGAAGAGTCCAGCTACAGATATTTTTTCTGAAGAGCTGAGCAGAGTTGTTTAGCACAGAATAATTACTGCAAATAATTACACACTTTGCAGACAACTTTATACCCTTTTAAACAGAGATGGTCATCTTAACAGAGGCAAGAATTCCAGCTACCCCCTTTCTACTTCTATAAAGTAGCAATACATCATCGGTATGCCCCAGACCTCACATTTTGTAGGCAATGGACTGGACTGGAAAGCGCTAAGCAATATGAAAAGCTTTTGACATGGGATTTTCCCTGAAGCTTTCTGCAGCTTTGTGCTTGTATACTTCAACACTGAGGTTTGGATGCAAAGATCCTCAAAGGATGCTAGCAGCAACCTGGGAATCCCCTGGTCCCCAGTATGTTTATAATGAACAAGAACCAGCATATTGGCACTTCAGCATCCAGCCTCTTCCAGGCAGATGGTTAACCAAAGTGCAGATTCTCAGATTTGTTGAGATTTTTTTTAAGTATTTTTGAAGGCTTTTATGAGAAATACACCTTTCCTCTGAATTTTTCTGCCCATTCTGTCTCTACACAGTATACATGAGTGTGTGCTCAAGCACACCTTTATATCTTGCTGAAGGCGCACGCTATCACTTGAGGCTCCCTCATCCTCTGAGCACAGTGCCTCCAGATTTGAAGTCTCACCTGAATCAAGCATTAGAGTATTCGAGAAGGAACTGTTCTTTATCCTTCCAGTGATGATTTATGGAAGCATACTGGGTTTGTTTCTTGCTAGAATGTAATAATAGTCTTGTTTCTGATTTCTAGGAGTGGGCTTAGCCTCCCGGAAACTAGGTGGCCTGTCAAAGCCTGATGTGATCATCAGCATGAAAGGAGACATAGTAACCATCAGAACTGAAAGCACCTTCAAAAACACAATGATCTCTTTCAAACTAGGCCAGCAGTTTGATGAAACAACACCAGATGACAGGAAAGTGAAGGTATGGGGAATCTCTGACTGCTTCTAGACATCTCCTAGATGAGCACTAGGAGGAGTTTGTCCTCCCCGCTTAGGGCATTATGAGTTTTCCAAACTACTCAAAGAAAGCACTGAAAGAAGAAATAACATGCTGGTGAAACTGATGTTACAAAGTGTGTTATTAGCCAAGAATGGCTAGTGAGGGAGGCCATCCAGAGGGACCTTGACAGGCTGGAGAGTTGGGCCCATGACAACTTCATGAGGTTCAACAAGACGAAGTGCAAGGTCCTGCATCTGGGTTGGGGCAATCCCAAGCACCAATATAGGCTGGGCAGCAACTTGAGAGCAGCCCTGAAGGAAAGGACTAGGGGGTGCTGGTGGATGAGAAGCTCAGCATGAGCCAGCAGTGTGCACTTGCAGCCCAGAAAGCCAATCACAACCTGGGCTGCATCAAGAGAAGCATAGCCAACAGATCTAGGGAGGTGATTCTCCCCCTTTACTCTGCTCTGGTGAGACCCCGACCTGGAGTACTGCATCCAGTTCTGGAGTCCTTATTACAGCGAGGATCTGGACATGCTGGAGCATGTCTAGAGAAGGGCCACGAGGATGATCAGATGGCTGGAGCACCTCTTCTATGAGGGCAGACTGAAAGAGTGGGAGCTACTCAGTCTGGAGAAGAGAAGCCTCCAAGGAGACCTAATTGTGGCCTTCCAGTATCTGAAGGGGGCCTACAAGAAAGCTGGGGAGGGACTTTTTAGGGTGTCAGATAGTTGATAGGTCTAGGGGGAATGGAGCAAAAATAGGAATCAGTAGATTCAGATTGGATGTTAGGAAGAAGTTCTTCCTCATGAGGGTGGTGAGACACTGGCACAGGCTGCCCAGGGAGATGGTAGAAGCCTCATCCCTGGAGGTTTTTCAGGCCAGGCTGGTTGTGGCTCTGAGCAACCTGCTCTAGTGTGAGGTGTCCCTGCCCATGGCAAGGGGGTTGGAACTGGATAATCCTTGAGGTCCCTTCCAACCCTAAAAATTCTGTGATTCTAATGTGTATCTGTCTAAGCATAAAGTGAATTGCTACTCAACTATGTGAAGATGGGGCTGAAGCTTGAAATTCTTCTCTTGGCCCTTGCAGAGTGTCATAACCTTGGAGAAAGGGGCACTGGTGCAAGTGCAGAAGTGGAATGGCAAAGAGACCACAATAAAGAGAAGACTGGTTGATGGGAAAATGGTGGTGGTAAGTTTACACTCCCTGTATGCTCTTGAAGATCAGAAAGATGATCTTCTGTTTGCTTCTGTCTAAACAGGCTGTCAGGTTTGGCTTTCCCTCTGTCTTATGAGATTAAGGGGGAGAAAAGGGAATTAAGCTTAGGAAACAAGCTGGAAGGAGACAAATATTGTTTCATACAGCAATTTGTTTTTATTATATCAGCAGAGCTACAGGGTTCTTACCATTCTCAAGATTACTATTCTTAAAATAATTGAGGGTTTCAAACAGGGGTAGCTTGTGAAATGCAAATGGAAGTTTGCAAGTTGCATATTGCTCTCTCTGGAATGGCTCTTTCCCATCTCCTGTCTTTGGAATAAAGCCTGTCCAAGTTAGAAAACTCTTTCTACACCTTTTCCCATTTCTATTTCCATGTGGAAAAATGTGTGCATGCTGGGTCCTTTGGGTGCTTGAGCTTTGCTGTGTGAAAGCCAGCACCTCTGTGCCCACACCTGCCTGCATGGTGACCTGAAGAGGAGACAGCCAAGTCACCGTATCACAGTATAACTAAGGTTGGAAAAGACCCCAAGGATCATCGAGTCCAACCTGTCTCCACAGACCTCATGGCCCCTCTGAAGTACCCACTGTGGGGAGGGAGCCAAGCCATTCCCAGGAACTAGGGCATGTTGGATTTCCCCTACCCTCCATTCAACCTGCCTTTCTCTAGCAGCCATGTGTAAGCCATGGGTTGACCGAGCCAAGGTGGTAATGCATTTTAGGGGCCCTAGTTGTAAGGGTCACTACTAACATGAAGATTTCAGTCATTAATTTTTTTAAAAAGGATTTTGTTACTTTGTTAATTAGTGCTTTAATAGTGGAGCCAAACTGATTTTGGTAACTTGTTTGCAATCAGCAGCATTCCACCTTTACATGCTAGCTGGTGCTAACTGCAATCTGTTTTAAGCTCTCACTCAGGGTGATTTGCTTGTCACAGCCACGTTTCTGTGTTAATTTTTTTCACATCACCTTCAAAAAGCAGAGAGGTAGAGTCCCTCTCCCAGTGCTGTCCTGCCATTTGCCCCTTGCCTCAAACAGGCTTCTGGAGGAGGCCTCATCTTTGGCAGAGCAAAGAGGTCTTTCTTAATGTCCTGTCACCTCTGTTGCACGCATCCTGCGGCTGTGAGTCAGCAGGAGCTGCTGAAGGATACTGGGGTGAGAGGGTCAGGATAAATATTCTGTGACTCATGTGTGCAAAGGGTTTTAGGACAGAAGCTTGGCCTCTGAACTACCCAAGCTACTTCTGCTTCCACAAATAATCCCATGTAAAACTGAAAGTGTTGGTGAGCCATAAACTGCGTGGGCTGATATTTCTGTCAAGCCAGCAACAATATGAAGGAAGGTAAATTTATTTATGGAAGCTAAGCCTAATTGTGCAGTCTCTGTCATTATATGCCACTTTAAATAACTCTGAAGATTTTGAAACAGAAGCCACTCCATCTGCAACACAAAAATAGCTTTGCAGTTCTCTCCAAAAGTTCTGTAACTATGTAAAGCTGTATGTGACATCTGGATTTTCACTGGCTTCGGAGGCTACTGCAGCAGACACAATTGCTGTCAGTGAAAAGTTTATATTAATCTTTGCCTTTGTGCCTTAGGAATGTGCCATGAAAGGAGTTGTCTGCACGAGAGTCTATGAAAGAGTGTGACGAAATCCCCTCTGCACCATACCGGGACTGGCTTTTGAAACTCATCTTAGTTCAGTGGCTGAAGCCTCGTGCACTGTGCTGCTTTGTTTTCTTATTTCCTTTTGTTGGGAAAATGACTACACTGTAATTTGATGTTTCACAGCCATAGTGTGACTAACCCAGAGTATTGTGGTGATCCAATAAAAGCTTCTCAACACATAAAGTAGAGCGTTGGCCTCCGCGTGAATGATTGAAGTTTTCTTTCTGGGATGGTGCCATCTTTTCTGTTGATCCGGTCAGACTCTTTCTGAGTAAAAGGGTAAAGTAAAACTGATCTGCCTCTAAGAAAGGGTTAACACTACACTACTTCCCTGAGTTGTGTAAATGCTGGCATCTCATGGATTCAATATTCCTTTCCTGTGAAAGATTTTATTGCTGAATAGTTCCTTGTGGCAAAATCATCTCCATCACCAGAGTTTTTGACTTTGACTGTGATTTATTGCTTCAGCCTCGTGGTTTTACCACCTCCCAAAACATTTTTACTTCTTTAGGTACAGTTTCATATCCTGACATTTATGTGGAAAGGAAGAGCTACTGGAGGACAAAAAAAAATATATCAGAACATATTCTGTGTTTCTCTGCCAAAAAAGCTCTTAACTTGTGAAATGAGATGTGGAGAGGGTGTGAATGAACTCCAGAAATCCTAAGGCTTCATTTTGGAAAGCGCTCAGCAACCCAGTCTACTTCTAGCATAGCACTTAAGCATGTGCTTAATGTCATTAACTCAAAAGAGATTTCATTGGGTAGTTTGCTACCCAGCCCAGCTGAGTAGCTAAGCTGTTGATTCCTCCCATTGCACTTACTCTGCTTTTAGCTGAGGAAAACCCAGATAAACCAAACACAGACTTCGGCAGATCTATGTAATCAAAAAGCACTGCAGCAGCTTATGAATTTTTTGCCTCCATTAGTCAGTGTTCAGTAACACCATATCATTCATGCTAATGACATTGAGTATTTTGTCCTCTGTCTTTGCCTCCGTGCCATCAGAGGGAGCTCTCCTTGCCTTCTTTGTGGGGTTAAAATAACTGCGAGAGGTGCATGTGTTGATTTTGGCTCATGGGGAGCTGCAGAGCTGATGTGAACCTTTGCCCACTGGTTTTACAGTCAAGAAGACAAATGCTCAAGGCGAAGAAAATCATAGAGAGATCCTGAACATCAGAATCTACATCTGTGTGGCTAGGCAGATAACTAAGAGGTGAATATCATATGTGAATGCAAAATGTAAAGGCCCCCTTTCTTCTGTACCCATCACTGGAAAAGCTGGAGTCTGGATCCAGCTTTGGAGACTTTTATGTAGATGCAGACTGCCTTGCTCTGTAGCTCCTTCATTCCCTCCCCTTGAAGTGCAACACATTCCCAGAGAGGCTGCTGGAGCTGCCCAGCCTGGCTTTGGGAAGTTGTCCAGAGCCTTTCCAGCAGGGCTTTGCTCCTGTCCCTGGGTAGCAGGCGAAGGAGCCGCTACTGCTGCTAACAGGCTCTGCATTTCCTTTGCTTTTCCTGCTGTAACCTGTGAGTGTTTCTCTGAGGTTAAATGGAAAATTTATCTCTCTCTGATAAAATATTAATTTTTAGCATTGTATTTCCTTTTCCAAGGAAATAAACATTCACTTCAGTAGGAACTGGGGTTTTTCCAGCTCTTGAACCAGTAACAAAAGAGAAGAACAAACGAGCAAACAAACACAAACAAAACCAAACAACTGCTCACCTCGTCCTTGTGTCTTTATTTACTGTCATTTTCTTTTCTGTGGTATCACCCATCTCTCTTCTCCTTATGGAACATTTAATTGCATTTATTTTTCCAGAGATCTGGGATTAAAATTATGAGAGCTTTGGGGTTTTATGCCTCTAAATAAATGGAGCTCTGCTATTAGAAGCCTAGTACTTGGCGCTTTCACTCTACACAAAGGTCAATTAAAAATGTCATGAGAGCTGGAGACTTTCCCAAACAGGAAAAGTGCAACAGAACTGATAGTGTTGAAGGCAAAAAAACAATAAGGCAGGTGGGACAGATCAGCACAGAAATGGAGCGCTGTGGGGTATTGGTATCCATAAAGCAGTCCTTGGGCTCTCCAGGAGAATTCTGGGGAAACATGAAGTGTGTAGTCTCGAGGCCTTTATTATGTCTTGCTGTAAATTAGTTTTACTTCTTTCCTAAACCTTTCACATGGGACAGATAATTATGAAAGGAACATCTAGAACACGGTATGATGCCCGTGTCTTGACCTGTGCTTTCACATTGACAAGTAAGTACAGCTGCCATTTCCCTGGCTTCTGTGGACACTTAATCTAGAAATATCAGTGTATAAACAGCTTTATTTAAAGCAATCAGCTTGATGTAGTGACTGATTTTAGAGGACCACACTCACACTCCCCTCCTGTCAATCACTCTTCTTATGACTAATACAACATTCTGTTTTACCTGCATCTCCCAGGGTTGTGAGAAACATCTATATAGGCTTTATTCATTCCCCAGCCACCACAGACCTGCCAGCATTGACTGCCTCTGCCCTGCCTGACATTTCCTGGGCAGGAGAAGCAAGCTAGCATGGCAAGAGTCCTCCTCAGTCCTCCTCAGCCCAAGAGGTCTTACAGAGAGCACTGAAATCAGATAAAAGCTGCATCTGGACTACAGGTAGAATAGAATAGAATAGAATAGAATAGAATAGAATAGAATAGAATAGGAGTAGAGTAGAATGGAATAGAATGGAATGGAATGGAATAGAATAGAATAGAATAGAATAGAATAGAATAGAATAGAATAGAATAGAATAGAATAGAATAGAATAGAATAGAATCACACAGATTACAGAGGGTGCCATAGTTGTTGACTTAGACTGGGCAGAATTGGGCAGTTTCTGATAGTAAGCACCTGCAGGTGATGCATAGCTAAACTTGGGATACTGTACCTCACTCTCTGGCCTTTTCCACACAGAGTAGAGCAGAGAGGAAAGATGAAGCCATTGACCTTCCTGTAAATGAATCTCTATGCCTGCTGACATCTCAGGCAGTAATTTTGAACTCCTCTTGGCTGTTTTAGGAAAGTTCATTTGGGGGACAGTGGTAAACTCAGACCCATCCAGTGGCCCAGCACATGGCCTTAGCTGCTATTTCACAGAGAAAGCTTGACACCTGTTGGGACAGTTTCACTGGACAGCAAATGTATGGCAGAGCAGTTCCAGAAATGGCAAAGATTTGGGGAAGGGGATTGGACTGTGCTATTAAATGTCAATACTTGATAAGAAGACCTCACTACTTAGCACATGTTTTAGAGAAGCCACTTTGTGTGCTGATAAACACTGTAGTGGGTAGAAGTTGTTCAACTGTGCCTTTTAAGACGTTGTTACCCAGCCTAATTTTCCTCTTTGGGTTAAAGATTTTCTGTTGATGTCTGAGATACAAAGGAGTGAAAGGTTAGCACTGAAGTGGTAATCAGTCAGAAACAAATAGGCTGATGCCATGAAAAACTCGCCTTCAGAAATCCTGGAATTTAGATGTAATCAAGGTCTTTGTTAGAGAGGCAATTAGAGCATATCCTTGCCATGTCAAGGAAAACGTTGTGATTGGCTATTGGCCATCCTGCTGCAGATGGGAAACACAAGAAAATGATGTTATGTAGACAAAAGGGCACAACAACATTGGGAATAATGCAGTTCCTGAGACACTACAGAGAGAGAAAGCTGTGTTCAACACCATTCATGCAGTGTTATAAAAGGACTCTTTACCTGTTGTGTAGCAAATCAGTGTTTCAATGTTTTCCTTCGAAACTAAAACCAGGAGGAATGCAGTGATTTGGGGATTAGGAAGAGTGGCATGAATGGATTACAGCTGGATCTGTTTTCAGGTCCTCAGTGCAGTATGAATTGAAGGGGTTTTAAGTAGTTCTCATATTATTTGCTATAATGGGATCACCAGAATTGATCATACTATTTGTGAGAAGTGTAAGGGAAGGAAAAGGGGGTTTCTATTTACTGCTAAGTGAACACACTGCTTGGAACACTCCCTTGTGGATAAGACTTCCTTAGAAGAGGTATCTCTGTCAGCAATGGAGTCAAAAACACTGCAAGAGCTCATCTTGTCCTTCAAGCGTATTAACTCAGTGTCACAGATAAACATACAGGAGGACACATCTCTAGTGGAGCTGTGGGACATATCAGATAAAGTAAAGCCCATATTAAGTTTAACAGAGTTGAGAGTTTCAGTGGAAAATCTGTAGACACAATTACTGGAGAGATACTTAATATACCTATGTACCGCACAGTACTTGTACAAGCCAATGATAATCTCCTTTATCTCTCTAAGCCTAGGGCAAATTTCCAGAGCTGAAAGTTAAAATACATATCCTACAGAATCACAGAACAGTTTAGGTTGGAAGGCACCTCGATGGTCATCCAGTTTCAACTCCCCTGCCATGGGCAGGGCCACCTTCCACTAGACCAGGTTGCTCAAGGCCTCATCCAACCTGGCCTTGAACACCTTCAGGGAGGGGGCATCCACAACTTCCCTGGGAGACCTGTTTCGCAGTCTCACCACTCTCACTGTAAAGAATCTCTTCATAATATCCAGTCTGAATCTACTCTCTTCCAGCTTCAATCTGTTCCCTCTCATCCTATCACTACAAGCCCTTGTAAAATTGTAAATGTGCATGGTTCCCTTGGAAGCTCTGCACATTTGACATGAAAAAATCTGTGAGACAGTGAATGTGGAGTCCTCAGTCTTCTTACAGAGAGAATCTCCTAGCAGAGGGTGCCACCTTCTTTTATCTTGCACCAGACTTGCCTAGAGTTTCACAGCCTACTGACTTACGAATTTGTGTATAGACAAATTCGTTTTAAAGTAATATTAATTCCTTCCAAAATCTCCTTTCTTCACGAATAGTGGAAAAACAATACCACAAAGCAATTTGGCACTGTAAGACAACACATTCAAGGCCCCTAATCACCCAGCTAACACAAATGTTTTCGTTCAAGTTGACAAGAAACAGAGCAGTCAGATTCTAAAAGGTTGGCTGCATTAATGTCTGTGCTTTCCAGATAGGATCTGAGCCCTCTGGCTAGGAGCACAGGAACCAACATTAAGGCTCTCCCTGGTGCTTCCCCTTTATGAAGATTTGGTGTAATCAAAAAGCATCATCTTCATCATCATCACAGTTTATCCTGGCTCTGTCTCCAGTTGGGCAGAGAGCATGTTGTGAAATAAAGCTGCATTTGTTACAGCCTAAGCGAATCACTTTGGAAAACTTGTACCAAGGAAGAGGAATAATTTTAAGATGTTATTCTCTCTCATTATTCTCTTTTTTAATGGGGACTTACCTGAACAATCATTTAAGCCAATATCATTTTCCTTTACAGAGAGTGCTAAATCTTGTGGATGGAAGAAGGGCAGTCTTCTGTTACCTTCTGTAAGGCTTTGGCAGCAAGACCTAAGACATGTTTATAATCAGGTTATGAATTTAGGACTGATTAAGTTGCTGCTACAGACAAGGGGGGGGGAGGGGAAAGGAAGCACAAAAATGTTATTTAGACTGTTAATGGTTCACTGTTGAAGTGGAAGGATGTGTCAAGTGGGGTTGTGCTGGTCCATACCTATTCAATCTCCTCAGTAATAACCATGCTGTTATTTATGGACAGAACAGAGAGGAACTGCAAGCGTACTGGAGGGCAGGGTTCAAACTCACATGATTTCAACAAACCCAGGAAATAGTTTCAAACAGCCAGGGGACATTTAAGAGGGAAAAACGCACCAGGCAATATCATCAGGCACAAAAATTCCAGAGGGAGGACAACCAAAAACTAGTGCAAACACTGAGAGGTCATAGCGAATCGCAGACTGGATATGACTGGCAAATGTGGTATTAGCCAAAAGAGGCAAGCCTCAGCTTGAGATGCACAGTTTAGGAGGGGAGACAGCAAGCTGCAGTCATCCACATGCTCTGCTTGTCACTGGTAAAGCCTCCAGGAGGCATGATATCTTGCCTGATGGATGCCCTGCAAAATAAATGGAATGGTGAAGAGTTCAAAATTCCGGAAGCAAAACTAACTTTGAATCTTTTTGTTTCTCAAAATACTGGGCTTCCACTCACAAAATTGTAACACAAAAGAGTAACACAAAATAGCAACAGGATTCTCAAGCCTTATTTTTTAAAAATCAGGCAATTACTCAGTACTCTCCTGAGCAGTCTTTGCTTTTTCATCCCCTTCTCTTGATAAGGCTTCAGAGTGCACTTTCAGATGAGGAAAGGGAGAAACGTAGAAAGGATGTTCGAGTTCAACGATAGCATGCTGCTTATGTCCCAGAGAAAAGGGGGACATCACCTCAGGGACTTAGGCCATCCATCCACGTTATGGTAACACAGTGGAACATTCAGATCCAGAGGCACGCAAAGGGAATGGGACCAGCACCACTCCCAGGTGTGGTGCAAGGATGTACCTCGGCCAAGAGGAAGGGAACTCTTTTTTCAGAAGCAGAAAATTCTCCAGGCACCATCTGGGTTTGAATAGAAGTACTCGTTAAAGGAAATCACTTGTAAACGGTGACACTACCCTTTGTGATTTACATGCCTTTGCACACACATCCTTTTCACAACACACAAAGAGTTAAGTGCTCCTCCTGCTTACAATCCCATTCACAGACTGTAGCTTTGTTTTGTCTTGTGCATTTATGAGAAGTCACTCAACGTGTAAGGAAGAGAGAACATGACCAAAAGACAGGAAAACTGTGGCATCTCCTTCAGAATCTAAATGTGAGGTAGGAAGAGAGGACAACTTTGTTTTCCTTAGTTAACCCAAGCAATCTGTCAGCTTTCCTTTAGTTAACCCATCTTAAAACACAATAATTAATGTGACTGAGACTGAGGTGAGTCTGAAGGCACAGCAAGAATGCATCACTGCTCATCTTAGGCTCTGCTTCTGATGCTTTTGTGTGATATCTGCCTAATCTTTGGTCTTACAAAATACCTATAGAGTCTCATAAAAGTGAGGCCAGTAAGAGGCTGTGGAAGAGTAAAAAGACTCAACAGGATATACTGTTAATTTTTATGACCTATAATATTAATTAAAATGAGCATGTTCTTTCTTTTTCCTATTCATTTTGTATCAGTCCCTAACATTGTAAGACAGTAATTCATCCCTTCCAGAATTTCTTCTACAGGTTCTGATGAATATGTGGTGGTTTTCCTCCAAATACATTCACATTTGCTCCTCTGGATATGACTAGCACCTCCACTAATAAGAAAAAAAATATACAGGATGATAATTTAAGAGAGCATTCCTGAAAAGGATGCTTTATCTGAAGGGGTTATCTTGTTTTCTAGCAATATGGAGTTAGAACCAATTGTTATCAGATCTTCTGGCTGCAAGTGAACAATATTTGTAACCTTACAACAGCACAATGAAGCCAGGACTAGTGACCTTTGTGTCAGAGCTACAGGCTGGGGTCGGAGTGGCTGGAGAGCAGCCAGACAGAAAGGGCCCTGGGGGTGCTGATTGACAGCTGACTGAACATGAGCCAGCAGTGTGCCCAGGTGGCCAAGAAGGCCAATGGCATCCTGGCCTGCATCAAGAATAGTGTGGCCAGCAGGAGCAGGGAGGTCATTGTGCCCCTGTACTCCGCACTGGTTAGGCCACACCTTCAGTCCTGTGTCCAGTTCTGGGCCCCTCAGTTTAAGAAGGACATTGAGACACTTGAACATGTCCAGAGAAGGGCAGCGAGGCTGGGGAGAGGCTGAGGGAGCTGGGGTTGCTTAGCCTGGAGAAGAGGAGGCTCAGGGCAGACCTTATTGCTGTCTACAACTACTTGAAGGGAGGTTGTAGCCAGGAGGGAGCTGGTCTCTTCTCCCAGGCAACCAGCACCAGAACAAGAGGACACAGTCTCAAGCTGCACCAGGGAAGTCTAGGCTGGAGGTGAGGAGAAAGTTCTTCACTGAGTGAGTCGTTTGTCATTGGAATGTGCTGCCCAGGGAGGTGGTGGAGTCACCATCCCTGGAGGTGTTCAAGAGGGGACTGGACGTGGGACTTGGTGCCATGGTTTAGTCATGAGGTCTGTGGTGACAGGTTGGACTTGATGATCTTTGAGGTCTCTTCCAATCTTTGTGATTCTGTGATTCTGCGAGCCACTACCATCCACAGACAACAGCTTCTGCTCCAAGGAGCTTATGATACAAGAATACATACATAGAATACATACATAGAATAAACCAGGTTGGAAGAGACCTTCAAGATCATCGCGTCCAACCCATCAACCAATCCAACACCACCCAAACAACTAACCCACGGCACCAAGCACCCCATCAAGTCTCCTCCTAAAAACCTCCAGTGATGGAACTGGAGTATTCACAAGCCTCAGCATATGCAGATTTACTGGTCTGTGGCAGCTAAATAGTAATGGAGATATAGAAAGAAAACTGAACTGCTCCTTCTGGAATCCTTGGTTGCAGCTGAGAGAGATTCTGAAGTAAATACAAGCAACTTCCATGGGCTGGAAGAACTTTCACAGAGGTTAGGTTGCAAACTCTTCCTTTCATAGTGGATCCCATGCATGTTATCAGAACTTATTTCTTCCATTGGGTTTTGTTTCAAAGATACTTTCTTCAGGAATTAGCTCTTAATCACTTTTTTAAAGTTGATATTGATTTCAAAGTATTCCTATGAAAAGCAAAGAGTATTTCCTGGTTTTCCTCTATTAAGCCAAACATAAGGACATG
Source organism: Dryobates pubescens (assembly GCF_014839835.1). Taxonomy (NCBI): domain Eukaryota; kingdom Metazoa; phylum Chordata; class Aves; order Piciformes; family Picidae; genus Dryobates; species Dryobates pubescens. The sequence goes on from NC_071625.1 coordinate 7,615,739, forward strand.
CTCTGTAGTCTGGCTCTGTAGGTACTGTGTGGTTGTAGCCAGGAGGGGGTTGGCAACCAGCACCAGAATGAGAGGACACAGTCTCAACTGTGCCAGGGGAAGTTTAGGCTTGAGGTGAGGAGAAAGTTCTTCACTGAGAGAGTTGTTAGCCATTGGAATGTGCTGCCCAGGGAGGTGGTGGAGTCACCATCCCTGGAGGTGTTCAAGAGGGGATTGGTGCCATGGTCTAGTAGGCATGAGGTGTTGGGTGACAGGTTGGACTTGATTATCTTTGAGGTTTTTTCCAACCTTGTTGATTCTATGATTCTATGATAAATAGGACCCCATACAACACTGGTCTTCAGCTTGGTCACTGAGTGCACACAGCCACCTGTAACAAACAATGGCAGGAAACCCAGCTCTCAGGCAACGGAAAGCTCCAATATATGAAGTCCACGACATGAATAATTTATTTCCACATGAAGCATGATACTGAAAGATGGATGATTGGTGGTGCAGTAACTCTATGTCATGTTTATAGGCAGGAAATAAAAGCTATTTATAAAAGCTGAATCAAACAACTTGTTTTTGTCCAACATGAGAAATTTCTGTACAAAACCCAGTGAGTTCCCCTGAGGGTCCTTGAGGTCTCCTCCACCCCTAGCAGCCCTGAAGAAACCATGGCTCCAAAGTGCTACGTCCAATCCTTTTTGAACACCTCCAGGGATGGTGACTCCACCATCTCCCTGGGCAGCCCAACAACTCTCTCTGTGAAGAACTTTCTCCTCACCTCCAGCCTAAACTTCCCCTGGTGCAGCTTGAGACTGTGTCCTCTTGTTCTCACATACTCATTTACTTTATAGCTGCATCTCTAGGAAAGCTGTCAGGTAGTTTGCACTCTGCAGTTTAACATATGCTTGAAGAATAGGTACTGGGTGAAATGAGGAACACGTATTTTGGCAGGCAGGAAAATAGATCATAGTATCATAGTATCAGTCAGGGTTGGAAGGGACTACAAGGATCATCTAGTTCCAACCCCCCTGCCATGGGCAGGGACACCCCACACTAGATCAGGCTGGCCACAGCCTCATCCAGCCTGGTCTTAAACACCTCCAGGGATGGGGCCTCAACCACCTCCCTGGACAACCCATTCCAGGGCTTCACCACTCTCATGGTGAAGAACTTCCTCCTCACATCCAGACTGAATCTCCCCATTTCCATCTTCATTCCATTCCCCCTAGTCCTATCACTACCTGATATCCTGAGAAGTCCCTCCCCAGCCTTCTTGTAGGCTCCCTTCAGATACTGGAAGGCCACAATCAGGTCCCCTTGGAGCCTTCTCTTCTCCAGACTGAACAGCCCCAACTCTTTCAGTCTGTCCTCACAGGAGAGGTGCTCCAGCCCTCTGATCATCCTCATGGCCCTTCTCTGGACACCTTCCAGCACCTCCAGATCCCTCTTGTAACAGGAGCTCCAGAACTGGATGCAGTACTCCAGGTGGGGTCTCCCCAGAGCTGAGTAGAGGGGGAGAATCACCTCCCTTGACCTGCTGGCCACACTTCTCTTGATGCAGCCCAGGATCTGATTGGCTTTCCGGGCTGCAAGTGCACACTGAGAGCTCCTGTTGAGCTTCTCATCCACCAGCACCCCCAAGTCTCTCTCCTCAGGGCTGCTTTCCAGCCAGTCACTGCCCAGCCTGGATTCGTGCCTGGGATTGCCTGGACCCATATGCAGGACCCTGCACTTGGTCTTGTTGAACCTCAGAGCTTATACAATTCATTTCTTATCCAACAGAGAAACAGTGTCCCAGAACAGGCAAAGCAACCGCATGTGGGGGGAAAAAAAAGCTGCACTTTCTTACGTTCCTGAGAGGCAAATAGTAAATGAGAGATCTTACAAAGTCATGGACTTTTCCTGGCATTTTAAATATGTATTAAATAATCATGTGAATGCTTTGGTGCCCAGGATTAGGGTTTAGGTTAAAAAGTCACATGCATCCTAAGCCAGGGACCACTGCTGATCAGACTTACTCTTTTATTCGAAAGCTCTTTGGAGAAGTCTCAAGCACAAGCCCTGTGAGGAGAGGCTGAGGGAGTTGGAGTTGTTTAGCCTGGAGAAGAGGATGCTCAGGGTACACCTTATTGCTCTCTGCAGCTACCTGAAAGGAAGTTGTAGACAGGTGGGGGATGGTTCCTTCTCCCAGGCAACCAGCAACAGAACAAGAGGACACAGTCTCAAGATGTGTCAGGGGAAGTTTAGGCTCAAGGTGGGGAGAAAGTTCTTCACAGAAAGAGTAATTGGCCATTGGAATGTGCTGCCCTGGGAGGTGGTGGAGTCACCATGCCTGGAGGTGTTCAAAAGGGAATTGGACGAGGCACTTGAAGCCATGGTTTAGTAGTCATGAGGTCTTGGGTGACAGGTTGGACTTGATGATCTTTGAGGTCTTTTCCAACCTTATTGATTCTATGATGGTGTCTCCACCGCCTCCCTGGGCAGCCCATTCCAATGACAAAAGTCTCTCTCAGTGAAGAACTTTCTCCTCACCTCCAGCCTAAACTTCGCCTGGTGCAGCTTGAAACTGTGTCTTCTTGTTCTGGTGCTGGTTGCTTGAGAGAAGAGACCGACTCCCTCCTGGCTACAACCTCCCTTCAGGTAGTTGTAAACAGCAATAAGGTCTGCCCTGAGCCTCCTCTTCTCCAGGCTAAGCAACCCCAGCTCCCTCAGCCTCTCCTCATGGGGCTTGTAAGAAGAAAAGGTAGTATTTTGTTTATATATTCTTAAAAGGTTGAAACTTCCTGAGTGGCCTAAAAACCCATGTTAATACGTAGCTTTATCTTCTTCTGACATGTCTTTAGTCATTGAGTGATCGTCGAGGGCAGCAGGGCACTGAACTTACTTCTAAAAAGAAAAGTGTAGGTTGGCAAATGCTTAAAAGAACAAAAACCAAAAGGCCAAATTTAAATGCTATCTTCCTGATGCATGCATAAACCTCACTGACAACTCTCAGGGTTGGGTTTTTTTCATCCTAAACAACACTTTCTGAGTCATCACTCTCACTGCAATTAGTCATGCGCACGACAGCCTGACTTACTCAGGGTCAGTGCAGTGCACAGTGAGACAAATTTCTTCATATATATATTTTTTTTTCTCCAGGCATAAATTATCCCTGGCCTATTATTAGGATGCATATGCCTAATGAGACATCTAATCCTCGTGGCCACTCCTGTAAAGGCATAGCAGATAATGCAAAGCCTGGCACCGGAGTATGGGAGGCAGAAAATAGCCCTCAGTGGAGTCTGCTTCTGCACAGACCTCCTGAGAGCTGGTGGTGAGAACAAGTCATCTGGGTTGGATTCCAGCTGGGAGACTTGAAGGGCAAAGTCTGCAGCTTACTTTCTGTGCATTGAGTTATCTCAGCTTCACTAAGGGAGGAATGTATAGGTTATCCAAACAGTGCTCTAAAATGGTAAAAAGAATGGCAGTAGCTGCCAAGTTGTGCACTCAGAAAGGTCCTTGTATAAATAATTCCTCTGCTTAGTACAGAGAAATGTTCAGTGACCATAATATTCTTTTTCCTGGATGGTTCCCTGTCACAGCCTGCAATCAATGGCTACAAGAGCAAAGGCACAGATATCTTCCAGCTGTGTTCAATGTGCACCTGGCAGCAGACAAGTTCTCTGTGAATCTAAAGGGAGGGCACAACACATACATTGCATTTCAGATTTTCAAGATGAAGGCAGTGAGGTCTTCAACCTGTAAGAGCATGCTGCAATTTGCTAATTAAAACTATAACCACAGGTAGAGAGCTACGTGCACAGGCTCAGCATAGCTTCTCTGAATAATTCTGCTGCTGTAGTTGGGATGGGTGTCCTAGAGCCAAGTCTCACCAGTCTGACCTCTAAAGCCATTTTCTTGGCCTGCTTATGTCAAGACATTAGACCATGGTCACAGAAAACCAAACTGGCACCAAACTGGCAATGGGAGGAAGGTGGTTAGCAAGCCTGCTGTCCTGACAGATGCTTGCCCTAGGCCAAACAGTATCATTTTCTCTCTTTTTCTCAGCTATCACCTCTTCCAATATGTGTAACGTATTTGCTTTTACCTGGTACTACTAGGGCTGAAATTCATGCATAAATGCATCCTTTCAGCACGTTTCTTCTTCAGAGTTGAAGTGTCCAGCAAAAGGTAAAAACAAAACAAAACAAAACATACAAAACCCAAACAGTGGCAACATGAGGAAAGTGAAAAATCTGCTTGGCTTTGTCATGGCTGCTAAGTGACTGGTAAGCAGGACACCTACTTTTAAAACTAGAGAGCTCTGAATCATCACTTTACACCTCATTCAAACATCCACAAGGTCACAGGCTTGCCTTTTCTCTCCTCCCTAGGAAATTCTGTGCTTCTGTGTGCTTGCGCATGGGCAAAGGAAGCTGTGCTTTCCCAGGGGCAATGAAACATTGCTGGAGTTAGACAGTGACACTGGCTTTGCTGGGTGAATGTCTACACCCAAATCCATCTTCCCAGACTCCTGTAAACCTGCCTCTTCATCCCGAAGTGAGGCAGTGAAACCGCTGCGCATGTAGGTAGGGGCATAACCAGCCATGACTCTATGTTTCGTGTCTGTGGTGTTGGCTATTAAATGCCCATTCTGTTTAAACTTGAGTTGACAAAGCTTCATGGGCAAAAACACATTGAATTTTTTTTTAACATTCTTCCCTAGAGACTGGTCAGAAAAAGCAAAATGACCCTCCAAAGCTAATAGTGGTGGCAGTGTACTTGTATAGGCTCGTTTTGTCACTTTCTGATTTGCAAAGACAAAATTCCTGGGGTCACCAAAGCTGCCATGCCTTTGTTAAGGAGCTCACATAATGGGAGCTTTTTAACTGAAGTTTAAAGGTTATTTCAGTTTGGAAAAAAAAAAAAAATCACTTCCCACCCTAACCTCAGCTGGAGTCTTGTGGAACAATTTCACATTTTGAAGCATAGGGAGCCCCTCTAAGTCACTTCACCTTTCCATCAGCCACCTGGCAGCACTTCACACAGAGGTACCTCACCTTGCACCACTAGCTGGTCCTGTTACAGGCCCTAGGTCCTCACCTGCAACTACAGGAGTGCCTTTGGGACCAGCACCATCCCATGCCCTCTGTGCCCAGCCCAACAGCCACAGGATCCCAGAGACTGCAGCCAGCCCAGACCTATTTCACACACGTTACAAGCCCCCATGCCCAGAGCACTGCTGATTGCTACAACACCCCAGATGAGGAAAGGCAATGAAGGCTGAAGCAAGGACGCTGGGATACTAAAGAACCCACTTTGCTTTTCCAGGCTTTATTTTGCATGGGGTGGGATGCAAGCAACAGCTCTGGAAAGCAAAGGAAGCCAGCGAGCCCACTGCCTGCCTGCTCTTGGCACCGCTCGCTGGGCTGGACATTAAAGCTGGAGGCTCTCATAGAAACCCTTAGTCAGTGGAGCCGAGACTGAAAGCCATTTCCTGAGCGGCTTAACAGGTTGTCCTAGCAGGGCAGGATGCCTCTCCTCCCTCCTTTCACAGGGATTTGGACCTGAAGGAGTGAATCTGCTGCTTTGTCCCAGGAAAGCTGCTGTCAGCACCAAACATGGGCTTCCTGCCTCAAGCAAGGCTGCTGATGTTTTGATCTCTCGGTAAAAGCTCTCCCTTATATCTCTACATGGTCGGCTAGCAGCTGTTCAGATGTTGCAAAATACAACAACATGAAGCAGAAATCACCTATAAATAGGTGACAGCACACAGCCTGCTTGAAAACCCATTGAAGCCAATGGGAAGACTCCTGCTGTGTTCAGTGGGCTTTGGATCAGGCCCAAAGGCTGATTTTCCTTAGATAAGGAGAGGTTTGTGACAGGATTGTAACACACCATCTGTGTATTAGCCAGCATTAATTACACACTGAGATTTCCACAAATGATCCCAAATTATCAGCCTTGATAGCTAGGGTTCAGCATTGTCTTACAGTTGCAAACTCTGAAGGAGTGAAGCGTTTCAGCCTGTGCCTAACCTTGAAAATGCAATCAGTATTCTGGACTTTGTGCCAGCACAGGAAGGGTTCACAATGCTCTTGCCTCTGAGCAATGGTTTTCACACAATGTCAGTTAAAATGTGTCACTTGTCACTACCGTGTAAACTCATGGCAGATGCCATCTCTTCAGCAGCCAGGTACTCACATTGGTCCTACTACTTGCAAGGCACCAAGACTAAATATATTGAGCCTGAGGACAGAAGTGGATTCTGAGGAATGAAGGAGGAAGAAAAATATTGAATAAGCAAACATAACGTTTGAAGCAGTTGCTGCTCTTTCATTAATAGTCAGAAAAACTGTTATAAAGTTCCCACTGAGAACATTTTTATTCTCTGACATCAAATTTGTCTGTTTATAAGGATAGCTCTGTTTTTACTGACTCTGATGGTACTAGAAAGACAACAGAGCTTGAAGGACTGAGCACAAAATGGGGCATTCTCTCAGTAACAAAGGAGGGAACCAATTTTTCTGGGCTACCGATACCCACTGGGCTAAGAATGTAGTCAGTGGTGTAATATTCTTTGGGCAGCTTCCAAACAATGCTGTGCTGTGGGAAGGAAGTTATAATGCAGTTGTGTCTCTGCCTGATATTGACTGCTAGGTCAAACAATGCCCAGAGTGATTTGGAATTCACTTGCTGCGCCACTGCCTACTGCAGCTAGTTTGTGAAGCAGGCTATTGTGGGTGAAAAGGGGAAACAAAAAGCATTTGATTTTGCAGCCCTCATGGGACAGCTTTGAATTTATTGCAACTTTTCTAATTTTTTTTCCCCCCCCCCCATCCAGGCAGCAAAGGAACAGATTAGTATCTGATTATAGATCAGCACTTTCACAAATGCTGAACAGCAAATGCTCCTTGGCATCGCTTACTAGGGATGTGAAAAGGAATTATTCAAACCACTGAGAAACTGCTTGACAGCACTTTTGGGATAAAGATGCATTAAAATAAATCTATGTCTAAGGATTGCTTACCTAGAGATAAGATAACTGCTCCTTATAACCTTATCTCCAGCAGTGGCTATCTATGGATGCAGAGAAAAGCACCCAAGAGTAGGCAAGGCATGTACCAAGCAGTTCTTTCCTTCATACATCATCCCAGCCTTCAGATATCCTCAGATAAAGCATGAAGTTGAGAAAGGATGAAGCAGCAGCCCAGGCTAGGCTGGAGAAAGAGCCCAGGGTAGGGTGTGAGAGGCTGAAGGGGGGGGTGTGAGTCTCAAGTCCAACCATCAACCCAACGTCACCATGACCATTAAACCATGCCTACACATTTTTTGAATACTTAGAGGGTTGGTGACTCCACCTTCCTGTTCCAATGCCTGACCCCCCCTTTGGTGAAGACATTTTTCCTAATATCCAATCTAAACCTCCCTTGGTGCAGTTTCAGGCCATTTCCTCTTGTTCTGTCACCCAATACTAGAGAGAAAAGGCTGACCCCACCTCAATCCAACCTCCTTTCAGAGAGTTATAGAGAGCCATGAGGTCTCCCCTCAGCCTCTTGTCCCCTAAGCTATACAACCCCAGTTCTCTCAGCTGTTCCTCATAAGACTCATTCCCTAGACCCTTCACCAGCATTGTTGCCATTTCCTGGACATGCTCACACACCTCAAGGTCTTTCTTGTAGTGACTACCCCAAAAATGAATGCATTACTCAAGGTGTGGCCTCACCAGTGCTGAGTACAGGGGTACAATTACCTCTTTAGACCTGCTGGTCACACTATTCCTGATACAGGCTGGGATGCTGTTGGCCTTCTTGGCCACCTGGGCACAAGCTCTCATCTTCAGCTGGCTGTCAACCAGCACCCCCAAGTCCTTTTCTGACCATTTCCAGCCACTCTGCCCCAAGCCTGTAGCATTGCATGGGGTTGTTGTGACTCAGGTGGAAGGACCCAACACTTAGCCTTGTTAAACCCCATACAACAGACCTCAGCCCATCAATCCTGCCTAGCCAGATGCCTCTGTAGATTCTTCTTACCCTGAAGCAGATCAACACTCCCACCCAATTTAGTGTCATCTGCAAATTTCTCTTGTCCAGGTCATTGATAAAGATATTCATGAGAACTGGTCCTAGTAGTGAGCCCTGCAGAATTCTACCTGTGACTGGCCACAGACTGGATTTTTTTCCACTCCCCATCACTCTTTAGGCCTAACCATCCTGCCAGTTTTCAACCCAGCAAAGAGTCCACACTGTGGGAGACAGTGCCAAAAGCTTTCCTAAACTCCAGGTAGGGCTGGGGCTGGGGTTAGGGATGGGCAGGGATGGGAATAGGTCTGGGACTGGGGCTGGGCTGGGCTAGGACTGGGGTGGGAAGGGTTGGGATGAGCTGAGATGGGTGCAGCTGGAGCCACATGTGGGCAGTACTGGAGCTCAGTTAGGGACTGGAATTGGGACTGGTATGTGTGGGGCTGTGGCTAGGACTGTGGCTGGGACTGGGATCTGGGCTAGGCATGGCTGGGTCTAGGCTTGGGCTTGTGTGGGTTTGAGATGGGGCTGAAGCAGAAGCAGGAGCAGGAGTAGGAGAAGGAGCAGGAGCAGGAGCAGGGGCTAGGGCTAGGGCTAGTGTAGCAGGACCACAGAGTAGGAGCCCAGTCCAGGGTGTACAAGGAGCACTATGTAGGGTGGAGAATACCCAAGCCCAAGGTGCAGAATGAACCTGGAGCTGGATGGAGAAGTAACCCAGCCTGGCCCTATCCCAAACAGTGGAGAAGGAACCCTGAGTGAAGTGAATTCTAGCCACAACACAGCCCAGGGATCAGAAGGAGACCAGGGTAACATGGAGAAGGAATCCAACCGAGCCCAGGGAGAAATAGTGCAACCTAGCCCAGTCCAGGGAGGAGATGGAGCCCAGCTCCAGCTCCAGTCCAGGTTATCTCACATGCCCATTCTTAAGTTGAAGAGACTGGATACTCTCCTTCCCAAATTAAGCTAGCTGCTTTTTGAATTGCTGTATGCATACAGCCTCTCTGCTGGTCTGGGATTTCAATTTTCACCATATACCAAATTTTAGCAACCATCTGAAGGAAGGAAAACAATTCTACGCCCTGCATCTTCCCAGGCTACAGATAACTTGTTAGCCTGTATCACACCTGGCTTTGGTTATATTTTTTTTTTCACAAACTAAGGATGGACAGGAGCTTGGAAGGTCAAATCTTTCTATGCCTCATTTTGTCCACCTGTAAAATGGAGGTTGTGATGTCAGGCTTGTTTCTAGTATCTTGTCCTGCCCTTCACCCTACCGTCCAGGAAAGCTCACCTAACAGAACTGGTTTGGCTCTTCCTGATGTTCTAGTAAACTTCCTGAATGAATTGAATTGAATTGAATTGAATTGAATTGAATTGAATTGAATTGAATTGAATTGAATTGAATTGAATTAACCAGGTTGGAAGAGACCTTCAAGATCATCGTGTCCAACCTATCATCCAACACCACTGCAAAGTTAATGGGGACTACAGGATTCTCCACTGCCCCGAGCACGGCAGCGCTGCACAGCAAACGCTGCTGTTAACTCAGGCTTCGTGCAACAAGTTTGATAAATACAGGTAGGGAGAAACAAGAACCTGTACTGAAAAGACCTCACCGTGTGTTGCCCGCTAAAGTAGTGGCAAGAACTGCACAGGTTGCACTCACTTCCTTTTTTTCAGCTTACCTGCAAAGCAGAGAGCAGGATAAACATGCCAGCCACGTGCAGCAGAGGAGCGCTAAACAGCCTCTGCCGGGCATAGTGAGCTAAATGACCAGGAATGTCGTTCTGTCGTCTTGAATCAGGGACAAAATTCCTAGATAAATCTCAAGAATAGTGGATGACCCTTAATGGGAAAACCATTTTTAAAGGAGGTGGGTGTGGGCAGCTTTTTGAACGTCATCTTTCCCGTTCCCGGGGGACTTCACGGAACCATTTCCATTTCTGAAATTCTACTCCCACAGAAGCACCTTCTCTGATATGCTACCAGACTGCTCAGCCAGGCTGGCTCAAGGAAGCTTCTCCCCCTCCAGATGTTAAACGAAATTGGAGAAATTTGCATTTGCTTTTGAATGGAAAGGGCAATGGAATGAGTGTTGGAATGAGAAAGGGAATGGAAAGAGTGCTGCAAGTTATCTTGCTGTGACCTTTCAATGAACTTCTGTCTAATTTGGCTTGTTTGTTCTGTTTCTTTAAACAGAAAACCACCCCGATCACCTCTGCTTCTTCACTCCAAGCTGGCTGTAATTATTAGAAATGACATGATTGCCATTAAGGGCTGAAGCATATCCAGGAACAAAGGAAGGCCCTGCCCAAAGCAGTAGGGAGCTGCCAGAAGACAGAGCCATGAAGCCTACTTACCTTTCTAATGTGAGGTCAGGATGCCCCAGAAACTGCTCAGGTCACAGCAACAGTGGGCATGCTCATATCTGAAACTTGCTGTTTCAGCACCTCTGCCTCATGCCAATTCCCTTTTAAAATCTATGACTGCCTAATGTATTTGTCCCTCAGATTGATATTTTGCCACATCACTTGAAATGCTTTGTTTAGGCACTAAATATGAATCTCTATGCTCCTGCTTCCTAAAATAATGGTTTGAGAGCAAAAGAAAAGGATTGTTCTGCAGAAGCCTCATTTCCCACCAGATATATTTCTCTGCCTTTAGTATTTCCTAAAGAACACTGGAAGTAAGGCACTGGTTAAGTAGAGTTAAATAACTTCATAAACCATCAGCATTCTTTGAGAGTATTTAGACCTCTCCTCTGGCATCATATATGAGAAAAGAGTGCCCCTTGGTCTAACAAAACATGGCCAGGTCATTCCTAAAGCAGGAATCAAACCAGGCCAATGCCTGTCACAGCCATTTCAAGCACTCTTTGTTCTATTTAGCCATCTTATCAGTCAAGTGTGGAATTGCTTAGTCATCTTTTTAAGCTGTCACAATGGTTTGTGGTTTGGACACCGTTTTCCACACTAAAAACTGCTCCAGATATCAGTCCACTAGTTATTTGCTTAAGTATGAACAACATTTTTGTGAGACGTGTTCCATTGATTAGGTGGTGTTGGGTGATGGGTTGGACTTGATGATCTCAAAGGTCTTTTCCAACCTGGTTAATTCTATTCTGTTCTATTCTATTCTATTCTATTCTATTCTATTCTATTCTATTCTATTCTATTCTATTCTATTCCTTGTGCACTTTCTGCTGAGTGGGGATTGCTCAGGTCCCACACTATCCCCACAAACCACAATGGGAAAGCACCAGCTAGACTGGGACAATACTGTGCCTCTGACATCATGCACGGTGTGATCTGGGGGTTGTGCTCAGACCATGTTTCATTTGCTAGGACAGAAGCCACCTATTGCACAGACAAATTGTCAAGAACGTGAGATTTGGACCCAAACTACAAGAAAGACATTGAGGTGCTGGACTGTGTCCAGAGAAGAGCAACTAAGCTAGCAAAGGGCCTTGAATACAAGTCATGTGAGGAACAGCTGAGTGAACAGTGGTTGTTTAGTCTTCAGAAGAGGCTGAGGGGAGACCTCACCACGCTCTACAATTACCTCACTTGGAGCGAGGTGGGGGTTGGACTCTTCTCACATACAGGACAAGAGGAAATGGCCTCAAGTTGTGCCAAGTGAAGTTCAGGTTGGATATTGAGAAAAATGTCTTCACTAGAGGGTTATCAGGCATTGGAACAGGCTGCCCAGGGAGATGGTAGAGTCACCATCCCTGGAAGTATTTAGAAGATGTGTGGATGCGGTGCTTTAGTGGTAGTAGCTTAGCAGCAGCGGTGGGATTGTGAGCTCTAGGCAAGCTGTTTGACTTGATCTCAAAGATCTCGCCCAACCTCAACAGTTCTATGATTCTGTGATGTGAATACACATCACCTCTGTAAAAGGAAATAATAAAATACACTTCCTCCCCCTCCTTTTTTCAACTCATCAGCAAGAAGAAAAAAAAGTTACATGTTGAATGTTGCAAGAAGTGTGGCACTGCCATGCACCTCTCGTCTGCTTGCTGACAGCCACAGAAGCATTACTGCACTCTGAGGGATCATATTTGCCAGGAGCATGAGGATCCTGTGGGAGTGTCTATGGCTGGATGGAGGAAAGTGTTTGCCAAGGTGCACACACCTTGCCCCCTGACAGTTGCTCCCCAGGCACGTTCCACTGGGGCATTATGTACCTGCAGCTCCTTGAGTGTGCACAGGAGGTGAAGTCACCAGAGGTTCTGCTTTGAAGTTTCCTCCTGGCCACAGCATTTGAGGAATTAACTCCTAAGGAGATTGGAGTTATAATCATCTGTATGTAAATCCCAGATGGCTTCGAAGGATTCCATTAAATATGCTGCACAACAAAAATGCATGCATAAGAGGTTATTCAGATTTGGCACCGTGCATGGGACTAGTCTAATTAGGTCTTTATTGCTGACAACATCTGATTATAACACTGTCTTCCTTTCACAATGACTGTTTCACAAGCTCTCTTTGTATTAGCTAACACAGGATGTCTATGCCACAAAGCAGCTCGATGCAGAAATCATCAAAGCCATGCTGACCAAAAATTTATGCACAGACACTCAAAAGGCAGATTCTGATTCAAAGAACACTGATGGACAAAAAACCAGCTGCCCACTGATGTTAACAGGCTTTGAAGTCTAAATAATCAAAGAGGTTTTTGGGTCAGGTGGAAGGCACTGATACAGTGCCCAAGGAGTGTGGTGTGCCCAGATGAACTGATTGATTTCTGAACTTTCACAGGGGACAATGTTTGGATCTTAGATCACCTGGTGTTGGCTGGGATGACTTAAAATCATTCTGAAGGGTTTAAAAGAGAGGACAGTACTCTCACAGTACTCACACAAGCCCAGGTAGGGATGAATAAACTGCAGATTTTCTCTCAGGACAGATACATTCTGCACACTTGATCACCTCAGCTAAATTTCCAATACCGTGAAAATAATTTTCCAGTACCATGAAAATTAATTACAAGTTTAGGTCACACATAACAGAATATTCTTAAGGGTTCATTTGTGTCATTCCAAATAACCTAACTTTACAGGAAGTGGCAGTTACATGCTTGGCAGTCAAATCCTGCTGGCGACAGATTGCATTCAGCCCTGGGCTTTTGGCTTCCTAGTGACAGTGGGAAGACTCAGTAGTGCTTGTCAGAGACACCTTGAACTTCATCTGCTATTGAGACTAGGTAAGGACAAAGAATCACAGAATCACCAAGTTTGGAAGAGACCTCAAAGATCATCAAGTCCAACCTGTCTCCACAGACCTCATGACTGAACCCTGGCACCAAGTGCCACGTCCAATCCCCTCTTGAACACCTCCAGGGATGGTATCTCCACCACCTCCCTGGGCAGCACATTCCAATGATGAAACTCGCTCAGTGAAGAACTTTCTCCTCACCTCGAGCCTAGACTTCCCTGGTGCAGCTTGAGACTGTGTCCTCTTGTTCTGGTGCTGGTTGCCTGGGAGAAGAGACCAACTCCCTCCTGGCTACAACCTCCCTTCAAGTAGTTATAGACAGCAAGAAGGTCTGCCCTGAGCCTCCTCTTCTGCAGGCTAAACAACCCCAGCTCCCTCAGCCTCTCCTCACAGGGCTGTGCTCGAGGCCTCTCCCCAGCCTCATTGCCCTTCTCTGGACACCTTCAAGTGTCTCGATGTCCTTCTTAAACTGAGGCGCCCAGAACTGGACACAGGACTGAAGGTGTGGCCTAATCAGTGCAGAGTATAGGGGCACAATGACTTCCCTGCTCCTGCTGGCCACACTATTCTTGATGCAGGCCAGGATGCCATTGGCCTGCTTGGCCACCTGGGCACACTGCTGGCTCATGTTTAGGCGGCAGTCAATCAGTACCCCCAGGGCCCTTTCTGTTTGGCTGCTCTCCAGCCACTCTGACCCCAGCCTGTAGCTCTGCATGGGGTTGTTGTGGCCAAAGTGCAGCACCCGGCACTTGGATTTGTTGAGTGCCATCATGTTGGACTCTGCCCATCTGTCCAGTCGGTCGAGGTCCCTCTGGAGAGCCCTTCTGCCCTCTAACAGATCAACATCTACTCCCAGCTTGGTGTCATCTGCAAATCTGCAGACGTACAGTGAGAGCAAGATAAAGAAGCAGGTGCTTATTTTCCCTTTTTTTTTTGATGACAGAAAAATAAAGAAAGTTTTCAAGCTGGTATCATAGCCAAAGAATCATAAACTAGGAACATTTTCTCAAGTGTGTCACCTGTGACTCTGTTAGTTGTCCAATTGGAGTATGTGGACCCCGTAAGACTTCGTATATGAGATCCAAGCGACGGCTTTTCAGCTGGTAGCTGCTAGTTGAATTTTTTTATCTCTACTATTTGGCCACTGTATTTTAGTAAGATTTAAAATGCTTCTTTAATCTTTTATTCCAGCATGACTCATCTTTTGATAACATCTTCTGCTGTTCACAAGATGGTTGTGTTACTGGTCAAGGCTTGGAGATCGTGCCCATCAACTTACATAACTACACCGAGCTTATTTAATCTAGCCCCGAGTATATAAAGAGCCTTGAAGGCATCTGCAAAAAGCCAAGCTGCAGAAATACTGCCAAAAAAAAAAAAGTGCTAAATATTTGCCTTGGAAATCCATTTATTCAGAAAGAGTGGCTTTCTGGGAACGTGCTCCTAGCTTTTGTAGAATTACATCACTTGAACTGCCTTACTCTGTACAGAATGCACTCTGAGTTTGGACTCTGATTTATTTTGTTTGGTTGGTTTGGTTTTTGGGTTTTGGTTGGTTGGTTTCAGTTTTTGTTTGGTTGGGCTGTTTGGTTTTGGGTTTTTTTTATGTTTCAAATTGTTCTAATCAGCTCTGCTGTTGAAATACAAAAGCCAAGAAGGAGCAAGGCCATAGAATGAGAGTGCTTGCAAAGTATTTCAAACATTTCCATTAGGGCTTAATTTGTGATTTGTATATTAAAGCGGCATAGACTTACACAGGCACCATGAATGCTCCCCAGAGACCAACTTATTCCTGTATTCTTTTAACCTATTGTATTCTTAATCTTCAAGCAAAGTAAAGATCATGAGGAATGTGCTTTACTCCCATGTGCTTATAATTTTCTCCATGTGAATACAAACTTTATAGTTACATGGGTATGTCACCATGACAAATATCCTTTGTGGACCAGCAAGAAAGAACCAGAAGGCTGACAACCAAAAAATATGGTTGAGTTAGCTGAGCCTTAACATTATAAAGTGATACACCACACAAAAGGCTGGCCAATTTGAAGGCTTTATGTGTGCTTTCTAAACAGCAAGGACCATCATAAATATTTAAATTAGTGGGAAGGTGAATAGTAAACAGCATTAACTTTCTCATTCAGAATGATCTGTCTCATTTTGCAATGAAAATCCAGCTCAATGAAACACAAGGAAATACTAAGTCATTCTCTTAAATTAAGAATGACTTAAATTGTGTCCTGAGGACTCAGACCCTTAGGTTTCTTAATTAACACTTCATGAATTACTAGTTTTAACCATACTGGAACCCCTGTCAGTCAGAGCTGGCCACCCAGATCACTTTGGGTACCAAAGTGTAGCCTAACATCACTGAGCCTTCCATTTGTGCCTGGAGAGGTGACCAACATCAGAGAGATGTATTTTCTCCCAAATGCCACCCAAAGAATAATTTTATGTGTGCAATAGATACAGAAATGAGTGTTTGTTTTAGCAAAGGCCAGGTCAAAGCCTGTGTTGTTGTTGGAGTAGAAGCAAGTGTCTTTTGTTTGCCTAGAGTGAAAAAGACCTTTAAGATCATCAAATTAGATCATTAACCTAACACTGACAAGGCCTTGACTAAACCATATCCCTAAGCACTGCATCTACACCACTCTTCAATACCTTCAGGGATGGGGACTCCACTTGTTCCAATGCCTGATAACCCTTTCAATAAAGAAATTCTCCCTACTATTCAACCTAAACTTCCCTTGGCTCAATTTAAGGCCATTTCTTCTTGCTCCATCACCTGTCACTTGGTTGAACAGACTGAACCCCATCTTACCATCTGGAAACTGACTGTGAGAGTGACTCTACTTGTCTAAATTGACAAGAGCTGAAGTTCAGTCTTAAGAACAAATGATAAACTGTAGCTCTTGTCTTCTTGTCAGACTTAAAAACAAACAAACACCTTATGTATTGAATCATTTTCTCACCTTTAAATCACTATTAAAGATCTTGAGGGATTCCTTTTGAAAAGAGAAAGGTTAATTTCTACTGCATTAATTTTTAAGTGTATCTTTTGGGTTTATTCCACTCGGTAGTGCTTCTCTCCTGCCCTTCTGCCAATTGAGGTTTGCTACTTAAAAAGTTATTGAGCTTCTGTGAGTGAATGAGTTCCTTAATCAGTATTGCTGCTGAGTTACCTGAGAAGAGGCAACTCCTTCTCAGAGTTTAGCTACAGAATCTAGTCCAGTATCACTGACTTGGCTTTCTGAGTCCTGGAATTTGTAGACCAGGGAGCCAAAGTTTCCTTATATGAGGCACATTTTTGCACAGGCTGAGTAGAGTTCTAACTCTGAAGCGCCTTTAAAAGTGTGACACAGCATCACAAACACCAGATGTGAGCTGGAGTGAAGGACCCAGGCCAGGATGAGTGCACAGCGGCTTGGATGAGCAGGCAGGCTCTTTGAACATAGCTCTCGTTAGTCTGAAATCCATCTGCTGATTGATGATATCTGCTTCTGCTGCAACATGGCAGCAGCCAAACCAAGCAATGCAAGAATAGGCAAATATGAGGAGTATAGGGAAAAGGAAATCAGAGATTGTATCTGTTGATTTTCCTCTAAATATGGAAATTCTTATACAATAGCCCATCACATGTAATTTCCTATGGCTTAGAGCACAGGCTGTACATTTTTTAAAATAGTTCAAAAGGCTTGCAAACTGGAGCTCAGGGTGTGGAAGTGGAAGGAGGGGGCCAGAGGCTCTGTAGCAAAGAAGAATGGAATACAGGATATCCCCCTCCCACCCCTTTAAAAAAAAAAAATCCCTCAGTTTCAGAGACTTCTGTGTGTCAGACCGGACAGTCTGTTAACTCGACAAGACCAGGCCCACCGCAGGCTGAGCAGAGGGATGTCTTTATACTGCAAAAGTAAAGGAGAGCCACGATTTTGTGCAAGGACATCACAGAGATCACATGCCAGCTCCACATGCAGGAGAAGGCTTTGGATGTCAGAGCTGCAGCAGTTCCCTCCTGCCAATCTGCATCGTGTGTGGTGACTAGGAGGAGCCAGCCGTCTCACAATAGTGCTCCGCCGTTTGTTTTCCTTGGCTTCTCTGACTGAAACTCCAGATGTGCCTCGGTCTGCCACACTGTCATTTTGCCTCTGTCTCACAGAGCAGTGCTTTGAGCTCACCTTCCCACTGAGGGCAGTGCTTTGAGCTCACCTTCCCACTGAGGGCAGTGCTTTGAGCTCACCTTCCCACTGAGGGCAGTGCTTTGAGCTCACCTTCCCACTGAGGGCAGTACTTTGAGCTCACCTTCCCACTGAGGGCAGTGCTTTGAGCTCACCTTCCCACTGAGGGCCACAGCTCCAACCCTCTGTTTCCTAGGAGTGAGTATAGAATACATAGAATACATAGAATTAACCAGGTTGGAAGAGACCTTCAAGATCATCATGTCCAATCCATCAGCCAATCCAACCCACCTAATCAACTAAACCATGGCACCAAGCACCCCATCAAGTCTCCTCCTGAACACCTTCAATGATGGCGACTCCACCACCTCCCCAGGCAGCCCATTCCAATGGGCAATCACTCTCTCTGTATAGAACTTTTTCCTAACATCCAACCTAAACCTCCCCTGAGACTGTCCTCTTGTTCTGGTACTGCCTGCTGGTGCATTTCTTTTGTTAGCTTGTTTCCAGACCTTCACCAAGGGAATTCAGAAAGCTGCCCTTAGTCATTCCACTCCTGGGATTCTGACAGACTCTGCCTCACAGTGGTAAAACCTTTTAAGAAACCATAGGACCATTTTAGATCTCTGCTAGGTCAAAGAAGAACCAAAAATGATTTCCAAAGAACTAGGACAACCTTTCTCCCAGTACTTTCAGGGTTGTTCTCTTTTTCTTGCCTGGAAATACTTGCTGAGTATGTGGTAATAGCCTTGCACAGGCTATTGCCTAATGTCACTAGGACATTGCAGTACTGAGAAAATCTGTGCAAGTTTACAGCAAATAGTGTCAGTTAATAAGGGAAGGTCTGACAGTGGCAGGCATGTGGATTCCTTCAATAAGTAGTCCTAGGTGATTTGTCTGTGTTGTGCACATCCCAGTATCCAGCTTTGGAAACATGAAGCCAACTTTTCTGAATGAACCTGAATGAGGAGCAATCAGAAAGGTAGAGGGTTGATTGGAGTGGGTTTTTTTAAGAACAAAACACAGATTCACAGTCTGTCCAAGATGAGTGACCCAAGGTGACAGCTTAAATGACCAACAACTATGATTTCATGTTTCCTCCCACATCTCAGGCTCATATGGCCTTGTCCATCAGTCAGAGCAAGCAACCAAAAATCATATATATCTGTATAGGGGTACCACAGTGATTTGGACTGAACTGAATGGAAGAAGGAATCCTGCACCAATAAAAGTTACCTACTTTCCCCATCAGTATCAGCTAGTTTAACAAAGTCTTAATAGAGCTCTCCTTGCAAACTGCTTTGTCACATCCACAGATCAAAAGAGCTGTGGTAACACTCTCACTGCTCAGTGCACCTGTTCTTGTGAAATAACAGAAAGTTTTGGACAGGGACCAGTAGAGCCAGGAACCATTTCCTATTTATTATGATAGCTTGAAACTGACTGTTTTGATTGTACATTTTAGACAAATTACAAGCTGTCTGTAGTGGTAGGAAGTTGGGAAAGGGATGACCAAGAGTTCTTTTAATAAGCTATTTTTCTGTTTTTATGGGAAGGTGGGATTGAGGAAATGTGCAAGATGACAAATAAAGCACAGGCTCACTAAGTCACACGCTGCCTTTCTGTAAGGCCAGTTGCCTTCAGGAGCAAGAACACACCTGGAATTGAATGAACTCTTTCTCCGGCCTCAGCAAATCCGACACCTGATGTAAAGGGAAAGGGAACAAAGAGTGAGATTTCCCTATCAGCAGGCTCCTCTGATTTACTGTGACTTCAAAGTCACAGCAAGCCCTCAGAAGGTGGCTGGGAAGGAAGTTCCGACTCCCATTGATGCACAGCGAGATTAGTGTATTTGAATTTAACAGCAAGGGTGCAGCACACCTGCGGGTAAGGAGAAAAGGCTATCAAAGAGCGATGCTGGGATGCAGATAAGGTTCAGTTTACCCACAGGGACTTCCACCACAGACATTTACATCCTATGGAGGGTTTTGGAGTGGCTACATAGCACTCACCAGTCTAAAGGTAGAATAGAGCAAATGCCTGATGATGCACATTTTTATGCACCATGCAATCTGGAGTCAGGGTGACAGTGATGTCACAGTTATTCTAGCAATAACCTGCTCTGACTTCTTTGATACCCACAGAAACCATTTGCACTCCCTGCTTACACATTGATATTCTAGCCAAGTAGAAACAGTAATGAGCACTTATTCTTTCCTATGAGACCTTCCAACATCTCCTTTTAAAAATCTCTAAGAAGAAGGGGCTCACACTTCTACATTCCTGTCTCAGTGTCAGGATCAGACAATTTTTTTAGCTGGAAGAGAAAATATTTATCGTGATAAATTATTTGGCAGAAGCATTTCAGAGCTATAAACTCACCCTGAAATGTGGAATGCAAGAAATTAATTGTTGGAGGCAGCTCAGT
This sequence comes from Dryobates pubescens, assembly GCF_014839835.1. Taxonomy (NCBI): domain Eukaryota; kingdom Metazoa; phylum Chordata; class Aves; order Piciformes; family Picidae; genus Dryobates; species Dryobates pubescens. Next base: position 7,635,552 of record NC_071625.1, read on the forward strand.
TACACTTGATGGATGGTAGGCCTTGGAAAGACTACTCATGAAAAAGACAAGAAGGATGACAAAGTAATTTTACCTGAAAGCTGATGCAGTCTTTAGAGAGAAAATTTTCTTTCCACATTGCTGCCTTCCAAGCTCCTTTTAATAACAAATTTTTGAGCTATTCAAACATCTCAATCTATCAAGACAGCAGCTCATCAGTACAGTACTAGAAGGGTGCTCTTCATGGACACTGAATAATTCCTGGAGAGAGATAAAACACTGCAAGAGAATTTCTGCAGATTGGATGTTAGAATATATTGACCTCCTGTTCACTAGAGAAAATGATTGGCCAGGATGGGAAACATATCTGGGTTTCAAGAGAATAGCCTGGATAGAAATAATGAGACCAGGAGCAGGCCTAGGGGATAGAAAGCACACATGAAGATCCTCTTTTAAGAAGGACACTCAAAAAAACCTAAAAAGATAGAAGCAAGGAGCAGAGATACAGAAAAAGTCCTACAATGAGCCTTGACAAAGTAGTCATGGGGCCCAGGCAGAACACATCTCCTCTGAGAGATGCTGTGAATAAGGAAGGGAGCAAGGAAGGAAATGTCAGACCAAACAAAATGTCCCGGAGATGAGACAATGTAGGAAGTAGTCTAGAGGGACAGAGAGGTGCCTGGTGGGACTTATTTTAGGTGCTTACTTCAGATCCTCCAGGCCCACAGGGTAGGGAAGTAGAAAAGTCATGGATGGAGGATAAGGAGCAAAAATAGAACATGAGGCAGGGAGTGCAAGAACCAGGGAAGAGCTGAGATGTGCTCAATGGTTAGCTTGGCAGGCTTTTTTATGTTGGTAATGATGGTACAGCTGACTGTGACAGGCCTGAAGTACTGATCCACAGGCATAACCACTGAATAGTGAGAGTACTGGTCTTCAGGAAAGCTGCAGAAGATAGAGTCTGATATGTCATGCCTATGAGGAAGCATGTGGTTAGATTCTTCTAGTTCAGATCAGTTGCAAAAGCATCTGAAAAATTCCCTGTATGGGGGAAATGTTAAGGTCCTCATTTCCTATTGAAATATTTTAATAACTCCTCCACAAAACAAAGCAAAACAAAACCAACCAAACAAAACCCCCAACAAACCAACCAAACAGAAAAACCCCACACAACTGTCCAGATGTTAGTTACACTGAGCAAGATCAGGAGCAAACCTAAAAGTCAACCTGTCTGTCAGTACTTAGGAAATTAACACTTCCTTGGTTTAATTTCCTGTGAAGACAAAGAATTACGTATTCTGGCCACCACGGTGAGCTTGTTTTTGTCCTGAACAAGTAGTGCCTCCAGCAAGCTGTTGCCAAAGACCCCCAAAATATTCCATTCAGCTGCCACTTCTGCCAGCAAAGTGGGAAATTTCCTTCTCAGTGATTCATTGATGCAGGCTTTCTCACACGCCCTGCAAACACAAAATTTGAGTTGCTTCTCCTCAATGAACAGATCAGATGTCAACAGGGCAAACATGCTTGGAAAGACTTAATATGTACTAGTAAGAGGAAATCATCAGGAAATGGATCCCTCCTTGTGCTAATGGAAGTGTCCCAACAAACATGCATCTATTAGATTCGGTATTCTTCCACAAGGGCATTTTTAGAACATTTTTCTGAGCAGCATTGTGTTTGCTCATTTTGCTTCCAGGCTTTGACTTAACAATGGCCAATGTGAAGGCTTTCCTGAGTTCCACATTTGCTTTCCAGATTTGTGGGACTCAGATAGCTTGGAGCCATGATGTAATCTTAACGATTTCCCCCTATTCTCCAATTAGGCCATTCCAGCACTGTAGGCGTATTGTGCTGCATTGATAATCCCCTTGAGAAGACCTCAGTGAAAGCCCAGTGGGTGTGGTGGTATGAAACGTGAAGAGACACAATGCTCCTCAGCATGAGGACATCATCAAGGATGAAATGCTCCTGACTTGCAGCAAGAGGGTGGCAAGAAGCTTGGCAGATTTCCTGGCACAAGGACCAGGACTGCACAGGGGAAATGCAGCAGGAATTGATCAGCTCTTAGCTCCTGAAGACCACTGTGAATATGTGAAGCACATTATCTCTTTCAAGAGGTACAAAAATGAAAGCTAAGCCATCCCTTTATCAGGCAGGTGAAGACTGCTGTACATGTACAAATTATGTACCAAAAACATATATGGAAAAAACACTAGGCCTCATACCCATCTATCACCTTCATTCAAGAGTCATCAAAACTTTGCAGCCTGCTCTAGGTGAGCCTACTATAGCTGGTGGGTTGGACTAGATGATCCCTGGAGGTGTTCAAGAGGGGATTGGACGTGGCACTTGGTGCCATAGTCTAGTAGTCATGAGGTCTTGGATGATAGGTTGGACATGATGATCTTTGAGATCTTTTCCAACCTTGTTGATTCTAGGATTCTATGATCTCCAGAAGTCTCTTCCAACCTCTACCATTCTGCAATTCTGTGACCAAAATCTGGTTCCTAAGGAGCAACATGAGTTACTTTTTTTTGGAGTATATGCCTCCCTTCAAAGAGCTGTCCAGAACTGAGCTGTGTCTGCTTCCAGCTCTTGGCTTTTCCTCAGCTCCACATTTTGTTGATTTGAATCAGTTTTAGACTATCTGTCACCCGTGAGCTGTTTTGACAGGAGCACTGCTCAGTACTCCATGCAGAGGCAACATACTGCTAGATCTCCATTTGCCTTTACTCTTTACCTAGCATGATTAATTTGCTCTAACTTTGTTAGTCTTGGTGGACGTTGTCTAGCTATAGTCTAGTTTGTTGAGCTCTCTATCATAAAGAGAGAAAACCAGAGCTCGCTAGAGGACAGATGGTCTCAAGCGCCAAGGCCTGCTTTGGGTGGGTGGCATTCCCGCCCGTTGCCCATAGGGGGAGCTGCGGTGACTTCCCTGACCTCGCACTGATGCAATTCCTCCGCCTGCAGTTAGCTGAAACAGATTTCCGCCTTCAGCATCACGTTGATCCACCCTACTGCATTACAGCCGGGGCATGAAACTGCTTATTAAAGGCTTATTAAAAGATCCAGTCTTTGCTGATGAGACAAAATAGAAAAGGCCATCTGATACTGGCTTTAAGTAGGCCAAGGGTCACAAGAGATAGTGTAAAACATAATTATCAACTCACAGCAGCATTTTCATGCCCAGTCTGCTGTCACCAAAGTGCATTGCAGGAGTCTTGCATTTTTATAGTCAAGTCACAGATCAATAAAACCAGTTGCAAAGTCTGATGCCTATGACAGCTCTCACTGGCAGTGGGTCTCAATTCATGGAGTATTTTCTATGCTCTTTCACTAATAAAACGTTCCTGTAAAGTAAACTTTATTACTGTGGGAAGCTACTATTTTCAGATTTCTTACCAACTATACCAATGCTCAACTTGGGAATGAATAGTCTTTTTGATTAACAAAGTACAGCAACAACTCTGACTCTTTGTCTCTTCTCCTGTGATAAAACCCTGCTGTATTTTAACAGCATTTTGTAAAGTAGCTCTGATATATAACTGTCATAATTATAGCTGTCTTTTAGTGGGGACCTCCTCCTTAGTATCTGCCTTACAGAGACACATCCATCCTTCCTTTGACTCATGCAGAGGTTGTTGGTGAAGAACTTTGGTGCAGCTGAATGAGGATTTTCACAGCTAACAGAGCAAGGTAACAGCTGGAGTATTTTACAGAAGCACCATTAACTTCTGAGCTGTACCTTGTTTGTTGCCAACCAGAAGAGAAAGTATTTTCTGGCCAACATTTCGACACTGATCTCTCTCATCTACAGGGATGCCAAAGGAGATAGTAGCTGCTCTGATTACATCCTTCCTATGATAGGCAAAATGGAGGCAAATGAACGTCTTTAATGTTTCTACCACAAACTGAAGCTATTTACTCCTTGATAAGGAGATCTTTAGATTCGTAATCTTATCCCCACAAATCTTAATTTTTTTTTTTTTTGTTTTACAGTTTATGGCCTAATGACTCCAATTTATCACACAGAGCTGCCACAGACAGTATGCACCTGTAGCAGCTCCATGTACTCAGTGAAGCAGAGCTGGATCATACATTGAGGCATTGCTCTTTTTGCCATAAAGATTGTTTTATCTTTCTATACTGTGCTGCGTTCTGTTACTTGAGAGTCCTTTCTTCACACATATTAAAAACAAACTGAACTGCAGAAGAGGACTGAGGAGGCAGGTCCATCCTGTTCAAAGGCAGAGGATGCAGGCTGTTCACCAGATGAGGTTATATAAGAGTAGTCCACACTACAGGATGTCCAAAAGGACATCTCCATCTGGATGTGCTGTAGCACTCTGAAAGCAATCTAGGCAGCTAGTAACATTATACTAAGTGTTCTCACATTCATTTCCTTTCCTGAGACAAACATAACTATTTGTCTTTCTTTGCAAAACAGAGGCATGGCAAATGTTCTCCACAAACAATTCCACATTTATTTGTAAGACATTTAAAATTTCTAGTAATGTTGTCTCCTGCCAGCATGGAGACAGTCCACATTAATCCCTGCACAAATGCTCCCTCAGGAACGCTTTGTACTTTCCCTTGGCTGGTCACTATGTTCACTGGAGTCCAGCTGCAAAAAAGGTCTCAGCTCTGCATCTGGATTTCAAATCAGTCACAAACTGATGGCTGTTTTCCCAGACAGAGGAATTAACTGGCACCTGTAAAACCCATTACCAAAATTTCTGGAAACATCACTTCAGCCTAAAGTTCCAGGATTAAACTGGGATTTTATAAACATTTTAGGGAGAAATCACTCCCAGGTTCACTTGTTGCCTCTTTCCCTCTCCCCTCTAACTCACTAACGTTATGGGGTTTAAATTTTGCTTTGTTTATGTCTTGGTTCCGCTTGATCCACAAACTGAACTGACTTTGGAAGAGACTTTAGGTATCAAGGCAACCCAGCCATTAGCCTACATCTATCACAGACCAGTAAAACTCAAAAGCTGCTGCTTTGCATCAGATGCTGCACTAGAAATGTTTGCTGTTTGTTGGTTTTTTGCCTCATTAACAGGATTAGCAGAGAAAAGCTTAGTTTGGCTAACACAGCCCTGTAATTTGGACAAAAGAGTTCTCTTGAATTACAACTTCATATTATGCTGAACTATATCAGAAACATCCTGGCCTGTATCACAAATAGTGTATCCACAGAAGTCATTCTGCCCCTGTACTCAGCACTGGTTAGGCCACACCTTGAGTACTGTGTCTCATTCTGGGCTCCTCAATTTGAGAAGGACATTGAGATACTTGAACACGTCCAGAGGCTGGTGAGAGGTCTCAAGCACAGCCCTATGAGGAGAGGTTGAGGGAGTTGCGGTTGTTTAGCCTGGAGAAGAGGAGACTCAGGGGTGACCTCATTGCTGTCTACAACTACCTGAAAGGAGGTTGTAGACAGGAGGGAGTTGGTCTCTTCTCCCAGGCAACCAGCACCAGAACAAGAAGACACAGTCTCAAGCTGTGCCAGGGGAAGTTTAGGCTTGCAGTGAGGAGAAAGTTCTTCACAGAGAGAGTTGTTAGCCATTGGAATGCGCTGCCCAGGGAGGTGGTGGAGTCACTGTCCCTGGAGATGTTCAAAGAAGATTGGATGTGGCACTTGGACCCATGGTTTAATTGTCAGGAGATGTTTGGTGACAGGTTGGACTTGATGATCTCTGAGGTCTTTTCCAACCTGGTTGATTCTGTGATTCTGGTCTTTAAAAATATGCTTGAAGTACCACTTCACATTCTCTTTGTGTATTCTTCTCTAAGTACGTATGCACTTGATATTTTGAGGGTTTTATACTCCAGACAGCCAAGCAGACTAGTGGATTTGATACCCCTGTAGGGTGCAGAACTAAGATAACAGTTCAGTTCTGGAGAAACGAGTTGCCTTCATTGTTTTACAGTGCAGCTTTCCCTTTTAATTCACAGGTCGAGTACTGTTAATGTGCAGGGAAAGCCACATTCAAGTGATACTTTTCTGAGCAAGAAGAGAGACAAGAAGAGAAGACAAGAAACTTACTCCTCTCTAAAAATATTCAAGACAGAAGAAAGTGTCATCTGTATGATGCTGTGTTCCAGTTCTGTCCACTAAACCATCTCTGGGGAGCTACAGCTAAGGTTTCAAAATCTTAAGCAATCTCAAAAGTCCTGTCACTCAATCAGCTGCAAATTAAAATGCTTCAGCAAGTATTACCAAGACAAGACTTTCTTCTTTGCCTAAACTATAGTGTCCAGATTGAATTAAACCTAGAATGCCTTTCTAGCACTAGCTATGAATTTAGTGTTCCCAAGATCATTTAGCAACTATATATTCTATATATTGCCCCAAAGTGGTGTAATGCTAATGTATTTAGCACAGGACTGTCAAACCTCAAACCAATCAGCTAGATCTGACTTGACAAGCTAGTTAATCTGGACCAGCTCTTCATGCTCTCTTTCCCAGGGCTCCCACAGTGATAGGAGGGAACTGCTCCACAGTGCCAGACTGTTCCGGCAGAACCAGCCAGCCTTGGCTACCAGCTTTCCACCGCCAGGACCCACAGTCCCTCCCATCACAGGGTGACACCTGGGAAGGGGCTGAATTCATTGCTCAGAAAATGGAGGCATTCTCCTGGCTCTTCTCCTGGGGGCTTCTCAGAGATCTTAACAGCTCTATTTAGAATAGAATAGAATAGAATAGAATAGAATAGAATAGAATAGAATAGAATAGAATAGAATAGAATAGAATAGAATAGAATAGAATTAACCAGGTTAGAAAAGACCTTTGAGATCATTGAGGCCAATCTATCTATCATCCAACACTATCTAATCAACTAAACCATGGCACCAAGCACCCCATCCAGTCTCTTCCTAAACCCCTCCAGTGATGGTGACTCCGCCACCTCCCTGGGCAGCACATTCCAATGGCCAATCACTCTTTCTATGAAGAACTTCCTCCTAACATCCAGCCTAAACCTCCCCTGGCACAGCTTGAGACTGTGTCCTCTTGTTCCGGTGCTGGTTGCCTGGGAGAAGAGACCAACCCCCACCTGGCTACAACCTCCCTTCAGGTAGTTGTAGACAGCAATAAGGTCTCCCCTGAGTCTCCTCTTCTCCAGGCTAAGCAACCCCAGCTCCCTCAGCCTCTCCTCACAGGGCTGTGCTCCAAACCCCTCCTCAGCTTTGTTGCCCTTCTCTGGACATGTTCCAGCACATCAACATCTTTCTTAAACTGAGGGGCCGAGAACTGGACACAGGATTCAAGGTGTAGCTTAACCAGTGCTGTGTACAGGGGCAGAATGACCTTCCTGCTCCTGCTGGCCACACAGTTAAAGTCACAAATAGTCAAAAAGGCAACAGAAACAATAAATATTCACATCTTTTAAGAGTTGCATTGGCACAAATTGAAGTCTTGAGGACACTGTAATGCAAGGAGGAGATGAAGTGAACAACCATGTGCTTGTGTGACCTGCTATATGAAGACTGGGTTCTAGGCACTTAGTCTAGCATCTATTTTATTATTGTGGTTTGCATTGGCTTTGCCTTTAATTAAAAGGCAGTGCATCCACTAGAAGTAATAGGACACAGTTTCAGCACTTAGCCTACAAATGGATAAAATTATGCCATATGAATATATGCAAACCAGCACCAGAAGATTTGCAGGCCTCTGAATGTGGGAAGCAGACAAAGCAGTCTAAGCCCATACAAACAGGGTGGATGTAACCACTTCAAGCATGCCCTAACCATTCAAACAGTTAGAAAATAATAATATTTGTATTGACATTTCTTGCCTAATTGGTACTTCTTTGTCTCTCTCTATATTTTCCACTGATGTGGGAGAAATATGAAGAAAATTAACAGTTGCATGCTTTGTGGTTTTAAGGTATCATTTGAGGTTTTAATGCTCAGTGTGTTGCTACCTCCCCATGTAGGCAGTGCTGGAATATATAGCCAGAGTCAGCTTTTGTGACCATCCAGTCCCTTCTCAGCTTCTCTGTTGGTTCACAAAGCATCTTTCATGCCACTATTGGAGACACTGTGGCTGAACTCCTCCATTCACAATCCAGCACCCATTTTGTCATCTCAGATTCACAGATTGCATCAGGTTGAAAGGAATCCTCAAAGGCCACCTTGTCTAACCTCCCTGCAGTGAGCAGGGACACCTTCAACTAAATCAGGCTGTCCAGGGCCACATTAAGTCTGATCTTGAATGTCTCCAGGGATAGGGCCCACATCCCACATCCTCACAATCTGTTCTAGTATTCCACCACTTTCATTGTGAAGAATTCTGCTTTATGTCCAACCTCTGCTCCCCTGCCCCAGTTTCAAACCATTGCCCCTCATCCTATCCCTACAAGCCCTTCTAGACTGTCCTTCCCCAGACTTCCTGTAGGTCCCCTCCAGATATTGAAATGTAGCTCTAATGTAGCCTTCTCTTCTCCAGACTGAACAGACCCAATTCTTTCAGCCTGTCTTTATAGGAGAAGTGCTTCAGCCCTCTGATCATCTTTGTGGCCTTCCTGCTGAAGCAGGTCCATATCCTTCCTGTGTTGGGGTCCCCAGAGCTGGACACAGAACTCCGTGTGAGGTCTCACCAGACCAGAGAACAGCAGAGGAGAAGAATCGCCTCTCTCCATCTGCTGGCCGCTCTTGATGCAGCTCAGGATGCCATTGGCTATCTGGGCTGCAAGAGCCTGTTACTGGCTCATGTTCAGCTTCTCATCTACCAGTACCCCCAAGTTCTTTTCTATAGGGCTGCTCTCAGTCTCATCACTGCTCAGCCTGGACTGATACTGAGGTTTGCCCATCCTGGGTGCAGGACCTTGCACTTTGCTATTGTTGAATCTCACTAGCCCTAACTGAAAAACCCCCAAACCTCTAGGAAAGGTGACAGAACTTACTAAATGTCTGAAGTTAAAATGTAAAGAGAAGAGCCAAGGGCTGATTCTCAGCCTCGTCTGTAAGAGGTTCAGGTACTTCACGCAGCATCTGCTAGATCAGACTCTCACATGGTGAGAGGCTTGGGCTATTGCAGCACATCTAGTGAAAGGCTGAACAAAAGAAGGAACTGTTCAATAACTCATTATCAGTCTTAACAGCTGATTAGGTTTCTGAAGAAATTAAATTTCTGAAGAGGTTGATTTATTTTACACACATTAATTCTATGTAAGTCATACTGAAAGTCTCCATCCTGTGGGGTAGGAGGACATAATGACAATTTTTTAAATTATTTTGTTTTTTAAAGTGCAGTGAGGAGGAATTCTGTCTTTTCTAAGAGGGTGGCATTCAGAAGTCCTCACTTTGGTGTCTTTTGAAATGCTGAGATCCCATGAGGCACATTCTTCCTTCATAGAGTACACTCCCCTTGGAGCAATGAGCGTACAGCAGCTGTCTTCTTACCATTAGCAAATCCTGTACTAGGCTTGTTGGCTGGAGACTTCTGCTCTCTAACACAGTGCTGTGGAAGGCTGAACCATGTCGATGTGGACACTCACATTCAAAGCAGCAAAGGGCAGGGAGCTGAGGATTTCAGCTTTGTCCACGCTACTGTATGACTAGTTGGGTCTGATGAGGAAAAATTATGGCTGCTTCTCCCTTTCCTACTTACTCTATAATCCACCAAGAAGATGTGCTAAGCAACTCAGAGAAAACTGCTTTGCAAAATACAAAATCTGGGTCATGCCACAGTCCACAGGGATGGATGCAAAATTTGTACAGTCTGCAACATCTAATTCCTAAGGCTTTTAGTCTTCCCAGAACATAATTTTAGTATATGAGGTGCCTCGATACACATGTTTGGCTCAAGGACATACATCCATTTGTCTTGCCTTCCCATGCCTATTTTGCATGATCCCTGTAAACACTGGACAAAAGCACATGCCTATCACTGAGAGCACCCTAAAAAGGGGGAGACAGATGCCTTTTTTTTGGGTAGAAATGTGGAAACAACCATAGAGGGAGCAGGTGTCAGGAAAGCGCTCTCAGACAAAACACTTCCCAAAGCTCCTGCTGAGGCAGGGAGGATCTGCAGCACTTCCACACCATGCTCTGCTGACTCAGGGCTGAGACTCATCTCCAGCAGCCTCTCACCTGGCTGATGCAATCATGCTGTACTTTCAAATCATTTCAACCACTTGCCTTTCACCTGGGAGGTGTGTGCAACAGAGAGTGTGCACGGCGGGAGCCTTGGGTAATTTTAATTCGTGTTGTGAAATGCTGACTATTGGGCAATGATAAATCCACTTTACACCTCATTATCTCGTTGCTTTAAGAAGTGAAAACGTGTCTGCAAGCATATCTGAATCACAGGTCCCCAAATGAGGCCTTTCCACAGCTGGTTTTGAAGAGAGTGAATTTATATCCCAGATAAAAAGAGAGTGAATTTATATCCCAGATAGAAAGAGTGAATTTATATCCCAGGAAAAAACCACCTTTGCAGTAACTTCTCTGCTGATCTGTTTTGAAGTGTGGTTGTAATACCATCTCATAGGCCCAACAATCCACTCCTATACCAAGCAAATATTAAAGAGGCTTTGAAAGCAGCTTCTTTATCATAACATTGACACCCTAAATACAGCCACAATGCAAGGTCTTTAGTCACCATGCTCTCAAAACCATGTGATTCTTCCAGAAAAAAAGACAACAATAAACAAAGTAAAAAAAAAAAGTGACATCCAAATGTGTCAGTGTGATCAAAATGTCTTGGGAAGTGACATTCTCGTTTCATTTGGGGCCTGTGTTCTCTTTGTTTACCCTTTCCATCTTTCCCTGCTTGTTTTTTTCTGCTTATACAGAAGGCAAGTCAGAGAACACAGGTAGTCCTCGAGGATTTTTTTAAAGACCACTTTAAATCAATGTTTCAGTAGGAAAGAGAAAGTAAATCTGACATAACATCTTCCTGGCAAAGAGCTGAAATGCCAGATGGATAGTGTAAGAAAAGCATCATGCTGCTTTTTCCCTCAAGGTTCTATCCAGTTCTCTTCCACCATCCTATGTTCTCCACTCACAGTACCTGGTGGTCTCCTGGCATCTCTATCCAACTATCTTCTGGGACAGACCTTTTGGTCTTTTTCTACTGAGTGCTTCAATCTGTGCTTGACTCTATCAAACTCAGTCTAGTATCACTCTTGCTACAATATCGTTCTTTCAGTTGTCTCTTCAGTGTGTTATTTACATTCCCCTTTAAATTATTGATTTTTCAGAGTTAAAAATGCTTCCCTTTCACCAAAGTAGCACAAGGTATAAGTGGTAGGATTTGCCCTAAGCTTTCATTTTGAGGATACAAAGACAGAGAACATAGAGAAGGTCAGAAGAAGCAAAGGTCACTCCAAGACAGAGACTGTAATCTCATTTCTTCTACAGAGAGATGATTGAAATGGACACTTTTATGGAGAAAGCTGCCAGAATTATAGCCACCATATTGCCACAGTACAGGCAAACACATGGGTCAGGGGTTGGACTGGATAATCTCTGAGGTCTCTTCCAACCAGATATGTTCTGTGATTCTGTGTAGAGTCAGTGCAGAACAGGCTACAGAAAACCTTATTGCTGCTGCAAACTTAGCACTGTTCCAGTTGCACATAGCTTTAATTCCACAATTCCAATAGCTGCAATGCCTCAAAAGGATGTTTTCTACATATGCAGGTCAGCTAGTTGTTCAGAAGTGGTACTTTGAGAACATCCTAAAGCCATACATTTAACCCCACCCCCCAAAAAAAACGAGTGAAGAGGTGGGACAAGGGATGTGCCACAGGAGGAAGCTTACTAAAGGGGGAGGGAAAAAAAAAAGAAAAGAGGAAATCTTAGAGTGAGAGTGCCAGCCTGACACAGCAGGCATCAGTTCCTGCTGTGGGGATTTGGCCTTTGATCCATGTTACTGGGGCCTTTGGAAGTGCCAGAGTTCAAGCAGTCTGTCTAAAACTATTTTTAACAAAGTTTTGGACATTACATTCTGATACTAAATGCCCCTGCAGCAGGAGCAGCATCACCAAAGATGTGTGACCCATGGACTGTGGGACAGTCACCACCTCTGCCACCTTGCCAGTTCATTATGCACTCAGGCTGGACACCTCCCTGTCCAGCAATGCCATGCAGCACTGCCAATGTCTCTTGGGTCTGCCAAGCAGCAGATTTTCAGAGCCTTAAAACTAAGCCAGGGGAGGTTTAGGCTGGATGTTGGGAAGAAGTTCTTCATAGACAGAGTGTGATTGGCCATTGGAATGGGCTGCCCAAGGAGGCGTTTAGGAAGAGACTGGATGGGGTGCTTGGTGCCATGGTTTAGTTGATTAGATAGTGTTGGATGATAGGTTGGACTCAATGATCTCGATGGTCTTTTCCAACCTGGTTAACTCCATTCTATTCTGTTCTATTCTATTCTATTCTATTCTAAACAAACCAAGCCCAGTGCTTATTTGGCATAGCATAAGATACTCCCCTCCAGTGAGGCTCATGCCTGGCTCACTCCATGCTTTTTAATTTTTCCATGCCAGATTTGCTCACAAACACCGAGGCAATTTGTCACAGAGAAGTTATTTTTTTGTTCATCTCCATCAAGTCAGCCAACAAACCAGAAACACTTCCAGTAGTCTTTCTTTTTTTTAAGCCCAAATGTGAGGCACTTGCAAATAGAATGACTAATGTTTTTGAGAAGCATGAATTGTTCTTCTCATGAAAAATGGAGCCTGAAAGGAAAATGTGTAAGCAACCAGGGGAGTTACTGGTGCTCCAGTTATGTTACAATAAAACTAGACAGCTACGCCTGTGTGCATGCATGGGAAAAGAAACGGAGCGTGCATTCTTCTTGTCAGCTACCTCAGTAACCTGTCAGTACCCCAAGAAAGTGATGATAAAAGAAATAAATTATACTTTGATCACAGATTTTTTTCCTTCTCATCCACACTGAGCACTCCACAAACACATGCACAAAGCAGCACACCCTATTTTTTCCCCTCTTTGTGAAAACTCAGCCCATTTGAGATTAATTTAAACAAACAAACAAGTTACTCTGTCCATAAGAACACCTCCCTCCTGAAAGACACCCAACTCTCCAAGCTGTCAGTTTGTATGTCACTTGTTACACTCTTTCCAGGTACACATGTAATTCCCCCATACATGTGCAAGCTACTCATCAGAAAGGCTGTTTTGGAAATAAGCTCTCATCCTCAGAGAGTATGCCAACGCCTCAGAGCTATGTCTCCAGTTCATTTGGAGGTGGATGAAAGGGCTGAGACACAAAATGTTGGGTTTAAAACTCAAGTGCTGAAATAAAGGATTGAAAAAAGGGAAAACATTTCTGTCAGTGAGCATAAAAAAACCCTACCTTTTTGCCACCTAAAGTTAACACCTGAGTTGCCTTCAAAATTGTATTTACTTAAATTAAGATGAGATGTATCTGATTTGATTCAGAAACAAAAAGCAGGATTGGTTTTTAAATTGCATCATTGCAATTTTTCACTTAAAAAACCCCAACATTTTGACATAAGATTGAGACACCTAAATATGGAGTGGGTATCCCTGTGACCTCTGGGTGTATAAATCCCTTTGTGTTCGGCAGATATCTCGCTAATACAGGTGGTAGAGCTTTCAGTGCTGCTTCTCTGGCCAGTGAAGTGTCTGCTTTAGGAAGACCTGGACCACCAGGCTCTACAGACTGGGTTGATTCAAGGCTCATTTCAGCTTCCTAAACATACCTAGGTGCCTTGGATAACTACCTGGCCCTCACCTGCTTCCAGCAAGCCATAGGACTTCAGTAGGTTCCCACATGGTAACCACCAGGCACTTGTGTAGGAACGTGGGATTGAGAGGTCCCTAAAGCACATGTGGGTACCTGAGAGAAACACCTAAATTCAATGTCCCAGGTGGGAGCTGAATCCCCAAGCCCCTGATACCTTGGGAAGAAAAAAAAAAATTCTCAGAAGAATGTTTCAGTCTTTCATTTTGGCCAAAAGGGGAAAGGAAATCAGTTCTTCCCTTCCACCTCTGGCACTATATCCCATTTAGCTGGGTCCTCTTTTGGCCATAGAGCTAACTCGTGGCATTTCTAACTCATGTGACTTTCTTCACTTACACAGCCTATTTTCACAACATTTCATCTTTCCCCATTCATGTCTGTTGCCTTTGCTTCCATCATGCACCAGTTCTTATGCCATTCTTCCTTTTTCCTCACTGTTAGCACTCCCCTTTTAAAGAAAAAGACCAGTTCATTGGTGAAATTCAGGTTTATATGTTTGCTTTGGTGAAACTCAGGTTTATTTGTGTGCTTTTCTCTTTAACATACTTCAGCTCAGGGTACTTGTGTCTGAATATCATGTTCACCATCAGTTTCCTGAGGGAAAGGGAAGAAAAAGGGCCTAGAAAGCTCCTGCTTTCCTGCACCTTTCAGGTGCCAGACACAATCTACTTGTGGGACACTTGCTCACGTCTTACTCCAAACATTCTGCTCCTTTGCGGGCAGAGCATTGTTGAAGGACGTTGGTTGATATTGTTCTGTGTGAAAAAGAGCAAAAGCATTTTCCCACCTGTGAAGTTTCCCAATATATATATTTCAGCCTTGTAAAAAATAAGTTAACAAAAAGGAAAATAAGCTAATCAATCTTCTGGGCAAAATTTCCTTCAGGAGCATCTCAAGACTCCAACAGTGCAAAGCAGTAACAAGTTCCAAGCCAGCAATCCTCTTTAAAATTTACCATACATTTTGAATGCATTTGAACAATTCATTGTTGCTTGCTGCAGGTTCCTGACCCTATCCTCAAAATGATCACAAAGTAAGTGTTTACTTTTAAGGCTACTGCCTATGCCTATGCCCATGGCATACCCTTGCCATAAGGGGACATTGTTTTCATTTTCTATCTTGATACCCAGCATTATAGCAAGAGATGCTTTTAAAACACACACACACCCCACAAGCATGCAGCTCAGTATACAAGGAAATCTGCCTAAAACTGTAGCAGATTTCAGTAGGCACCAAACAGCTTTCAATCTGTTTTGGAGTCCCCAGAAGTGTCCAACCAGTCACCACTTTCATGATCAGAGACTTAAAACATGGTTGCAGAGGACTACCTACATAGAAGCACGCTCCTGAGCAAGGTAGATTTTCTTCTTGCATAAGAGTTAAACAAAACATTCAATTGAAAGACAGGACTGAATAGTCTGGGTGTTAGACTGGAAGACAGCAGCAGCTTTGAAAGCTACTTCCTTCTCTTTTTTTAATGGAGAAAAAAAAATAATAAAAAAGAAAGACTTAATCCTTAGGTGTGGATTTCATTCTTGTTTTGATTGAGTCTCTTCAGGAAATAGCAGCTTTGTCAAATGAACATGTAGATTCTGAGACTACCTGAAAGAAGTTTGGAGCCAGGTGAGTGCTGGTCTTGTCTCCCTAGTAACAAACAATAAAATGAGAGGAAATGTCTTCAGATTGCATGAGGGGAGGTTGAGGTTAAACATAAGAAGAAACTTCACTGAAATGGTTCTCAACCACTGGAACAGACTTCCAAGGGAGCCTGGAAGTGTTTCAAAGAGATGGAGATGTGGGTGGTGCTGAGGGACATGGTTTAGCAGCAGACTTGATAGAGTCAGGGAATGATCAGACTCAATGATCTTAAGGGTCTTTTCCAACCAAAACAATTCTATGATTCTATAATTTAGAGCACAGCTCCAAGAAGAAAGAATTGCCCCACAAGAGGGAGAGGAGAATATCAGCCTTCCCAGCACTCAGGCCACAGGGGACAGAGAGGATATCTAAGAGCCCTGGAGATCCAGACAGCCACTCACTAGCACAACATAGCCAACACTATCAGCAAAGTCAGGTCACCACGATGTGAGTTCATTCAAGGGCAGACACTGGGGGCTGCAATCTTTTTGGAAGATGGCTAAAATAAAAATAGTATTTGCTAGAGCAAGAGGGAGGTTTCTAATGCCCCAGTGGCTACTGCTTGAACTTGTGCAATGGCAGCTCTTGCTCCAGACCCTGGAGGATGTCCAGCAGCAGGCAGGCTGCTCCCCATTTCCAGGCCAACTTTCTCTCAAGAGAAAATGGGAGCCTGAAAATGCCTGAGCAGGATTTGGGGATATTTTGTCTCAGTGTGATCCTTCTGCACTGGCACCAGCCCAGGCACAGCTGCTTTCCCACGGACTCCTCAAGGGCAAGAGTCACAGCCCAGCAGCCATGTCCAGCATCCAGGGGCTACACCCAGCCTTGCTTACCTCTGTTTCAGGTGCAGCCATCATCACCTGCAGAGCTGGGGATTCTTCCTTTGTGCACACACAGTCATGCCCCCACTCACTGGATTTCTAGCAGGACTAGTAAATTCTCAGCTCAGCACTTATGTAGGCTTTGTGCCTTTCCCTTCCCAGCCAAGTGAATCCTGGGTGGCAGTTCATAGAGGAGAGTCATGGTGGAAATAGTGTCTCCTGCTTAGCAAGTTTCCATAGCATGTTTCCACAGGCAACCCCGTGCTTTCTCTCACACATCGGACTTCAGCACCAACACATCCCAAAGGACAAGCTGCTTCAACAGCATACTCTCATACAGGGTCTCCACAGCATCACTTGAATGTGGAACATGAACAAGAAGGAACCTGCTCTCCTCTTGCTTCCTTGGATGCTGTGGCTGCACACACATAACTAGGCACTGATCACTTCAGTTACTGATACTGAAACTGAACATAGTTTGCAGAGCAGGAGAAAAGGTTGGAAAACTCAAAGTGAAAGACAAAAATGTTTGGCCACTTGGAGAGAAAAGAGCTAAACTCAAATAGCCTTTTTAAAGGACAACTCCCAGTTTGAAGGGGTTCAGCACAAGTGCATCTCCATAGAGACAAAAATGTTCTCTTTTTTTTTTTGACAGTAGTGGCTTTTTTAAACATAAAGACTGAGACTCTGCTATTACCATAAATTTTCACTTTTAAGGGACTGGCTAAATCTGGGTAGCTTTACTTTGTTTGTGGTCGCAGGGAATGTTTTGTGAAGTTGCTTGTAGAAAGCAAGTGGAAATTTAATGCTATTTATATTGCTTGGAGGCAGAGATCTGGTTGAAATTGCATGCTCATTGAAGTTCTAGCTGCCCGTGCTGCAAAATGCAGTAATAATGAAACCATCTGAGGGATTAATTCCTGGGGCCTAGAAGTAATTTTGTGAAGAAGGTAAACCTCATTTCCATGCCACCAAATTCCTCATTTTCTAACTGTCACAGGACAACTAAAACTGAATATTAGTTTGAAATCAAGGCATCGGGTGAATAACACCCAGAGAAAGGATTGTCATGGAAAAGAGAGTGAGCATTACAACTCTTTCTAATAAGAAATGAGACAAGAAACTCCTGTTCCTGGGTGGAGACATTTGAAAAGTCAAAAAGAAATGTAACAAAGAACAGCTATTTGCTAATCTCAGCCAAAGGGCTAGAAACTGCTTCTAGTCTTACAGACTCAGTTTAGTGGTACAAAACAAGCACAGGCCAGTTGTGGGGAAAGGTAACTGATAACTGAGATATATAGATATACTGAAAGATACAGATAGATAAATTCAGCCTTGATGGGGCTCTGAGGAACCAGGTGTGGTTGGAGGCGTCCCTGTTTACTGCAGCAGGGTTGGATTAGATGACTTTTAAAGGTCCTTTCCGACTTTTAAAGTAGCGCCCCTTCTTTTGTCCCTAAGCTAACACTGTTGGTTCTGTTTCCACTTCAAATCAGGAATGAGATGACAAAACAATCCTGACTACATGTGGTACTGGTTCAGAAAATCAGCAGTAAGCTGACAGCTTCAGGTATGTGAGAAGTTGCCTTTGCAGCGCACAGTCAAACGGCCATGGGTGGGTAGGCGACACAGATGGGTTTACCCATCTGCAGATAAAGGATCTGCTGTTCTGAGGGTAGCATTTTTCCATGGCACCTTTAAGACAAAATGTCCTTTTGATATGGAAGGCAATGTGTTAAGAAATACACTGCTCTCAGACTGCAAGAAACCTCTCCTGCCCAACTTTTGTGGAATTTGTGAAGGAAGATTAAAGTTATTAGGAACAAGAGAGACATTCAGCAAGGCAAAAAATGGACTTTGAAGAAGCCTACTGAAATATCTACACGTGACACACCTACATTGTAAATGACATTTTTCCTTCACAGAGGAACACACAGTTGGGTAATTCAGCCCCCTCCACCATAATGCATTAGAAGCCAGCACCATTCATCCAAAAGTGCATATTCTCATCAGCTGGGAAATGAGCAGTTCCTAGTGGGCTGCCTGAATGGTAAGCTGTTCCCATCTGAGCCCACTTAATAGTGAATAATACAGCCTTGGGGAGGTGATAGTCATAACTTTATAGTGTTCTCCAATGGGGGGGAAAAAATGCCTTTATCAGTATTTACCACAGTGCAAGAGCTGGGACGTGCAGGTTACCTGGGGACAGCTGTGCCTCTTGTACAGACCTTGACTACAAAATGCTATCAAGTTTTACTATGCCTAGAGGCGCATTTAGCAGGCTCTACTTGATAAGCTCTCGTGACATATCACTTCCACCATAATTATTCCTAACTACAAAACCTCAACCTCTCTCTAGGTAAGCTGTTCTCTGGAGAGAGGAGTGAGAAAAAGGCTTTGAAAAGCTATGCATAAGTAATTGCATTCATTTCTGGGTTTGACCCTTGCCTAGACAATGCAAATGAAGACATTCTTATACAGCATTTTACCTGCTGCTCAGAACAAATCAAAACTGGGTGCATGCTAATAGAGTCACCACCTCATACTTTTATTAAGACTCAGTGAGAACAAAGTCATAACTGACTTAAGGCTTAGTAATGGTAGTCCTGCATCAAGCAACATGTTGGACTAAATGACTTTCAGAAGTGCATCCAACACATATATGAAGCTATAAACAGCATATAAAAGACTTTACAGGCATTTAGAACACGCTGGTTTTGCATTTAAGTTGCTTTGCAATTGAATCAAGAATAGAATACATAGAATACATAGAATAAACCAGGTTGGAAGAGACCTTCAAGATCATCGTGTCCAACCCATCAACCAATCCAACCCACCTAAACAACTAACCCATGGCACCAAGCACCCCATCAAGTCTCCTCCTGAACACCTCCAATGATGGTGACTCCACCACCTCCCCAGGCAGCCCATTCCAATGGGCAATCACTCTCTCTGTGTAGAACTTCTTCCTAACATCCAACCTAAACCTCCCCTGGTGCAGTCTGAGACTGTGTCCTCTTGTTCTGGTACTGGCTGCCTGGGAGAAGAGACCACAGTGTATTTAATGACGCTGGTGCTATTCCATCAGTGTGTCCAGGACTTCTGGTGACACATCCTGTTGCACATCATACTTCTGTAGATGGCCTATACACTCCATGTATTGCAGAGGTCTTTTGATTTCAAAATAGGAAAATGGAACATCAACAAGTCAATACAGTCCCTCCCATGCAAGAGGTGTGCAATTAGCTTCAGTGGCTGACCTGACCTGAAAACCAAGGGTCATGGTATCACAGGAGCTGCTGACGATAGTTAAAGCCCAGAGGAGGAACTTCCAATATGTTGCAAAGAGCACAAAGCCTTCAAAAGAGAGCCAAAGGATTACTAAACATGGGTTAACTCGCCTCTATTATTCCATTGGATGAAAATATTTTAAAGTCTGTAAGAAGTATACTGCCTCTGCTATGTTTTGATTGTTTTCACAAGTGAGGAGATCATTTCCTCTGAAGTGTTAACAATGACCCAGACTGAAAGGGAAAGGTGGTAAAGTCAAGATCTGGGCACTTCCACGGCACTTTCAGGGTTTCAAGGGCCTCATCCCCTGAGGGTGTTGTGTCACTAGCACCTGCAAGGTGGTGCTAAGCAATGGAAACTTTCAGGAGAGGTAAAGGTAAAAGCTGTAATGATAAAACTGTGTTGTTTTCTCAGGATCTGAATCTGAGGGGGAAAAAGGAGACCATATCTGTCTCGGCATGTGCCACATTAGTGAGTGTGGTGGCAAACAGTATCATTTAAGGTGGGGCTGATGAAGGTGTGGGGGTTTTTTGCATAATTTTAATCCGAATTAGTGAGAGGAAGTGATTATCATAGCTTTTAAAGTGCACTAGGGTGTTGTTCCCCTTCTCAGGCTCTTAACCTCAGCTACTGCTATGACTGCTATGCGTGTCGAGTGTTTGTGAGGTGGAGAAGTAATATCTTTCCAAAGAGAAGGAAAAGCACAGGGGCCACAAGCAGATGTTTGAAAACACATAAGCACATGGCTTTGAAGATCTGTGTGTAAGTAATTGCTTTCTCTCAAAGCAATACAAAAGATTAATGTCAGTGTCTCACTGTCTTGTTCACTAGCCGCTCCAACAGCCTTCTTCCTCCTGTTATTTATTTGCTCAACAAATTGATGTAATTTGATGGCCCTCAAGAAAGTACTTCCTAATTTGTCTGTTCAAATTTACTGGTAATAGTTTTGTCCTGTAAAAATCATGTGCCATAGTCCTCTCACTTCTTCTGAGACACATATTACAGTAAATAACAAACAATGCAACAGGAATACATTTTTTTTATGTGTTATTTCCCATATTTGTAGACTAACAGGGGTCAAACCTTCTTATCAATAGCTTTAGGAAAATATTTCAATTTTCAACCAGCTATGAAGCTGGCAGAGACTTGACTGAGTTTCAAATAAGAGAGGTAAAAGAATAAACCTGTGCTGAAAACCAGAACATGCTCATACCCTCTTCTATTATCTCAAATGTGTTCAGGGGAATGTGTGGCTTAACAAGGAAAAGAACATCTTCTGTACAAGGCTGAATCATAGAATAGAATCATAGAATCATAGCATCAATAAGGTTGGAAGAGACCTCAAAGATCATCAAGTCCAACCTGTTGCCCAAGACCTCATGACTACTAGACCATGGCACCAAGTGCCACATCCAATCCCCTCTTGAACACCTAAATCAGTCAAAAGCATCAGCATCGTGGGGCATGGAATGTCATACTGCTTTTGCATACTGAGTTGCTCTATTTATAGGCATTTTTCACTTTTGTGCAACTTAACTGCAGTAAGAAATATGCTAGCAATGTGTTGAGAAATCACTATCTAACACTGACTTGGCTCTTCTCAGTGCGTGATTCTTTGCCTCTAAAAGCCAGTGGGAATCCTGTGCACAAACTTTGCACTGTATCGTTTCCCAAGGGAAAAGCCAAGGGTGCTCCGAATTGGAACTTGGCAGAACATAGGGCATTGACTAAATATTTCTCAAGTTGTACAGAATTTAAGTG
Source organism: Dryobates pubescens (assembly GCF_014839835.1). Classification (NCBI taxonomy): domain Eukaryota; kingdom Metazoa; phylum Chordata; class Aves; order Piciformes; family Picidae; genus Dryobates; species Dryobates pubescens. Next base: position 7,656,783 of record NC_071625.1, read on the forward strand.
ACCTATAATTTAGATTCTTTTTCATCACCTATTTGCATCAGGCTCAAGAATTTGTCTCTGACATTTCCCTGACTGACCTCTCTTACTAAATCGTCTTTTAGTTTTCCACCTACAGCACCTATCTGAGCAGGGATATCAATTTCCTTTTGTTAAATCAAGTGTTCTAAAAAAAATCAATCTCATTCATAGTTTAATCAGGGGCAGCTCTGAGTTCAGACCAGGTGGTTTAGGGCTTTGCCCTGTCTTGCCATCAGAATCTCCAGGTTCAGAGATTCCATAGTTCTCTTACACTGCATAGCTGCCCATAGGGAAAAAGGTTTTTCTTTATATCCAGACACAACTCTGGTTTACTCTGTCCATGAGAAGGTGCATCTCATCCCAACACATAAGACAGCTGTGAGCTTAGCTTCCTCTTCTTGGTAATCTCCCTCCTAAATACCGTAAGGCTGCACTTAGGCTCTCCCTAAACCTTTTCTCCAGGCTGAACCTTTTTGGGTGGGTTGGGAAATGCACTAGCTGTGGGGTTTAACCCACTTAAATCTCATCTTCTAAAACTTAGGTATCTCAGATAAACTTGTACTAGGGTAGCATCGGCACTGGAGAAAGAGAGAGGCATGTTCTTAGGGAAACTGCCCTGCTAAAACAGGTGTGCAACATTTGCCTCTGCAAATGTTAGAGATTTCCTGCTGACAAGACAAAGAGCCTTTCTGCTTAGCTAAAAGCTAACCAAATAGCAAACTTCAGGCGCCATGAATCTTGCTGCTAGGGACACCAACTCTTTCCTCTGGTCTTTGACTGCTATATCTGTGTAGCACTGGCCAAGAAAGAGCACCTCTTCATTCTTCCTTGCCTCCCTCTTAGAAGAGAGCGATGACTGATGTGAACGTTCCGCCCGGTGGCTTGATTTTCACGTATGAAAAGTGCCAGAAGAATGGAAAGGGCACCGGTCCAGCACAAAGCTGTGGGAGAACAAATTACTGGGCAGAAACCATAATCCTTTTAAGTGGCACACCCCAGTGGTAACAAAATGCAACATCCTTTGTGGTTTTTTTTTTAAGAAGGAGAAAAAAAAAAAAGAAGTTGTTTTTTCTGGTTGGTAAATAAAGGAAACATCCCTAAAAGGGTCAGGCCCATAAGGAGAGAGACACAGAGAGAAAGGTTCCTGCCTGGGACATGCCTGTCCTTCACAGAGAGCATCTTTCCCGTGTTACAAAGTTACTCAGAAAACATACATAAAACCAGAAGAAAGTTGGCCCCTCCTTAATCTTATCTTTGTAATTGCCCTCCTCATGGCTCAGGACACACCTTCGTTTAAACACAAGTTCAACATCTCTCTGAATCAATCTTATTCATGCATTTATTTATTTATTTAACGTGTTGTAAGAAAGTGATTCAACGCTGTAATTACCTCTGGCCATAACTGATTGCATGTGTTTACGTGGCAGATTGTTGGGGTTGTGGTGTTTTTTTTTTTAAGCCATATCTGGAACTGAACTCTAACTTTAAGCACGGTTAGGGTTATGGCAGCAATATACCAAATATAATGGGATAAATGTGCAGCAGGTGGCTACTTAAGAGCAGTCAGTAAGAGTCAGCACTCACTGTGAAGAGCGTATTTAGGGCCAAATGAGCTGTCTTGCATGAGTGATTAACTTGACTGATAGTGCACTGTATGGCATGACTAATCAGCATTGCACAGTTTTATGAAGCAATAACTCACAGCTACACTGTGATGTCAATCTTTACCTTTGAAATACTGTTTTAGGAAAGGAGTGAAAAGTCTTTGCTTTTTTTTTTGTTCCCAGGGTGATGCATTCTAACTCCAGAAGCAATGCAGAGCTCCTCAGTGCCTTAATTCACTGCCTGGTGTAGCTCTGCTCTCATCTTGCCAGCCACTTCAGGTTTGCAACACTGTCTGTTAGAATAGAATAGCATGGAATGGAATGGAATGGAATGGAATGGAATGGAATGGAATGGAATAGAATAGAATAGAATAGAATAGAATAGAATAGAATAGAATAGAATAGAATAGAATAGAATAGAATAGAATAGACCAGGCTGGAAGAGACCATTGAGATCATTGAGTCCAACCTATCATCCAACACCATCTAATCAACTAAACCATGGCACTAAGTGCCCCATCAGGTCTCTTCTTAAACACCTTCAGTGATGGCAACTCCACCACCTCCCTGGGCAGCCCATTCCAATGGCCAATCACTCTCTCTATGAAGAACAAGGTCCCTGGGCAGATTGTTCCAGTATCTCACCACCCACACTGTAAAGAATTTCTCCCTAATATCCACTCTAAATCTCCCCTCTTTCTGCTTAAAGCCATTGTTCCTCATCCTATCACTACAAGCCCTTGTAAAAGGTTGCTTTCCAGCTTTCTTGTAGGTCCCCTTCAGGTAGTGCAGGGTCACTCTAAGGTCTCCCCAGAGCCTTCTCTTCTCCAGGCTGAACAGCCCCAGGTGTATCAGCCTGTCCTCTTAGGGGAGGTGCAGGGTCACTCTAAGGTCTCCCCAGAGCCTTCTCTTCTCCAGGCTGAACAGCCCCAGGTGTATCAGCCTGTCCTCTTAGGGGAGGTGCTCCAGCCCTGTGGACTGGAGCCTCCTCTGGACCCACTTCAGAAGGTCAATGTCCTTAATGACTGCCTGAGATTTAAAAAAGAAACACCACACAGAACCACCATCAATAAAATGGTTGCATGGTTTATTGATTAGGTGGGTTGGATAATAGATTGGACGTGATGATCTTGAAGGTCTCTTCCAACCTGGTTTGGTCTATTCTATTCTATTCTATTCTATTCTTCTACTCTAAAATGTGCTTTTACAGATTTTAGGAAAAAAAGAGCTAAAAATTACATTTTGTAACATTTGAAAAACTGAAATGTCATCTCCAGGAAAAAGTCAGTGTCTCAAAAAATAATCCAGTGGTGTAGTGTGGGTCCCACAGGGGAGCTGAGAATATATCCTCCCATCAGGTGTAGAGCTCATGCTGCTAGGCAAAAATGATTGATTAGCTTATAAACAGGCAGATGGGAACAAGAGTGGGAAGGAGAGGAAGATATGTCTCATTAGTGGCATGGATTACTCGGGTTTTAGTTTGAAAATCATCTAAATTTAACCTGAAGATTGCTTTGTTTCTCAACCAGAAGGTTTTTTTCCCAGGGTGGAGCTCTTTCCACTTTCTACTTCTACACACCCTCTTTCAGCAGCAAATTTCCTTGTGTTAAATACACTCTGCTGATCTTTCAGATGACATCAAGTTTGTTAGTTTTCTATGCTTAGATGAATTAAGGCTCTTTAATGACAGACCTAACTCCCTCATATGCTCAGTGGTTTGGTGTGGAACACTATGGGCCTCTCTGTAAGTACCAGCTTGATGCATCTGAATTTTTTCTGGTTTACCTCAAGCAGCTCCCACGCTTTCAGCAAGTCTATGCCCCAGTTCTTGGCTCCCTTGATAAGAACACGGTCTCAAGATCTCCAGGACAGTATTTTAGAGGATTTGCTAGTTTAGCTGTGGGTACTTGTGACACCTAGTGGTTCTGGCAAAAAAATACAAATATTTTAGAGGAAGAGGAAGTAGGGGGTGGGTAGGGCAGAGGAAGGAGGGATCCAGTATCACCTACTGGAAAACAGGTGCTACAATAACCCGAGAAAACACAGAGCTGAGCAGGTTCTTTCCCTGGGGATGTGGCACATCTGCCTGAGGCAAACACCCTCTGTAACCCAGCACATAAGCAATGGAAAAGGTCAGCTGCATGAAAAACATCTGGGGTGGGACTAGGAGATTATAAATGTTTGAGTAAGGTGGTCACATCCTCTTTGTGAAACAGGAGGCGAGCACAAGAGCTGTGGGTGATGAACAACTGAAGAGCACACCTGGCTTGGAGTAAGGATATTGATTCAGGCAATTCCACATCCTGAAGAAAAGAAGGAAAATGTTATAACCAGTTCATTGCTGGCTCTTTTCAAAGTCATCCCTTAAATGTGACACTTCAGCAATGTCCCATCACACAAGACTTCCTCTATGTTCAACAGAAAACCGCAGATGTTTCCACAGCTGTGGACTCAGATCTTAGGCAGACTGAACTGCTCTGTGAAGAAGCATGTTCTAATACCCTAACAAAACCCCTTGAGTTGTGTGAACTTTGTAAAAAAGCAAGATCAAGAGCAGACATCCTCCTGATGCACAGCAAGCCCATTGGAAGTCATGGTCAGATGCAAAGACTGAGCCATAAGCTGTGCTGGCTGATTGGGAGACTACATCTAGAAAGTCATGACCCAAGTGTGCAAAACCTCAAGAACCTTCTATGTTGGAGGCTCTTGGGGAAAAAAAACCCTGCTTTTGATGGTGGAGATAACAATCTGCAATGCTTTTAGCAGTCTCTGGCAGGAATGAAAACAATGGAGTGCCACATAATCCAAAACTCCCTCAGAGCCAGGTATTCACAACTAACTGCTAGCAGTGCCTATTTCTAAGCAGCTTTCCCTGAACACAAAATACCCACTGAAGATCTCTGACAGGGATAACATAAACAAAACCAATTTGCTTCATAACTGAAGGACTATGCACAGATAGATAACAGACACATTAAAACACAGCTTGTAAGCATGCAGATGCAGACTTATATATATATGAATGTTTGTATGTACTTCATGTGACTCATAGATTTGAGTACGTGGTGTGATTCATCAACTCTTTTGAGACTGGTTGGGTGATGGGTATGCTGTGTACCTTCTACTGTATCATGGTTCCTAGACTTACAGTGCATCAGTGTGTGTCTCTGGAAGACAAGAAGATGTATTTGCTGCGTACCTGGCAGTTTACTCCTTAAACTCTGCCATCTGGCATTTCTGGGTCACATACACACTTCTTCTCTGGTTTGGCAGGAGCCGAAGACCACAGCTGGATGCTTCAGGTTAGGTTAAGTGAAATGAGTGTATTAGAGTGGGTATAGCTCTCCTCTGGGTTTGCCCAGTGAAGGGATAAAGCTCAGATCACAGCAACTGTGTGATTTAAGTGTCTAGAAGAAGTATGTGAACAATAGATCCTATGTCACTTCCAAAGCTGCTCTCAAACTTTTCAAATGGTCATTGCTTGGACTGCTTGGTTGTAGTTTCTTGTCTAAGGAACCATTGTTAGGTGTCCTTTTACAGATGATTGTAAGAGAAATAAATATACATTGTAGGAGTGCTGCTAGTACAATGACAGGAAGAAAACTGATCTCCCCCCAGTAAAAAAAGTTAAGCTCTATGCCATCAGAGACAGGAGGAAAATCTTATCATATGGAAAAGTACTATGTCTGATGGTGGGAGTGAAACTAAAGAATAATTTCTGTTTCTTCATCCCAGCCCTAAACAACATAACTCCAGTTAAAAATGGAAACCAAGCTGGCTGATTCCACTCAAAACCATCTTCCCATTTTCTCACAGCAACCCTCCGCCTTGCAGAGAAGCCACAGAACCATGACCTGTTGGGTCAGAAGAGAAGCAGTCACTAAACAGGGCACAGCACCACCAGTGACCAGGGCATCCTCAGCTGCTGGGATACCTCCCAAGTCTGACTAGACTCTACCTGGTATAAACCCAGAGTAAACAGAAGCTGCAGAAACAATCAGTTTGATAGTAAGACCTTATCAGTCCTTGCTCATTGCCAACAATGCAGATAGCAGAACACCAGATGAAGCTGTCTTGCATGCATGGGCAGAGCCTGTAGGAAAGGTGGAAGTAAAGCCACGGAGTGAAAAACTCTTAAGAGATGGAGTTGCCAAGAAAGCAATTGTCCAGTTGTGAGGAATGAGAAGAGGAAAGAGACTTTATCTGGGATGTTTGCACCCACATCAGCTTATGGGACAGAGGGCAGGGACAAACTTAGCAACAAAAGACAGGACCTAATATTTCTCTTCAATATCTGAAAAACATTGTTAATGTGGAATCTCCATTAGTGAAATGTTTTACAAGTAGCTCAGCTGGTATTTCTCAGAGACAACACAGGCATCATGGATTCAGATGTGGGACAGAAGGAGTAGAGTGACCTGTGAAAGATCCTTCCTACTCTGTACTGTTTTCCTGATGATTCTTTGAGATATAAGTGGAAGAGTAATGAAGAAAAGCGCTTGGAAGGAAGGGAGGAAGGGAAAGAAAGAAAGAGAAAGAAAGAAAAGGAAAGAAGGAAAGAAGGAAAGAAGGAAAGAAGGAAAGAAGAAAAGAAGGAAAGAAGGAAAGAAAGGAAAAGGGGAAGGAGACAGGGAAGTGGAAAGGAAAGGGGAATCAAACTCTGTGCTACTATACCTGCACTCAGCATCTGAGTCCATCCAGCTTTAAACTTCTGTTTCAATATACAGAATATATCTAGTATATACAACTAGGACAGTAAATACTCATAAAGAACCTTGCAGAAATTCCATCCATACTGAAATGGGAATATTAACTACTACAAGACTCATTAAAAAAAGGAAACTTGAATGAATTCCACTAAATTAATCTTGCCACAGAAGGGAAATAAGCAAAAGACTTCTAAACCTCCTAATAAAAGCATAGGCAAAATCAGTGAAATGTTCAAACTTTCCTTTTGAGGAAGTCTTTCACTTTGTGCAATGCTGAACTCAGCCTCAATGAAGGATTAAAGAGGGGACAAAAAAATATGCTGTAGTTTCTTACCAGCTCTTCACAACTGGTTTCTTTCACAGACATAACAACTTGGGTACATGGGTTTTAACTTCTAGAAGGCACTGAACATTTTGGGATGTGCAACTGAAGGAGTCAGATACTGGTCATTAGATGAGCTATTAACTTCTGAGATCCATCAAGACTCTCAGGAAGCACAGTTTTACTTGGTAGAAAGGCAAGGTTATAAAAATAGATGTTATGCCTCTCTGCCTGACAAGACATCTGCCTGTGAAATGCACCTATTAAATGGAAATCACAAGAGAAAACCTGCACTGGTTTCTCTTGGCTTGGGCATTAAGAGCAATTGTGTTAACGAAATCATGCTTTTATTCATGTAACCTATTATTTTCAAATGATATCTGGAATGACATCAAATTCCACTGAAGCACATCTTTCAAAGGCAATGGGTGAAGTCATGAGAGTTATCTCATATAAAATAATGTATCATTTTACCAGTAATGTGAGAACTCTTCAAAGAACTGATCTGGCTGTTCTGGATTTGCTTGGAATCCACTGGACTCACAGCAATAAAACAGCATCAACTTCTCCTTTTCCTCCCTGATGTAACTACCTGCAACTTAATAGGCAAGGAAAGTTGCTCTGCTTAGCAGATGGCAGTTTATGACACAAAATTAGTAATTGCAACACCCTATTGTAGAGAGCAGTCAAAAATTAATTACAGCCTTCTGCTCAGCAACATTATATCTTGGTGCAGACACGACTGACAGTATTGTACAACGTATTTTATTGGCATTTTATTCAAAACATGTCCTAAAATAAGCATTAAGATTTTGGACCCCCAAAAAAAGCATTGGATCCTAAATGCTTTTCCTTGTTTATATGTCACCATAACATGGTTGAAGTTAAGAGATGTTACTGTGAGGTGCAACCGAGGAGAGGGACTGTTTACAAGCGTTTGCTGTGATAGGACAAGGGAGAATGGCTTTGAGCTGGAAGAGGGCAGATTTAGACTGGATATTTGGAGGAAATTCTTTCCAATGAGGGTGGTGAGCCACTGGAACAGGTTGCCAGGGGAGATTGTGGATACCCCTTCCCTGGAGGTCTTCAAGGCCAGGTTGGACAAGGCCTTAAGCAACCTGGTCTAGTGGGAGGTGTCTCTGCCCATGGCAAGGGGGTTGGAACTAAATGATCTTTAAGGTCTCTTCCAACCCAAACTATTCTATGATCCTTCCTATTTAAATATGTTGATTCTATTCAAGGCCAGTAAAGCATGTAAAGGAAATGTTTTCTCTATAATAATGTGATTAAATAATCAGAACACCAAGAGAATGCAATATGCTTTGTTCCCTAGTAAATTCCACACATTGCTCCTATGTTTCATTCCAGGAGTAAGACAATGAGAACATAATCAAACCATACTGGCAACAGTGACCTCTCTTTTCTCTTGTAAGTCTTAGTCTCACCAAGCTATCAGAATAAATAAGTAAAAATATGAATCTATCAAAATTTACTTGCTGCCCAAATGCCATTTGCAGTGAAATCTCTTACCACAAGCATTACAAACATCAAGGATGAAAATATTACCTAATTTTAAAGAGTCAGTAATGTGTCTTAAAATTATCATTCATTCCCAATTTCTAATAGTAGCTTGTAGTTATTAAAGCCTGGTCCAGGCATACTGAAGTAATGTAAGACTTGCCATTGATACAGAAGGCTCTGGCTTGGTAAGATACCGTCAGTGCCTCTATAATCAACATGCTTAGCTCTTGATCTTAGCAGGAATCCAGCTTGGAAATCCAACTCAGTATGCTGTAGTCTCAAAGTAGCAGACAGCTCTCTAGCAATTTCTATAGAAGAAATTACAGAGAAGTACCAAATATCTCTTCAAATGTAAAGCCACGGGTTGAACAGGCAATGGATTACAGTGGAACAATGGCACAACTGACTAAAAGAGTTAGCAGCTGGGAAAAAAAGGAAATTCCAGTAGATGTCTGTGCAACCTCTCAAACTGTGCTTTAACTCCCAAGGAGACTTGTCCCACCAGACTTAAATGAGTCTGTCTCCATGAGCGGGAGTTATGGCTGACAACCTGAGTTTGCAGTAGCAATGCACCACAGTTTGCAGTAGCAATGCACCACCAGCCAAGCCTGAAAACCGTGCTCAGTCTGATTTTCTGGTGGGCACTTGCATGGCATAATGAGGTAGGATCTGCATCCTTAGCTAATGCCTTTTCTGAAGGGAGAACCATTGCCTTCAAGCATGAATTTCTGAGGGAACCAGATGCTGTGCATGTGGGAGCAAGCGTCCAGTCCTAGATGAGTAGCATGCATGGTCCTCAGAGTCAGATACTTGTCTTCTGGTGTTTAAATTCAGAATGGACCTCTGTGATTAGTGGCAAATGTATTCTTTATTTTAAGGTCTCAACTCTAATATTGGGGATTCAGCAGATCTTTGCATTATCTGCAACTGATTCTGTATTGCCCTGTTGCTGAAAATATACATTTCTCCTGAAACTGTAACAGTCTTCTCCTGTAAATATCTACAGAATATAATTAAGAACATCTGGTAGAGGGAATTGATTTTGGAAACACTTTTGCTGGAAAGGAAGCCAAATTCACTCCTGGGAGCAGGGTTTCTAATAGTGTTTCCTTTCCTTCTGAAATAATAGTATGAAGTAAGACTATTCTGGGAGGTGTCAACAAAATCTTAATGATATATACAAGGGCTGAAAAGCCAAAACTAGAAGGGGAACCATGGAACAAAATTGTGTTTACACAGATGCTGGACAATCTCCAAAATCTCTGAAAATAGTGCTAAATCCTCCCAAGGCTGAACAATGGGAATGCAATGAGGAACCAAAGAATAATTAATATAACTTACTCCCACCCACGAACATACTTTGTGGGTTTTTTTTTTCATTCCCCCTACAAGAAAAACAACATAATGCAGGGGGGTTCTGATCCATTCCTTGTATCAGCACATAGGGCAGAGAAGGGAGTCACCAACAAAAGTTTGAGTTGAGCTGGTCTACATGACTGCTTTTATTTTTGCACAATAATTTAAAGTAGAATGCAAGCCCTTTATAAGGCATCTCCTTCACAGAAATGAGTTCAATGCATCAAATTTTGTGTAAAATCTGCAGACCTGGACACTAACCTCCTGATACCTGCCTCAGACATGGACTTAGGCCCCAGGCTGAGCTGAAATGGGGCTTTTGGGCCCACCAATATATATACACACATATAAAATAGTGTTCATGCAATGATTGTCTTCATGGATGTTTGAGGCTCATGATTAATATTGCCCAAGTAGCTATTGGCAGAGCAAAACTATCTTCCTGCACTTGACCTCCACACTTGAAGAAATAATCACTGCCTTTTTTTAGGACATCTGACAGCAAACAGTGGAACCATACCCTCAGAAAAACTCAGATATTTCCCATCACTGACTTTGTCTTTTCAAAAACTTTGATGTGTGAGGTGTGGAAGGGAGAGGAAGAGGAAAGACCAGTATTACTTGCAGGGACAGCAGGCAGAGTAGGATAACAACTTTGAAATAAATCATCTAACCAAACCATAACAGGAAGATCTTTGATAGTCTGAGCATTGTATAGAGCCAGTACGCTCTCCCCAAAGCACAGTGCCATTTCAATAGTGTTCCTGGAAAGCTCAGACAAGAGATTTCCCTGATGTGGTAGAAAATTGGCTCTAAATTGCTAAACAACTTCATTTTCTACTCCTTTAGTCCAGCTGACCACTCAAAATACCCCACCCAAACCCCTTAAAAAACCCCCACAAACAAACCCAAACCGTATCCTCAGCCCCCCTTTTGTCAGTAAACAGTGGAACTACACCAGTTTGAGAAGACACTGTTCATGCCTTTAAATGACCATGAATCACAGAACTGTTCCAGTTGGAAAAGACCTCCAAGATCATCAAGTCTAACCATCAACCCAACACCACCATAGCCACTAAACCATGTCCTGAAGCGCCATGTCCACACACGTATTGAACACTGCCAGGGGCTGTGACTCCACTTACCTCCCTGGGCATCCCAGCCCATTCCAATCCCCGTACTGGATACAGAAACTGCTTCTCTTTGAGCAAGTTGTACTTTGCAGCTTCAGTTTGCTGAGCATGTTTCTGTTATCCCTTCACAATACTTTCAAAAACATGCAGTAAAGTGGCACAACAAAACTCGCCTCTTTCTTTCCTGATTCTGTAGCATTATAAAGCAGTCCTGGCTGGAGAATGCATCATTTCTTCTTTTTCAGTTGTTCTCAGGAGCCTTATTTTCCACCATCTTATGTGATAGAGTGATTTATAGAGAGTTATTCAACTCTCAGGACAATTGACTATTTTACACTGAGAACATCCTGCAAAACCACTTCATGAAGAGCAGAAGTTTTGGCTCGTAGAATGAAAACAAGGAATGTGGAAATGCATTGTGTTTTCTAGCCTTAAGCATTATATATCTTGTCTTGCAGTACTACAAAACAATTTTCACTTTAAATACATGCTCTAACATAACAGAAAGAGGTTGTATGTACAGTTGTTCTGGCTCACAGTACATTTACAAAGGCAAAAAAAAAAAGGCAAATAAAGGCAAATAAATAGGTGAGATTAAGTAGTTCTGGAGGATTAACCCTAAAATATTCCAGTTTCCTGCTGATCTTCATTGTACCATTGGTTAGTTTCTGTGCTGTGCCAAGAGGGCTTATAACATTTTTCTTCCATTCAATGTCAAACAACATGTCACTTCCATGTGCAATGTTTCCACCATCAAGGCACTTTAATGGTCTGCCTCCTTCATCAGGAGGTATCTGGCTGCCTACTTGCATGACATTTGTGGAAGAATAATTACCTTTGGGACCCCTAGCCTCTACATCAGATGAGGCTGAAATCAGAGGGTGCACACACACACACACACAAACACAGGCTTTATAGGCTTTGTTTCCCAAGGAAATCGCTCTGCAAGGATATTCTTCTGCCTTTTGTTTTACATGACCTGATCTCATTGCGGATGTTCCATAAAGGACACTGGAAGCTTTTCCCATTCAAATGAAAAGCAAACAATTAACACTACTCGGTATCAGGGGAGTAAACATGCAGAGGTGATAGACCAGTGACCCCAGATCAAGCACAATGTCCTACTTACAGCAGCAATGCTCTTTCTTTCAAAAGAAACACACCCATTCTCCTGCTACTAGTTACTCTATTTCTGATCATAAACCAACCAGGTTCATCATCAGATCCATTTGTTTTCTGTCTTCTTTTCTTTTTCTCCTATAGGAGTATCTGGGGGAAATCTATGGCAAAAAAAAATTATGGGGAAAATCTGTATCTAATATTCTAAGTGTATGGCTTAGATCTTCAGGGCTGACATTAAAGTAAGGAAAAATAGTAAATAAAAGTGATATGAAGTGGGCCAACTCAAAAAAAAGAGGCATTAGAGGACCAGGGGAAATATACAGATCAAGAAAAAGAATAAAGATGCCAGAAATATGATCCAGCTATAAATTCTTTCACGTTGCATAGGTAAAGGGGATGATTCATAAATAGACAGGAAATTAGGAGGAGGATAAATGGTCCTAAATGAGCAGAGAAATAATTTTCTGTGTTTGGTAGCATCAACATGAAGAACAGACTCTTCTGCTCTGAGAGTGAGCTATGCAATGTGGCACACACGCTGAGCAGCTCAATTATCAATGGGGTTGAAGCAACAGTGGACTCTCTAAAGTTTGATGCAGCAGGCTGTAAGTGTGTGACTGCGTGATCCCCCACAATCTGAGTCTGATAGCAATCTCCCCAGCACCTCTCCCCAAACAGTTGCACTTCTGGGACTTGTCTGGCGTGACAGAAATTCACCTAAGCCTTTTTAATTCTGCCTGATCTGACATCTCTGTGGAAGGCCAGCAGCACTGCGGGTTCCGTTTCCCACCCAGTGTAAAAGCAATACTCAAGACAACGATGTTTCTGATTATTTATTATGGCACTTAAAAGCATATAAACTCCATTTCTAGGTGCTTCAAGCCAGTTTAAAAACAAAAATAAAAAATAATAATAAAATGAGGTTTTGTGGTTTAGGCAGTGTTTCAGAAATTTTGGTTAAGAATTTTCAGAATGCTACTAGATAGGAAGTAAGAATTTTGCTAGGAAAACAAAGAGTCTTCTCAAAAATAAGGCTTCCTTTTGGTAAAGCAGGTGCATGTTTGCTTAAGTTCATCCTGTTCATTGGCTCACCAGCATATATATATTTTTTTTTCAGGTAAGGAATTTGTGGGTTTGAAATAAGAAAACCCAAGCTAACCTCTGGAAATACATTCCTCTACTTAAACACCACCAAAGCTGCTCTCTTACTCACCCCATTCTATTTACTTTGTAAGATGTGACATAGAGACCACTCTAGAGCCTGAACTCTGAATACTTTTTCTCCTTCAGGTCTTCCTACCTCAGCAGTTAAGGATGCTGGTTAAAATCCAGCTCACTGAATCAGCTGTTTATTGCCATGCATGGCATTACGTTGATCTGAAGGCAGTTTGCCGCAGAGCCTAAAACCAAACCGAGTTTCTCTAAAACCTCACTTTGCAATTCCACTGCAGTAACAACATTTCCACTTCATACATTTGACATTTTATTTAATAGCCTTGTAAGTTCAGAATAGTTACATAATAGTTACATCACGGCTTTTAAAAAGGATTGCACTCAGCTACTCAGTCCATTGAAATACTAGAAAACAGGGAAAAGGAAAACATGGAGTGTAGAGGAGCTCTGTCCACTGAACTGAGTTCTTTGCAGCAAGGTCCTACTGAACACAGTGGTGTCCTCACGCTTTCTGGTAGACTCTAACACACTTGACACCATTCATGTCACATTCCTAGAAGACAAAGAGGTGGGTTTGTTTATTTGCCTCAATACAGACTGTAAGGAAAAAGATCTTTTAGAGCTGCTTTTCAGGCCAGCAGCACTCAAGGATCAGAACGCGGGACTGGACTCACCACCACCAGCTGTCCATCCACTAGTTTCCGTGTTATTATGGTCTTCTTGCCATCCCATTCCTGCTCCTGAATCAATGAGCCATCATCTTTTAAGCTGACAAGCGTCTGAAAGAAGAATCCAAATGTTACTATCTTACCCCTGACATCAGATGGAGCCTGAGGCTTTCCAACACATTATTCCAAAGGAAAAATGCCCAGCCCAGCTTACTCGACACAATCCTACAAAACCAGGACACTATCTTGCATGTTTTATTGATCCTTTTCCTGCATTACCTCACTGCTTATTCTCTCAGTGCTCTGAAACATTCCTGCAGCAGGCAGACCTTTGACAGCATGCACAATTTCAATTAGCAAGAGCAGACTATGTTCTCTGTTCATCTCTTTGTACACAGGCTTTGAGCTTTTGTGGGACGTTTATCTGATCTTGCAATAGCAGATGAACTGCCAGTGCATGGCTGAAAGCGGGAGCGGGGAGGAATGGTACACTGAGAGCACTCACACATGGAAATGAGAGACACATTTGAGGGCTTCTTTGTGTATAACCTCCTTTGGGATGAATATTCTCCCTACTTGGTGCAGGGAAGAGATCTTGGTCTTCTAACACTGGAGATTAGGGACTGTGATTCTCGCATACGTCTGGTGTCTCTGTTGTCCCACCGCACACTGGCCCCAGTTCTCTTACTGTGCAAATAGGAGACTGGGCAGAAAGATTAACCCTAGGGCTGAATTGCCTCTGATTAAACATCAATGGGATTTCTTCCACAGGCTTCAAATGCAGTGACATTTGGCTTTAACAGGGATTTAGAGGTCTGTTAGTTTTACTAGCACAATGCTTCTGCTACAGATTCAAAACAATTACACACACAAGACATTATTGGCTTCAGCATTTTCCCTCTTTGGAAGTTGCTTAATTCACAACATTGGGGAAAAAAATATTTCAATGAGACAGAGACATCTGCTCATGAAAGAAAGCATTGTTAGTGTGAGTGTCAAAAGTGATTTTTAAATACCATCTCCATCTACTGTAAAACACCCAAAGAACTGTGGCTTTCCAGTAGAAACTCTCATATACTGACCTGAGTTTTCCTGCCATCTAATGTGTTTTCCTCAAATTTCTCACCAAGCTTGAAGCTGAACTGTGAAGTTTTGAAGGTGCTTTCTGTTTTGACAGTGATTGTGTCTCCATCCTTAATAATGTAAACATCTGGTTTGGCCATGCTCCCCATTTTCCTCATGGCCATACCCACACCTGCAAGGCGAGAGGCACAGAGTGTCACCAAGTCAGTTAAGCCCTAAAGCTTTGGGCCACACAGGAATTCGAATACTTAATTCCCATTTAATTAGGCACTTAAGCACACTTGAGAATCAAAGCTCAAGAGCCACCAAAAAAAAAAAAAAAAAGGAAAGGAAAAAAAAAAAAAGAGGATGTTTTAAATTATCCACTGATGAGGAAAGGAAAAAAGGCTTGTCTGCAGACTCTTTGCTTCCTCAGAGGCTTTCGCTTCCTCAGAGAGCTAAAGCTAAACCTATTTCGCCTTCTAGAACACTCGCAGATGTCCTCAAACTCAGCACTGAGTTTTGTACAAAGAGAAATCAACAATAAATAGCAAAACAAACACAAAAGCTTAAACTAACATATAGAATGATTCCCTTCAAGTTCCAAAGACTTGGAAAAATCTACAGCTCAACTGACAGATTATCCACTTTACTCAAGAAACCCTCTCCCATAACCCTGCACACAACGGAAAACAAGCAATTTTAAATGAAGTTCCATCCTCTACATCCTCTATCCAAACCATGTGATTCTGAATTAGACAACCACTAGCTTGCAAAACACAAAACCCCAAACAGACTGTAAGAGAACTGAGTTTTGCAGATGACTGAAAATTCATCATCTGAGACGGCAGCCCTCAAAACTCCTCAGTTAAAAAGTCCACCCTGACTCAGACCCTGTGTGCGCTGCTTGAAGGGTTAGCTTGGGCCTTTGACATGAAGATACAAATAAGAGAGCAGGCAGGCAACAAATGTGAATCCATCAAATTGGGAAGTGCAGAGTGGAACCAGGAATTGCTAGGAAGCCAAAGGGGCAGAAAGCACCACCAAGTCAGTGAGTGTCTGGGCTCTGCAGCTGAAGTTGTTAGAAATTGTTCTCTGGTAACAGCACAGCACTCCCCTGGAATGTACAGGATACTTGTGTGAGCCCTGAGTCCACAAAGCAAAGATTACAGTTTCCTTGGGAGGCAGAAAAACAAAGTACTTCCCAGCTGCTGCTTCTCCAGGCTCAGCTGAGAATCCAGGACCGAGCCTTAAACTTGAGCCTGCAGTGCAAAACACAGTCCTCAGTCCAGTTTTCCTGACCAGAATTGGAAATGACTGTCATGGTGACTCCCCCACCCACTCCTCTGCTGTCATCCAGTTGAGAGTAATCCAAGTTATCTGATCTGCTACGCCTTGGGATCCAACTAAACAGAGCTGAGCTGCATATGTTTTCCATATGGCAAGGACTGAAACACAAACTTGTTTATCCTCAGGTGTTCTTTTGTACAGAATGATCAGAATCTGCAAAATCTCATTCATGGTGTAACTATAGGATCAATAGCAGCGAGTTTCCTAAGTAGTCAAGGAGAGATCCAACAAAGGACTGGCTTCTAAAGTGTGACTTTGAACAAATTTGATTGCCTAAACTGTAAATGCACAAAGAAAAAGTGATTGTTTTACGACTGTGATCTGAAAACAAACAAACTGCACTCAGTTGCTGCCTACACATGGGAGGTACTCTGTAGTTGCACCACTTAATTTCTGCTTTGAAGTTGCAGCTTGGTCAGTGCCTAGCCCTGCTGTTAGACATCAGCAGAGTGGCATCCTAATCCATGGCTGAATGGAGCCGAGTTTAAAATTCTTGAATTTCCTCCAAAGTCTCTCAAAATGATCAGCCCAGGAAGCTTTCTCCTATCACAACTATCACACACTGATTGGCCTCTCACACAAAATAGTTACAGCCTCTGCTGTCTGTAAAGCCAGTGATGCCTTTTGTATTTTACATGAAGAGCACAAGACAACTGCCTTCCTCTCCTCCCTCCAAAGAAATTCCACCTCTTAAGACCCTAACTTTCAGCCGTGGAACAGCTGCAGAAGACAATGGCCGCTGGGCTACTCAGACACTGCAAGGTGGCTATCACCTTTAGGCCAAGATGCTTCCCAGGGAGGTGGTCAATCGGCTCCTGGTGTTAGCTCTGTCCTCTATTAGGTAACTCTGTGTTACAAAATCTAGGGCAACCTGGCAGCAGGCAGTGCAAGCCCACAGCAGAATACAAATGGCCTCGGGCAGCCCTCAGCAGTCGGTCACCCAAGGGCAGCCGATCGAGTTTGGATCTCTGGTGAGGGGACACCCCAGGTGCCTTTCTGGTCAGGGGGCACCCCAGGTGGCTGCCCGGAGAGCCAGCCCAGGCCCGGCAGGTCCGTGCGCGGCAGCCCGGGCGGAGCGAGCCCGGCCGCAGTCTGCCAGCAGCGCCGGGTGCGGCACGCCCCGCCGCTCCACGCTCCGCGGCGAGGGCAGCCCGGAGCTCTCTCGCCTGCACCGGTCCTGCAGCCCCGGCCTCTCCCGGCTCCCCGCCCCGGGCATTGCCGGCAGAGGGAGGAGCAAACGGCCCTAATCGCAGCCGGGTTCCTAGCATCGGTTGATAATCCGGAGTGGTGCTGGCGGAAAGGGGGGTGACGGCTGGGCAGCAGCGGGGCGAGGGTGATGCTCCTGCTGGCACTGCCACCTGCCTCCCAGCAATTACGGGGCAAAAAAGGGTGACTGACATCTTTCGGACGCGAAGGCGTGGCGGCAGTTAGCCCGGGGAGGAAGGGTCTGCTCCTTGCCCCCCGCTGCATCCCGAGGCGTCGCGGCATCCCCCTGACAGCCGCCGCCCCGCTGCATCTCTCAGTCATGCAGCCCACCGCTTGCTGGCCCAGCCTGGGGCCGCGCCCCAGCGCCGGGGCCGCGCCCGCCGCAGACCTTGGACAGAGCCTCAGCGGCCGGTCCCGGCGCCGGCACGTCCCCGAGGCGGCCGAGGCCGGCACCCTCCATCCCATACTCCATCCCTCCCTCCCTCGCAGAGGCGGAGAGCTGCTGCTCCTCACCCAGTTCCTTCATATACTCCTCGAAGCCCTCGCTGGAGATGAGGCACCATTTGCCTAAAAACGCATCGATGGCCATGGCGGCGGCGGCGGCGGCGGCGCTGGGGCTGGCAGTGTCCCTAGGGAAGCGCAGAGGTAGGAGAACGGGCTGCAGCGGGGCCGCAGCCAACCTTTATAGCCGGAGCCGGCGACATGTGCCGCCGGGGAGAGCCAATGGGGCGCCCGCCGCGCCCCGGCCCCTTCCCCGCCGAGCCCCCGCCCGGCGAGTCCCGCCCGCGGCGGCGGCGGCAAGAGCGGGCACGTCGCGTCGCAGCCCTGCCCGCCCTCCTCCCGCACACACACACAGACACAGACACACACACACACACACACACATACACAGACACACACACGTAGCCCTTGCCTGCACCCCGGCTGCACCCAGAACGGGGGAACAGTGCCAGAGCCATCCTGCCAAGGGATGCTTCTTGGGGCACAAACACCACCCAGCACCTCCTGTGGCAAAGCAGTGCTGCCCATTGTGCCCGTGTGGTCCAAAAGTGGTCTCTGGGATTTTGACTCTACAGGGAAATTTTTGTAAGTCCGGGACACTGAATCCTGAATTGCACCATTTATTGCATACCATGCTTTTTGTGGATAATTTAGGAACAAAGAGGCGTCAGACATAATGGTTGGACTCAATGATCGTAAAGGTGTTTTTCCAGCCAGAATGATTCTTTGATTGATCATATGGTGCAGGGAGAGAGCAGTAAGGGATCAGTATCCCAAAGCAGTTTCTGGGATTTGATTGCAAGCCTTCCCAGTATCCCCACAAGTCCCACTGGGATATCCCATATTACTGAGCTACAGCACCTTATAGATCGATGTGACCTGGGAGTGGATGTGTTGCATGCAGTGATCGGGTAGCAAACAAGATCAATCAAAATACAAAACTAACGCAGGTACCTGCAGCATACAGGACAAAGGAAAGCCTGAACACAGTCTCATGCTTCAGCTCTGGGGAAACACAGATTTGGTTACCTTGGGTTCGGTCCATAGTGAGCTGCAAGACCCTGATTCCTGCATCTCAAAGGAAAGAGCAGCTGCCAGGGCTGTGTGCTGGGGCAGAAGTACCATGAAGTGACAGCAACGCAGCTTTACCAGGCTCCCTGAGGTTTGGGCCAGTCTTTTGTTACATTCTGTCAGGTGAGCAAAGATTTACTGTCGTTTTCTGCTCTTTTCTGAGTCGCAACAGAAATCCCGACGTACACCCAAGGTTTGTTTCCCACATCAAGATTATAGCAATTTCTGCCCCTTTTGGTCTTGTGTTGGGCTGAGCAAAGCCCATAGTTATTTTCTTCCGAGCAGAAAGATAAAAACCTGAAGATACACCTAGGGTCTGGAGCTTTTTGATGGAGTAGCCATGTCTATGTTCCTCTGCTGTGGAGGAGTTTGAGATGGAGGTGTCAAAACCAGAGAAGACAGCAAGGTCTCTGGCTGGTTCCCACATTTCACGACATGAGAAAGCACCATGAATCCAAATGTTTTGGTGCAAGAAGGACGCTTCCCTTTACACTTGGCAGTGACGTAACTTAGTGGAGCTAAACTGAATCAGTCTGAAGGCTTAATACTTTCTAGAAAAGGTCAAATTTGTCACACTCTAATCAGCTCAGTTTTCAACTGGGGTTTAAAAAAAACCCACCTCTTCTGACTCTCCTTTTCTACAGAGCTGCCTTTAATTACCTCCACTTCTCTGACTATACGCTTGCTTTTAATATGCAAATAAGACTACAGCGTCTGCTCGTAAGGCAGCAACCGACGTTGCTTTTTTTGTCATTAAGTAGGTGCATTGAAACACAAGACTGGCAACTTCCTCCCACCTTTTTGTTGTCCTTCTTCTTGTTGTCTTGCGCAAGAGACTGGAGAGCAAATTTAAAATCAGGCCACTTTTTACTAGCGGAACCAAAATGCCTTCCATCCTGCAGCCCTTTTCTGGTTGCTTGCAGAAAGGGTAAATGAAAAGCAATTAGCTGGAGGATCAAACAGAATCAACCTTCAGGAATTAGGAAGTCTTCGGTTTTGTAAAACAGGGACAATTTCTAGAAATAGAAATCCTGGCTCTGCTCCACGGATCCACATTTCTGCAGCGCTGCCTGCAGATGGCTTGTGATATGCAAATGGTGCTCAGGTGTAAGTGCTGATAATGCAAGCAGGAGATGTAAAATCCACTATTTCCATCTAGTGGTGAGACAGTATTCCTGGACCTGAAGTACGTGGAGATGCAGCTACCTACCTGTACAGAGCGTTGCTATGGTTTTGAATCCTCCCTCAAGTAGTTTGGTTTGATTTACTCTCCTTACAAATTGAATTTCAGGTCTAGGCATGTAAGTTCATTAAAGATGTAAAAAAGAAAAGAGTGTCTTATCTCTCTTTTCTGAAATGCAGACTGTTAGGATACAGGGGGGAAAAAAAAGAAAGCTATTTTTACAAATTCAGATGTTTTGCAAATTAAGGCAGTGATATGAATTACTGGCTGTCATGCTGTTGCTGCCACACCTCAAAATTTCTTTGAAATAGTGCTGAAATCTGTGGTATCCAGACAGCAAATAAAAAAAGTAACTAGAGGGACCATAGATGTGTCCTTTGGGGCTGCAAAATACATGCTCATTTTTGCTACGACAGTACAGTACCTATATTGGTCAAATAGGGCTCGTGCCTTGGGAGGTAAGATCAAATGGTCAGATATTAGGAGCTGCTTGAGCCACAGGGATTTCTCTCTTAAGTCCCAGTTCCTGCCTGGTTTGAGGCTGACACCACGGTCAGGTGTGTTTTGTTTGCATAGCCTCAAGATAAACACGAAGAGCAGCAGCAAATAGATATATTCATATGGGAAGTGTGGAACTCCTACACCACATGTCACTCTTTCAGCACAGACAGCCGAGCTCTCTGAAGCTTTGCTCATTTCCATGTTAGACTATATGTTGTTCAAGAGAAGAGAATTGAAGTTACAAGGAGAAGTGTAAATTTTTTTCTGTGGAAATTAGCTGCACGGAAAGCACGTAGCCACAGTTAGGAGCAACCACCACCTCGGCATCCCTGGGCCTGCCAGGGTGAATGTTTTCCTGAGGTAGTCAAGCCCTTGATCTGGGGGTGGGGAGGAGATATTACACACCAGAAAAAAAAAAAAGGACCAAGGCAAAAGAGTGCACAGAGACCTTCATTCTAGTCCTTTAGGCAAGTGTGCGACGTGCAGTGAGGCTTCGGCTGACCTGAGAGTTGGGAAGCTGTAAGCAGCAGTGCTTGAGGTTTCTCTTCACGTAGCCCTAGGATTACCCACTGCATGCAAGGTCAGCCATATTTCATCTACCCAAGTCATAACACCTGCTGCTTGGGCAGGGCAGAGCACCACCACCTTCTGGTCTGCAATGTATCTCTGGATCAGGTTGCATAGGAGGTGTAAGTTTTTCCCTAGACCTTTACTCATGCAACTGCCCACACGTTTAACTTGGAAGGAAACCAATCTGATATACTTTGCTCTACTGTGCAAAAGGGAGGATCTTCCTTTCCTTCTAGTATACAGACATCATGTATGTACAGTACCTTCTCTAAGTGGTAGGCTTCTAGACAAGATGAGTTCTTAAAAAAGCCTTAAAAAATTGCCAGGAAAGGTGTACACCACAGCCCAAACATTACTTTTTGGCTTGTCCTTAGCTGTGAAAATAGTTAAAGCATCCCATGAATAATAGCTACTCACCCGCAAGGCATGGATGAAAAAAATTGCACAGACAGCACAGCTTTGTTTCTGTTTCCTTGTTGTACAAGTGTGGTTTTCCCTTCCCAGCCTTGTCGTCACTAAGCAGGCATGATGAAACATGTGCTACAGTTGCATAGCTGGCCCAGGTAGACTTTACTCCAGCGCAGGAGCTGTGTTTGGGCAATACTAGATCAGGGTTTATGAAACAACACATGAACCTACAGGTTTTCATTTGTATGTCAATAGGCACAAGATCTTCTAGTGTATCAGCATTTCATTACCTCTGAGCTGGAAGAGCTGGGCATGGCTTGTGTTTTATCAATGAATTTTGTATGCCACATCTCGGTTTTCAAGTCGAAACAAAGCCATCCTGCTCCCCAGCACAGTTTAGCCCAAGGAGCATGGGTCTGAGCAGCCTTTGCTGTGGATCTGGCCACTGCTGCCTCTGCTGTGGGTGAACAGGTGTCTGGGCCTGGCAGGCTCAGTGCTGAGACCCGAGCCAAGCAGAGCCCTGGCCCTGGCTGATGCCCCCGAGCATTACAATAATGCAATTAACATGCAGTGGCCTCACTCTGTGTCCTCCAGGCTGCCAGCAGCACCTCCAAAGCCAGCTTAAAGGGAAACACCCACATCCAGGACAAAATTTATGGGGTGACAGCTCACTGGTTGTACCCTGCATCAGTCACAGGAGAGAAAGCTCCAGAGCCTGCAGTGACCAGAAAAAGCACTCCAGGCTTCATTTTCCTCATTCCAGACAAAAACAACCTGACATCAGCTCCAGACTTGCTCCATAGTGACTGCAGATAGACAAGCTTGTGTTTACCTTTGGAAGCTTTGTAAACCCTCTGTATTTAGCAGTACTATCTACCCTGAATAGCAAACATCCACACATGAGTATAAAACTACTTATATTTACCTTCAGAACTTGACAATCGGCATAGTCATTGCAACATTAAAAATGGAAAGATCTCTGTCTCCTGCAGAGATCAGGATGGCTACAAATGGCCCATAGGTGTAGTTTTAGCACTGAAAAGGCATTTGATCCACATAAACCAAAAGCCTATTTAGCAGGGAACACCTGCTCACAGAGGAGACTTTCAGAAAGAGAGTACTCTGACACGGCTAAAAAGCCATCACAGATGTATACAATCTCAGATGTACAAAGAAACCTCAGATGTACAAAGTATTATCCCAAAGCTCTATAACTAAAACTGAACAAAACACAAACCAGCTTTGTCCTTTCTGTGTGGTACAGAGCTGTAAGGAGGTAAGGACAAGGAATGGGAATAAACAATGATAAAAGAAATTGTTCTACCAATGATAAGTAATTAGCCCATGAAATTTCGAATCACGGATTGCAGATGTGCCTAATGGATTTCAGAAAGAGTGTATCAAGTTTTAGGGTTTGGGTTTGGGTTTTTTGATTGCTTATTATGAGCTACATTATCAAAGATTTGCATTGACAACTGTGAAGGTAACCTCATTTTAAAAACAGTTTAATTTAGAGTTGTGTAAATTTCCCTGCTTTGCATTCTTGGGATGCCACAAAGAAGAGCATCACAGATGTAGAAACTTGGAGGGCAGAGCCTGACACTCATCCTGAATAGAATAGAATAGGAATAGAATAGAATAGAATAGACCAGACCAGGTTGGAAGAGACCTTCAAGATCATCATGTCCAACCTATCATCCAACACCACCTAATCAACTAAACCATGCAACCAAGCACCCTATGAAGTCTCCTCCTGAACACCTCCAGTGATGGTGACTCCACCACCTCCCTGGGCAGCCCATTCCAATGGCAATCACTCTCTCTGTGTAAAACTTCCTCCTAACCTCCAGCCTAAACCTCCCCTGGTGCAGCCTGAGACTGTGTCCTCTTGTTCTGGTGCTGGTTGCCTGGGAGAAGAGACCAACCTCTGCCTGTCTACAACCTCCCTTAAGGTAGTCGTAGAGAGCAATAAGGTCCCCCCTGAGTCTCCTCTTCTCCAGGCTAAGCAACCCCAGCTCCCTCAGCCTCTCCTCATAGGGCTTGTGTTCCAAGCCCCTCACCAACTTTGTTGCCCTTCTCTGGACACTCTCCAGCAAGTCAACATCCTTCCTAAACTGAGGGGCCCAGAACTGGACACAGTACTCGAGGTGTGGCCTAACCAGTGCAGTGTACAGGGGCAGAGTGACCTCCCTGCTCCTGCTGGCCAATAGAGGGTCTGAGACAGGATGTGGATACCAGCACTAGAGTGAGAGGGGCTGCAACCACCAACTGCTGCTCTTCATGTTGAGCAAAATCCTGCCATAAGGTGTTCAGAGTATGTGTAGCTTGTCTACCAGGTCAGGGCTCCCAAAGGACTTCATTCTGGAGCAGCAAGGGCTTGGGTGTGAAATAGTTGCTCAGGGCACTGTTGATGCCTTTTTTTTTTTTTCTTCTTTTTTTTTGACCAAAAGCACAAATCTCCTCACAGCTGCACACAGCTGGGAAAGACAGGCTGAGGCATTAGCTTCCAGTTCAGACTTGCCTTTTGGAGAAGACCTCCTCTTTTCTGGCCAGTAGGAGAATCCAAGGGGGGGAAAACCACTCGTAAACTAAAGCCAGTTTTTACTATTATCCCATTGCCAGCACACCAGGTTTCCCAAGTATGTTCAAAAGATCTTTTAAGAAAATTCTTGCCTCTGGCACCTCAGGCAGTCATGCAAAACCAGCAGATACTCTCCACTTGAAAAGCCTCATGCTGTTTGGGTTTAGGTCCTTGATTCATCCCCAAGAGATAGGATCTTACATATCTGACATCTAGGCCAGAGAAAATCTGTAAGGAGATAAGAAATTACATCACAGTTCCTTGATTTTCTCCTATACTTGTGCTACAAGATGGTTTCTAGTACCCATTACAACATCTTTGTATGTGCAGCTTGACACTGATCTAGCTATGTGAAGGAAAGGAGGATTAGTCACCTGGTTCTTGTATTTACCATTTCCAGCAACTACTGTGAAATCTATTAAAGAAATGGATTCTGAAGACAAGTTCTACAAAGCTCCACCTACAAAAAGAGACTTCATGAATTTCACAAACATGATTTATTCTATTCATTGAAGTGATCTGAACAGCCGAGGCTCAGCAGTAGTGAAAAGACAAGTCAGTGTGTCTGTGCAAGCGCTGGGTTTGAAACAGCGTGCTGGCTTTGCGTGCTGACCGTGCTATTTTCACAGTAAGGCTGGTCTTTCAATAACAGGTGGAAGGGGCAAAACAATCAGAGAAGCAGCACCTAAGGAAGGAAGGTGGAACCTGATGCTTTCGCTCCTGCCTGTCCTCTGAAATTCCTGCAGGGATTGCCAGTCTGAGTTGTGAAAACCTGTTTGTGAAGGACTCATCTTTCCCAGGCTTTGCTCCTGTTGACTGAGTCTTCCCTTCACAAGCAGGACTCCTAGTCCTCTTGTCCAGCTATTTTGTTCTTCACACATTTAAGCAAATCAAACTTGCTTGATCCAGTTGAAGCACAATGCAGAGATGTCCTTTGATATGTGCTGGCAGCACTTGAAGTCAAGCAGACTCTCTGTGCTCACCTTAACTCTGCTTTCAAGTATCTCTTTGAGACCAGAGACATGATCATAAAAGGCCAGCAACTTGTTTGCCCTCATGCCTCCAACATCTATCTGGGGGCACAGGTTTAGTTTTGTGAAACCTTGAGAAGACCAGCTCAATATAAAGATAACTTGCTGTTGAGTTAATGTCCGTCAGAAGCATTTGTCCTGCCCTGTCCCAACATTTTTCAGCACAGTGAGGGAGGTTGTGCAGGGACAAGTAGTAGTGGTCTACCAGGAGCAAAGCACCTTGGCTCCTTGAAGCTACTGTAACCTTGTGGCAGACAATGAAAATGGCTCAAAAGAGTGACTCAGGCCTTCCAGCTGGAAAAAGTGAGACCAGATAGTATCAGGAAGGACAAAAGCTATCATGCCAGAAGAGGAAGGGAGGGGAGCAAAGTGCAGCTGAGTGAGGCACTGCTGATGGTGACCTGTCAGTCTGAAAGTGACTCCAAACCACCCAGTGGAGAAGCAGGGCCCAGCACCCAGGGAAACTGGTCACACTTGTAGTTGATGAGGTGGACAGTAACAATTCTTAAACTGTGAGGGTTGTGTCCACCTGCACAGGGAATGCCTGCCTGCAGAAGATACATTTGGGAGCAAAAGTCTTGAGAACTGCTTAACACAGTCCAAGGATACTTACTTTTACATTTTGGGAGGCTTCTTTTTACCACATGAACTCCCTGGTCCTTCAGAATTCACATATACTAAAGGGGAAGAACTAGGAAAAGCCAACCAGAACTAATGCATTCTTCCACATCCAACTGGACAAATGACTTGTGGGCAATTCTCTGGTATTTTGAATGCCCACATACAGCAAAAGCCTATCAGACTGTAACAATTTCGAAGTATTGGAGGTTTAAATCATCCCTCACTCCTCCAGTGGGATTTGTTCAGCAATACAGTGTTCTACCCAGTTTTTCCCTACATGAAAATTGCCCAAATTCAGATTGTGACAAAGAACAGAATTTGCACTGGCAGCATGAACCATCTCTGAAAGCATGTTGCTTGCTTGTTTCCACCTTGCCAGACAGGCATCAGGACATTGCCATTTTAGAGATATTTGGGCCAGGTAGTAGTTTAGACTTGCTATGGAAATGTTGACTGACAATGCTGCTCCCAGTTGAAATCCTGAATGCAGAGAGCATTACCTTTTGCTAGAAACAGCTCTGTAGGTATTTTGAAAGGAAGCACCTTGACCAGCTACAGTTACCTGAATGGCACATTCATCTCTGTCAGGACAAGAACTTGTAAAATGGGAACTGTAGGATAAAGAGGTCTAAGGTGATTCTAGCCATTGTTTTCCATCTCCAGGTATTAGAGATCTAGACATTTTTATGTCATCACCTGCTCTCATAGAATCACTTTGGTCAGAAAAGACCTTTCAGATCATCAAGTCCAACCATTCAGGAACTCAGCACTCTGAGAATACTTGGAAGAGTTGGTGGCCTAACAAAAAATGAGGGCAAGAGTGCAGACAGAATAAGTCATTCACAGCCACTGCTCCCACATCTAAATTTCACTGACCTCTGCCCCAATCATCTTAGCTCACTCTCCAGTTTGTTGCAAACACACAGAGGAGGCTACCATAAAATATCATCTTTAGCGCAGCTCTGCTTCTTCAACATGGGACACCTTGAGTTCAGAATCCTGGTGAAGAAGTTGCAAGAAACTACCTTGCCAGTAGTATTTAAAACTTGCTTTCAAAGAGTAACCATTTAAAACTAGTTTCATATTCATGCCCTAAATCTGCTGTCACAGGACCTTTGGAAATACCTGTGCTACCTTTCTGTAGAAGCTGGGCAGGAGTGCTACCTGGTGTTGATGGTACTGTATCTGCAGGTATCAGTACTGGAACCTTAACTCCATTTTCATTATGAATTGAAGCAGAATGAAATTGGTGCACATGAGATACAGGTGCAGCTGACATCTTTACCCACACAGGCTGAGGAGATACCAATCCTCCCAACCCCACAGCTCTGCAGTACGAATAGAATAGAATAGCATAGCATAGCATAGCATAGACCAGGTTGGAAGAGACCTGGTCAAGATCATCATGTCCAACCTGTCATCCAATCTAATCAACTAAACCATGCAACCAAGCACCCCATCAAGTCTCCTCCAGAACACCTCCAGTGATGGTGACTCCACCACCTCCTCAGGCAGATAAGACACCTAAGCACTTACTTTAGTAAATAACAGAGTTGAACAAAGGCCTGTAAACACTAAATAAAGCTCTCCCTTTGATCTTTATAAAACATTTAATGAAATCTCCCCAAAGTGAATGACAAAAATACTTAAAAAAATAAAAAACTTGAACTTCAAAGATAGTCCTCTACCCCAATTATCACAAAACCCTAACCATCCTTCCCTTTCATGCAGGCTGAGTGGCTGCACTGTGTTCACAGTCCCATTATCTTGTTACTCTAATTGCTGAGCTGAATTTACATTCAACAAATGTCACACTTCCTTGAAAAAAAGAGAGGAAGAAAATGGCAGGGACTTAGCAGCAGGTGGGTTATAAACAGCATTCTAAAATCCACCCTCTACTTGCAACTTGCTCAGCTAGGTCAACAATGAAAACTTTCCAAGTTTTATTTGGATATTTTTATTTAATACTTTTGACAAATAATAAGCATTCTAAACATATTGTGCATTCCACTGTATAGAAACATTGTAGGAAATAATGTCCAAAGAGATCTGTCTTCATTGCCATCTTAATTTAATAGGTAATGTGCATTAATCACATTCATATGCAAATACATGTGATACCAGTCTGCCCTGCAGACGACTGAGGCAGCTGGTTAGAAAGATGCATTCCTGCACCTTAACTCACTCTGCCCCATCAGTGTTAGAAGACTGGTTGATCCACTGTGTTTTCCTTCAGAGGAAGGTGGGCAGCATTTAAGTGGTTCCTCGTGCTGCATGTTAAACTGGTCGGTGTTTTGGCCATCTCTCTCTCTTTCACTCACACAGGAGAAAAAGCCTTCTGTGCAGCCTGCTGGTTTTAACACATGTAAATGCAAACACAGTTGGTTTTCTGCTCTTCAGGGACTCTTCTTCTTGCTTTTCTGTTCTTCCTTAAGGTCTTTCACACTACATCTGGACCCCAATGCTGATAACATCTCTATTGTTGTCAAGTTGGCTCCCTTCATTATCAAACGGTCTCCATCAGCTGTAAACCAAAAAATGTTAAGAAGTCACAAAGTCTAAGTCACAACTCCTTCAGTGTGCAATAAACCCAAATATCCTGTTCATCTTGTCTGATTAGAAAGTACTCAATCTACCAAGGAATCTGATTATGCACCACCAACAACCAAACACATTAAACTGCACACAACACACCTCTGTACTGCATAATTGAAAAACCTGAAACATTTCTTTAGCTATACCTATAGCAAGAGCGCATGTTTGATGACAATGGCTCATACTATGCCCCCAAAGTCACCTAACAGAAGGCACTGGGAGGCATGATTTCCATACATGGCCCAGCATTTTAGCAGCATGTTTTCTATGGCCTGTTTAACTTACTTCTTTAGCCAAAACAATGAATTGGTTTACACAAGCTGGTGGGTATAATAATAAAAGAAAACAACCATAAACAAAACCACCAAACCCAGCCCAAAACAAACAGAGTGCACTAGAAATTCTAGCATTCTAAAAGCAAGTATTTAAAGAGAAGGAGGAGGCAGTATTGTACCCAAGTTAATGATCTAATTTTTGCAAGGCTTGCAAACACAAAAGCCATCCATGAACCCATACAATGCAGCACCAATGTGTGGCTATCCAAGTTCCAGCCCCATGCCTGCCACCTATAAGGGCTCAAAACCCTTCACTTGGAAATTAATTAGCTCATAGAAAATGAAGAGTTCAGGGCTGTAGCTCCTGGCATCAGTGAAATAAATTGGTTTGGTTTTATGCTGTGAGGAAACATTAAGCTTTACTGCTTAAGTCTTAACGCATCACAGTTAAGACAAGGACAGGAAAGGGAGAGGTGTGGAGGAGGGGGGAAACAAGCAATGTCAACACTGAAATAATTAGACTTTCCTAAACAAAATGAAGTACAGTCAGCACTCTTGATACTTCTACTGGTTCAGTAAATATATGGAAGTTAAAGAAAAGGGCATAGCAAGAATCGATAATAATGAGAACTTTAATGGGCTCCATGACATATCGGTCCATTACAGCACAGCAGGGAGGAAGATGCAGCCAGAGAAAAGGACAAAAGCAGATTACAGCCATCTGTTCACAGCCTGGAATCTGGGCTGCTCCCAGAACTGATGAAATCTCCACTATCAGTTCCCTGCCTGTACACCATACCCTCAAAGGAACCCAAAAATTTCTCATGCATCACTTGACTTCATTCTGCAAGTCCATCTGCACATGTACGGTCATAGCTATATGAGCAGCTCCTTCAGACTGCAGAGTAAGTTACTCAGTTGCATAAGCAACCAAAGGTATTCAGCTTCTGTGTTCTCAAGACTGAGATGCCACCACCAGGGACATCTACAAAAATCACAGAAAGTGAACAGATTCTTACATCAAAAGAGAGCTGCACTTACTTCCCTGGAGCTGCACCTGTCACCACACAAGTATCACAGTATCACTAAGGTTGGAAGAGACCTCAAAGATCATCGAGTCCAACCTGTCACCACAGACCTCATGACTAGACCATGGCACCAAGTGTCATATCCAATCCCCTCTTGAACACCTCCAGGGATGGTGACTCCACCACCCCCCTGGGCAGCCCATTCCAATGACAAATGACTCTCTTGGTGAAGAACTTTCTCCTCACCTCAAGCCTAAAGTTCCCCTGGCACAGCTTGTATGTCACACAAAAGGATACTTAGCCTTAAAGTTAAGTCAGTTCTTAGATTTAGTTGACCTTAGATCAAACTGTATGTCATACAGAGACATACAGGCATGTTTATGTAGACATCAGGCTGCTAGTGACTCCCTCTTCTTTTCTCCCTCTCAGCTGCCCAACATCTAGCTACGTACCAGGACAGAAAAAAAAAAGTAAGCACAACAAAAAGAAACAATCATAGAGAAAATAACATCATAACAACACAAATGCACAAGGTTTTGGGGTTTTTTTAGGGTTCTTTGCTCAAGTTTTCAAATGAACTCCTTACCAAACTTAACATCTACAAGTGGCTCTGACCCGTCGTGTCTCACATCAGCAGTCACTTCACAGTTTCTGTTAGTGGATTGGATTTTTTTATGGTTTATACACTGAAGAAATTTTCTGAAAATAGATTTGAAAACATATTAAGTAGGTTGCAGATAGAAATCTTGATGTTGCTGGGCAACAAAAGCATAGGCAAAACAGGATTTGCATTTAATAACTTCAGACAGATACATCTTACAAGATAATCACTCTCCAAAATCCAAATGGGTAGTCCTTATGTGCTGATGTGTACAAAGCACATCAAAGGTGTCTGCAAAAACACAGTGTATGCACTTCCTGCCTTTCTCTCAGCTGGGTTACTAACAGCAGTTTAAATAAAATTAATCAGTAAAGCAATTCTCATTTTTCTTTATACACCAGTTGCTTGCCAATTATTTATTGTTTAGGTTTGAGAAAACATTTATTGATTTAATGTCGTCAGTCTCCTGTAGATATCTGAAGTGCAAGACAGCTGCTTGACATTCTGGTAGGTTAAAAGGCATGAAGAGTTTACTTGTGTTACTACGGTCATTTCAAAAGCAGATGAAGCAGATGTGTCTATAAAGCTACTGCAAAACAACATTCTACAATTGTTTGGTACAGAACTTGCATCACTCCAGAAGCATAATTCTTGCTCCAGTAGGTAATTAACAGTAGCAGTTGTTGCCCCCTTTCTCTCCCATTAACAGCATTTGGACTACAGGCTCGGCAGCCAAAGGCATCTCCCTTTGGTAAATGCACATCTGCATGCAAGGGTCAATGCTTGGGCACAAAGACCCACCAAAAATCAGCACAGAACAAACACTGAGTGCACCCTGGTAACAGGTAGCAAAAGCCCTGTGTTTTCTCATTCTAAGACGTTATGGTTCTGACTAGATAAGCCACAAAGTCCTAATAAAAGCCTTCAAAGACCAAGATTGTAAACGTAAAAGTACAGGAGATGCAGCAGTTTGGGGGGAAAGGAGGTTCTTCTGCAGAGGAAACAACATGTAGTATTTCCCTCATGATTTGCTACCAGGGTCTTCATACTTCTGCTGGCTAGTTATAGCAAGTGACCGGGCACCCCACTGTCAGAAGTTTGAACAGCTTCATTTTGCACCTGCCACGGCCGCGGCCTGGCAGCAGCCGGCTGGGACGGGCGCCCTCCCTGCTCCCCAGGAGACCTCCACGCTCCCAAGGGCAGAAGGGAGCAGCGCTGTGCCCCAGGCCCTGCCGCAGAGCCCAAACGCGGCGCGGGGCACAGGCCGCACCGCGGGTACATACAAACCCAGCCTCTACGCCCCGAACTAAGTAAACTTAAAGGCAAAAAGTGCAGCCCGCGAACCTGCCGTGAGGCGTTCAGAACCCACGCTCCACGCACAGGAAGGGCAATGGGTGGTTTACAGACCGGGGAGCCCGGCCAAGGTCTCTTCGCCGAGAGCGAACCTGAAGAACAGAGTATGCCCAGGCCACCGCAGGGCCGGGGCCAGCGCTGGCCCCCGCAACTCCCTCACCGTGTGCTCTCCACATTGGTCTCGAAGGGACAGAAGCGGACCACGATGCTCTTCACCGGCCGCAGCACCACTTTGATCCTGGACGCCATCTTCGTTCCGCCCCCTACTACAACTCCCAGCAGCCCCCGGGAGAGAGGCGGGAAATGGCGGCGGCCGGGCTCCTGTCCCCTTCTCTACCCCTCCTTTTCTCCCCCCGCAGACACTTGGGAAGTCTCTGGCGTTGCCTTCTCTCGTTCTAGCGGACTGGCTGTGGGCTTGGGCGCGCCCCTGGTGGGGTACCTGCCGTTTGCCCGGCAAGCTTAGTTGAATACCGCGAGGACTTGGTGGCGGCTGAGGCAGTGAGGGACCAATCTGCTCCCCCTTCTCTATAATGCTGTAACACAGTCCATACACGTAGGGCGCGAAAAAGACAAAGAAAAAAAATATATAAGGAAAAAAAAAGCAGAATTTGACATTCAATTGACTCTAAAGGTCTCCTCTGCTTTCTGCTTTGCAGCAGCAAGAGCAAGCTCTTATGCTGTCAACACTTGCGTGCTGGAGGAAGCAAGCATGGGACAACCCTTATAGGAAGCTGCAGTATGTAGTGACCACACACATGAAGAGCAGGGTTGTTTTTCATTTCTTTGTGTTAAATCTATCTCTATGACCTGACAGCTTTTGATATCCTCCAAAAGCAGTTCGCTTAATACAACTGAACAGACAAGGATATTAGTGAGGATCAATAAGGAAGAGCCCACACGTCTAGAGGCAGTATTTTGCAGTGTCTCAAGCAGAAAAAGCGTGTTGTGAGAGGTGATGCTAGTGGAATGGAATGCGTTTGGGGGTTTCTCTGAGGGGTTAGATAGAGCAGCTTGCTCACCCGCTCTTTAAACAAAGGGTTTGGACGTTGGTGTGGTTGGTGTCAGCTGAGGATTTCCCACTAGATGGCAGAAACCTCCTTGAGAAATTGCTGCAGCGGGTTCATGACTTCCTCCTGCTCAACAGCTCCAAGAACTCGGGGGAGGTTAGCGATAACACGGAATAAACCCACGAGCGGTGGTATTTAAACACACGTGGTGAATTTCTGTGGCAATAGTCGGTGCAGATCC
Source organism: Dryobates pubescens (assembly GCF_014839835.1). Lineage (NCBI taxonomy): Eukaryota > Metazoa > Chordata > Aves > Piciformes > Picidae > Dryobates > Dryobates pubescens. The sequence continues at coordinate 7,689,594 of NC_071625.1, forward strand.
GTGCTTCCAATCCAGAGGCACCAAACATCTGGCATCTCTCGTGATGGGTAACTTGTTTGGGGGAGATTATCTTCACTTATTGGAAGTCTTCTATTTTAAAAAATCATTGGGAAAATTCAATCTCTTCACCGAGATTCAGCCAAGAGAAATTAAGTAGCAAAACTAAACACATATAGTTATATAGATATAGTTATATAGTTATAGTTATATAGATATAGTTTTAATGTTTACTGGGTTTATCCTCTCTCTATATATATGCTTGTGTGTGTCTCATAGTCTTCACTTATGGGAGAAAATAAAGTTATTCTTTTGAAAGACTCCACTTCTACTTAGAAAGCAAAATTAATTGAAAAGCTTCAAATTTTACTATATTCTTCTTCCATTATAATACAAAGTGCTTGATGTTTGCCATTTAAAATCTGTAGCAAGAATTCCCTTAGGTTCTGTGGCAATACTGAAGGAATAACATCAGCAAAGGACTGGGGGAGAAAGAACAATCACTGTTTTTTCTGAGTGCTCCATTCTCCACACTGCTGGCCCAATGGCGCTTAATAACCTAAGCATGTGCATGGCAAACACAGTTTTATATTTGCTCTTATTGCATTTTGGTGTTAATTTCACAAAGAATGCTTAGTTTACATTGCACAATTAAATGAAAATGTTGTTTACTCCCTTCCACTCCCTAACCAGTTAACTTTTTAATGTTTATTGTCAGCAGTAATATTTGCACTTTTCCTTCTGACCTATCTGTTTGGAATGATTGAAAGCCATCTCTACTTTTCCAAACTAATTTTTAAGGTTTTGAAGTCTGAGAGATTTGCAGGAACATGAAAGAACAGGTATCTGGTAACTGAAAGGCTCTGTGCTCTTTTCCATCCTTCAAAGAATAGAATGGATCTGTGAGATGAAACAAAACAGGTTCCTATTCATCCCTGTGAATAGGAATATCCTATCTTTGGACACTACTCTAGTTGTTGACAACAAAGTCTCTCTCAGCACTCGCTGTAGATGCCATAGTTCTAGCTAATAATAATTCTGGTGAGAGTGCTAACTTGTACAGTTACTAAATTGTGTAAACAGCAACATGACACAGCTATCCAAAACCAACAACAAAACCCCAACCAACCAAAGAAACAAACTTTAAAAACAAACAAAGCCAAACAAAACAAACACCAAAACTGAAACAAACCACCCACTAAACAAAGCAAGCAACCACCAAAAAGCCTAACCAAACAAAAACCAAGCCAAAGCAACAAAAACCCCTGCCAAAACCCAAATACTTTTTCTTCTGCCTTTAAACCCAGGTAGTGGTTAACACCAGGGTGTTGGACTAGCCTCAATTTGTACCAGAGTAACTCCAACTGACCTCTGAAGCACAATGTAAAAAGCCATCTCAGGAAAGCTGATGATTTATCCATGAAAGACCTTGAAGCAATCTCTCCAGCTCCAGCATGTAATCTAGGAACTTTCAGATGTCTGCATTTGAAACTCTTCTCTGGGGATGTACTTGGGAAATGGAATGATTCTGATACCTAATGATAATCACACACATTTCTAAAGCACAGTAGCATTAAGAGGCATGAAAGTTAAAATACTATAATAGAAACAATTTTAGTTTTCCTTTCACCAAGCTGATCTTTTTCATGATAAATGCTGCCTCATCCCAGGTCTACACTTCCATGTCATTAGTTTCACTGAAGTGTAGTCGTGAGCCCATAGATGATTTGTATCTAAGCACCATGTATAGCAGGGAAAAAAATGCAGCCATATTTTACACTTCAAGTATGAAGACAGCCAGAATAATAATAATAATAAAAAGACTATAATATTAATTACAGTGAGTCAGTTTTCCATTTTCTCATTGATCTTCCCAGCTCTTTAAGATCCAGGGAGGATTCTCCTGCTTTACCCTCCATTTCTTACTTAGCACTTCCATTTTCTGCAATATTCAATCTATGTTTTCAAAGACTTCATGAAGGTTTGTCTGTGCTTTGGGTAACTCTTCACACATTTTGAAGAGCTCAGCAGTACTTTTGTACTGCTCTCTTAAGGACATACTTCAGCGTTGTGAATATTGTAAGCAAAGCAGTTTGTCATCACTGTCTTCTGCCAAGAATAGCCATACCTATAGATTGATGTCTTAAGTTATTAGTATTGTCAGCAAACTATAGTAATATTGCTCATCTGAACGTGGTGACCAGCCAAGACAGACTTTGTATACACTTTGATTCTTTCCAGCAAGGACTTTCACTTGATGTTCTACAAGCTTATTTGTGCAACACTTGTAACTTCTATTTTTACAGACTTCAAGAAAGTATCTAGGCATTAAATAAGTGTAAGCCTGAGAATAACTATTTAAGGCAGATAGAAGTTGACACATGAGGTGCCTCGTCAGCAGACTTACAGGAACTAGGTATTGAAATAGGGGATTTTTATCTAACCATTTTGTGTAGCTAGTTTCAGTTCATTCTATCTATTAACGTAAGGAAAAGTTATTTCCTCAAGAAGTAAAAGCTATTTCCTCAAGAGTCACAAAGAATTCTTGCTACCTAAGTGACTAGAAGGCTGCATTTCTTTACACTTAAAAGCATATTGACATCAGTGACAAGCTGCTAAATTCAGTATTATAATTCCAATAACAATGTAGTTTGCACTTTTGAGAAACAATGGTGAAAATATTCTCTATTATAAATTGAAATATGCCACCACATCCTTCACATGAAGCTCATTCTGAGTTTGCAGTCCTATGCTTAGTTAGAAAATAACTCCATGCCAAAACCTCTGGCACCAGGATCATGAATCTGTTGGTCTGAACATTATCCTGGTGTAGCAGAGGTATGTTTGGTTAAAAGCCTGTGTAGCACAGGAAGGGTGTGATTCAGCTGGTGTCACAAAAGAATTCCAGATGCAATGCAGGCAGTGATATGCACAGACTTAGTGCAGCAATTAGAAGAATAAAGATCTGAGCCATGCTGAAGTATTTGTTAGATATCTCCTTAAGTGATTATAATACTAGTTTAATAGTTACATTACTCTATATTAATTGAAGTAAGCATGTCAGAAGATAGAGAAGAACAAATAAGATAATGCAGGAGTTGTTAAACATACAGAAACTACTTTATATAAACAGTGGGCAACAGAAGCCAATTTAGATAGATATTCCTAGGGAATTTATTTGCACAGCTGAAATTAAGACTATATGGAATAAAGAGCACGCCTGGTGAATTTTATGCAAGTATCTCTTGGCAGTGAATGCAGAAATGAATCAAATAGCATTTCTTAAAGCAGTGAGTTTCAACCTGTGGACCTATAGTGATCTGTGGACTATTTGGAGGTGGGTCCACGAAGGATTGTTTTGAAAATATAATTACAGAATGTTAGGAGCTGGAAAGGACCTCAAGAGATCATGCAGTCCGACCCCCCTGCCAAAGCAGGATCACCTATACCAGGTCACACAGGAACACATCCAGGCGGGTCTTGAATATCTCCAGAGAGGGAGACTCCACAACTCCCTGGGCAGCCTGTTCTAGGGTTTTGTCACCCTCACAGCAAAATAATTCTTCCTTCAGTTTCTATGGAACTTTCTGTGCCTCAACCAATTCAAGTATCACCTTCTTGTGGAAACAAGAGCCTGAATAATGATTTCCCTTTCTCTGTATCCACACCAAAAAAAAGTAAGGGTCTGCATTACTCAGACCCTGCTTTCAGGGCTGATGGCTCCTGAAGTGTCTGTAATGAGCGATATGCTGGTGCAACACAGGCTGGAAGGCATTCTTACTGTTGGTAGCCTTCCAGTCAGGATCAAGGAGTTTCAGTGTCCACTTGAAAATTGTGAGGATCCACAGATCAGCAAAGGTTAATCACCATGCGGTATGTGGCCATGTTCAGGCCCAGCAATGCAAGATGGCAGAGCATTGGTTACTAGCCTAGTTCTAAATGGTTGGACTTTCCAGACAGGGTATCTTAATGTTTTAAAAACAGCAAAGATTCTTCTCTGTGTCACTCCAACCAGAAGAAATCATGGCCAGTCTTATTCAGTCTTGATTTCCTGACAGCATACCCAGATTTCACCCCTCCTTTAACTACCTTAGCTACGTTAAATGTCAGGGCCCCTAGGATAAACAATGAAGTTCTTATCTTTATTCACTTCTTTGTGTGAAGTAGATGTACATTAAACAGAAAATGGACGAGTCAGAGATCTCCAACACTTGTGTTTAGGTTTGTGCATACACACAGAAAATGCTGGACCAAATTTCACTGAGGTCAGCCACATTTCCCTCTCTACTATTGACTGCTAGAAATTATCCACATGAACCAACACAATAAAACTAGAGATATTTGCATGGCCCTTATTTTTATCTTGTTTTCCCATTGTATAATGAACTAGTAATGTATTAAGAATTACGATTTATTTTCCAAAGCTCATGTCTGCTTACCAAGGCCTTAATGAGAAACTTAGTGAAAAACAAAGATTTGTGACCAAATATTACCATATTAAAATAGTTCCAAGCTAATAGTCAATGGATAACTGCTTTAAAATGAAGGCAGAGAAATTGAATTTAGCCTGGATGCATTCCTGTGGGGATTACCATAGGTGCTCCTGCTTTTGGCAGGGGGGTTGGACTCAATAATCTCTGGAGGTCCCTTCCAACCTCTAATATTCTGTGATTCTGTGATATTTAGTCAATATCCATCATGTCTGCAATGAGGGAGCTCCTTAATTTACTCTTCACTGGAATCCCTCCCAACAAGTCCATATCAGTAAATCAGCGTTTTCCAAAGGAGCTTTTTCTTGCAATGTGCATCAGGTCCATGCTGAATCCAAGTACAGAAGCAGTGTGAGGTCTGGGGGACACAAACTGTCCTTGTATATGTGTCCCTTGTACAGTGGTAGCTGTGTTTAGCTGGCACTGCTAGAGCTAAAGTGATGTCTGACTGTTCATACCGCACTCACATGCTACAGCCACAAAATGTTTTTTTCTCTGCAGACACTGTTGTCCAAACTAGTAAGAGGTGCTCTTGCAGTGCCTGCAGAGAAGGAAGCACACCTTGTGAGAAAGGCAGCAGTGTAGAGCAAAGAGGCAGCTGCCTTTGGCATCTCACTGCACACATTTCCAACAGCAAACAGCTCCTGTGGAATCACTGTGATGGGGCAAATATCTCTGCTGCCTCATCCTGCGCTGCCTTCTGTGGGGCTTTCACCTCGCTGTAAGGAAGCAGGGGTAATCAGCTCAGAGGACCTGATTTCTTCTCTCAATCTGATACAAATGTATATAACCTACTGGAGTTACTGATTTGTGGTTTGTTTTCACAATTTTCAACCTTTGACATCAGTGTTATCTCACTGATACATTGTGTGCCCCTGGATAGCATACTCAAGTATGTTGCAGAGGTTTTCACACCTTCCTTATCCACTACAGGAGTATTCTTGTCTGTTTATAGATCACTGCAGCCACTCAATGAGTAAAATCATTCTTCTAGGAGATCAGTTTCTGGAGAAATTACTTATATTGCTTTCAAACATTGTCTCTCTACTGTATTTTTCACTGTACTTATGTCAATAGTGCATTTTTCCCCTCTTTGATGATACAATTCCTCAGTAAAGATAATTATCTTGAGGAATGTCATAGCTGCAGGGATTTTTTTTCCTACTCTTCTTATCGTACCTGTGATTCTGACTGTGTCATGTTGCTAAGGTTTCTGGAATCTAGGTTATGACTCATTCTCTTTCTTCCTCTTAGAGCACCTCCAAGAGGCTTAAAGAGGGTCACAAAGTAAAAACACAAGTGAAGGAACAGCTACCCAGCCTTCTAGCCCTGCAGTACTTCACAGAGTCTCCACGTGCTTCAAAGTCTTGAGGGATTGTGGGCATGAGCTGATGGTAGGTTCCCAGGTGAAGGGCTGTGGCCTGAGCAATAGACTCTGAGCCAAAGCTGACCTCTAAATGAACATCACAATGAAACAGTAGACATCATTAGTGCCTGCTCATTAGTGGAATGTATATCTATTAATCATTGGTGGGGATGACATGTTGTGGGAAGAACTTGCCTTGTTTAGTAGAGTGTCAAGGCCATGTAAGCAGATGTCCAACTTTATTTGGTAAGGCCCCCAAGGTGGATGGTCTTGGTTGTTAGGCTCTTAGGACCGTATTAGGGAGATTGTCAAGGCCATACAGCCAGGGGTTTGGCTCTACTGGGAAGGATGTGGTCAAAACCAAAGGGATAGACACACTCCCTTAGTTCCTCCCTGGGCCCTGTCCAGGATATGGGAGGAATCTAACAGAAGAACAAAGCCAGATATTCCTGCATTTGTAGTGGCATTAACTTGTTTATTCAACAGTATAAAAGTTGGACCCTCCTACAGCAACTTTGGAGGCCTCACCTATGAGTGGATGCACTGTGTAAGACTTCCCAATCACTGGGCAAGGTTGTCCAAATCCTCACTGTAACTGGAGCTCCCCAGTGACTGCAGATTTGCATGACAGTAAAGTATTGGGGCAATTGGTGATGGATCTTTCTTCAGCTCTGTAGCTAGCTTTCCCTTGATGTATTTTAGCTTTGCTGTATCATTATTATTTTGCTTGTTCTTTTAGTGCTCTCTATATATGTAAAAGATAAGTTTACTTCTTAAACTTGGTGTCTGTGTCCCTTGTGCTAACCCCGTCAATCAGCAATGCAAAGATTGGAGTCATGGACAGGATTTGAAAGATAAATGTACTGTGTGAAGGTTGGGGGTTGTGCTTAAGCAGAGATAAAACCTGTTGGTGTTTTGCAGAGGAACCTCTTGATGCTAGCAGAGGCAGAACCTCTTGATGTTTAGCAGAGGCAAAACCTCTTAAAAAATCCTGATCAAAATATTTTCTGGATTTGTGCTTGGAACCCCACCATTCAGCAATACACCAGGGCATCCCATTGCTCCTTTGCAAGGCAGCAGCATTAGCTTCAGCAGTCTCTCCTGGATCTCCTGCTGTTGGATATTCATATTAACCAGTTGGCCTCACATTAGCACAGGATCCCTCTGCTCCAGCCCCAGCATAGCAAGTTGCACTTGGACAGCTCAAGAGCTGCAGGTGTCAGAACCTGCCACTGACCATCTAACAGCAGCCAGCAGTTTCCAGACTAGTTAGAAGTCCTTGCAGCTAATAATTACAACATTTATCATTTGCTCTAGCTAAAGAAATTAGGCTGCTGCCTTCTCACCTTGTGTGGAGAGGACAAGTCAAAGGAGGGAACTGCACTGAAAGGAATCTCACAAGGACCAGTGGGGCCAGAAATAAGCTGTACTCAAAGAAACAGAATTCTGAACAATTCTCTGTGTTGCTGAAACTGTATTCTACAAAGAGGAATGACTGATGAAGAGCCTGACCCTCATCAGAAACTTGCCAAAGCCACCAACAACTTTACTATCGCTGCTTATTTTTGAGTGACGCTGCACACTCCTCCATAAGATGGCTCTTTCTATCAGGTTTAAAGATATTTATAACTGGCTGCTCAGTACTTGAGAATGACCAAGTTGTGGGAGGAAAAAATCAAGAAGCTATATGAAGAGGAGTGTCATGGCAATGACAACATGTTTTATGTATTTATGAGACTTTTCTATCAGGAGTAGTTGAACATGAAGCAGTCTTAGTTTGCTTTCATAACTGCACTGTTTTCTGTCACATTCTGTCAGCACAGGAACATGCATGAAAATACATAACATCTAGATGAAATACAGCAGTGTTACCAATCCCTTTGGTTCCTATCAATATGTTAAAGGGATTGCTCTGACCCTTTGGGCACCTGATGTGATCTAAGCAGCTCTGCTCAACTATTGCTTGAAACCATGGCTGAAAGGCTGATGCTTTACTTTACCCTCATGTAGGGTAAACATTCCAGAGAAATACTGAATGCAGTGGGGTGAAAATGTCTTTTATTCCAGGTGACAATCAGTAAAGAGAAGTCTCAGTTAAACAGGTACAAATTAAAGCCTTTACATACTGTGTTGGTTATAGTATCAAAATGAAGAAGTAAGTTGCTTGAAAACTTCTGATTAATGGTGAAGAACAATATTGGCACAGAAGAGAGGATGAGAGGCTATACTGCCAGCCTAATTATTGAGTTGTGATCTAGAAACTACAGGTAACAAGTAATGACAAAGAAAGAACCAAAAAGCAATCCCCTGCCCTCCAGATAATTAGCCAATATCATGTCAGATAATTTCCTGCAGCTTGATAATGAAAGCTAAGTAAACATATCAAACCTAGAAATACAATCAGGCTGATGGTGCCTTAGAAATGCATTACATGGCCATGAGCACCTGCACCAGAGTTCATACAGAAGGATCTGATTCTTTCTGTTGCTAGAATTTCATGGCAGCAGGGCTCCAGTGTACATTGATTGAAACCACTGGTGTTCTGCAATAAAATGGAGCCATTCCTGAGGTGCCCCATGGGTTGGCGATGCCCTGGGTGATCCTCTTTGAGTCCACAGGAGCTGATTTCACAGGGGCAGAGTTTTGTTCAGCAAATACATTTGGGACCCACTCCCCTTCTGCATTCCTGTGCTCAGTGAGTGACTTTTCTGTGAAGACAAGGGAGAAGAGAGCCACTCAAAACCTCCCCTGCATATTAAACATGTTTGAGCACGTTAACCTGTCTCTCTGTGCTTGTTTCTGGGATGGAGAAGAAAAGGCTCCAAGAAGACAGTGAGTTTTAACATCTCTAGAGGACTGGAGCACCACTCCTATGAGGACAGACTGAGTAAGTTGGGGCTGTTCAGTCTGGAGAAGAGAAGGATCTGAGACAACTTTATTGCAGCCTTTCAGTATCTTAAGGGTGCCTACAAGGAAGCTGGTGAGGGACTTCTTAGGGTGTCAGGTAATGATAGGACTAGGGAGAATGGGAAAAATAGTAGAAATGGGTAGATTCAGACTGGATGTTAGGAAGAAGTTCTTCACCATGAGGGTGGCGAGACACTGAAACAGCTTGCCCAGGGAGGTGGTAGAAGTCTCATCCCTGGAAGTTTTTAAGGCCAGGTTGGATGTGACTCTGAGCAACTTGATGTAGTGTGAGGTGTCCCTGCCCATGGCAGGGGGGTTGGAACTAGATGATCCTTGAGGTCCTTTCCAACCCTAACAATTCTATGATTCTATGGCACTGGTCAGCCACAAAACCTGGGTGCAGTTAGAGTCAATAGGTAGTTGCCATTGCATTTATTCATTCAAGTGAAAATAGTTAAAAATTCATGTTGAAAAATTGTAATGCAAATAAATAAAAACTCTTTCATGCCAGAATACCCTTCTAACTCATAGCCTCTAACTAACAGTGAGTGCCAAAGAGATGATGGCTGTTTCTAATTGTGCCAACACTACGTGGAGCTCGCTCATAGCTTGCAACTCGACAAGTCATATCAGATCTGCTTTGATGGATTTTCCCAGAAAGCAAAGTGGTGCACAGCTGAACAACCCAGAGCTTGTGTAAATCTTCTCTTGGACACTTCAGAGTGCCTTTTCTTTCTTTTCTTCTTTCTTTTTTTTAATAGGCCCTTTAAATTTGAGATTCCAGCTAAAGTAACAGAGCCTGTAATGTTGGCAGTAGGAGCAGGTAATGTGAAATTCATACCTCACACCTGCTTTTCTGTGCCACTTCAGTTCTGCCAAAATGCTACTTTCTTGTTGGAAGCTAAGCAAATATCAGATGCCATTCATTTCTCTGACGTGTGCCACATGCCACAATGTGCTCCAAGCCTCATTTGCATTAGAAGAAGAAAGAACCACTCTTTTATGTTCTTTTATTGCAATCATTGCTGTGGTGAGGATGTTCTTCTCCTGGCAGGTATAGATTGCTCTCCATCCAAGTGTCTCTTTTTTTTTCCCCTTTACATTATTACCCTGCATGTAAGACTTGTGTTACCCTGGTTTCTTTTCCTAGTGTGTTAAATGTTTGACCAAAGATAAGCAAATGTAAGGTGAAAGGAGACCCCCGTTTCCCCCTTTGCTCTATTTTTTGCTTCTTTTACTGAGCATTGTCTGTTTTGTTTTGAGGGAACATTGATCTCCAGAACTCCAGAAAGTATTCTATAACTTAAATGTAGCAAGCTAGTTACAGCCAGTGCTATGTGCATAAAGGATGCAGGACTTCCCAATTGCCTCCTTACCTCCCCATTCCTTACAGCCACAGGCAGCCTGGAAACATTCTTGACCAGGATTTCTTTGGTGGAAGATGAACAATGATGGCAGGAGAAAACTCTTGCTGGCCACAGTGACATCCCCCTCTCTGCCCTTCCTTTTTAGGAATGGGTCTATCTCTCCTTTTGCTGAAGTCACTCCTGGGCAGGACTCGGCTGTTAGAGAGTGGGTGCACTCTGCCTGGTCTCCAGCTGCTCCCCTTATGTTATATCTGCTAGCCCATGCAGATGACATGGATATCCCAAAGCACCTCCAAATGATGTCTTAAGAAAGGCATTTACACTGAGAGATTCTGTAAGCATAGCAAATATTGTAATTTAATCTACTGGAGGTGGGAATAAATTTGGGCTGATCTCACAAAACCTGTAGCTCTCTTCAGTAAGGTTTTTTTCAATGTAACTTTCTGGTATTAGGAAACCAAACAGAAATTCAGTCTCATTAGAATTTATCCTCAGAGAGCTGCAAAAGAGGAAACAAAAGAATATTTTTAAATTTGGATGTATTTTTCAGTCTTTCTTCAGAGTGTGCAGTTGGTTCGTGAGTAGGGATCAGCATACCCAATAATAAAGGGAGAAAGGATATGTATTAGTGTGATTATTGTTATGGAAAGGCAGTAAAGAGCTGATAGTTGTTAAATACTCTCTTATATATGAGAAGGATGAATAATTACAAGTGAGGAACAGCTGGATTTGAAGGATTTTCTGGGAATATGATTTTCTTCCTTCTGCCCCAACCTAACAAGCAGAATGAAAGTAAATGAATGGCAACTACCTGAAGGAGGGTTGTAGACAGGCAGAGGTTGGTCTCTTCTCCCAGGCAACCAGTACCAGAACAAGAAGATACAGTCTCTGGCTGCACCAGGGGAGGTTTAGGCTGGAGGTTAGGAGGAAGTTTTACACAGAGAGAGTGATTGCCCATTGGAATGGGCTGCCCAGGGAGGTGGTGGAGTCACCATCACTGGAGGTGTTCAGGAGGAGACTTGATAGGGTGCTTGATTGCATGGTTTAGTTGATTAGGTGGTGTTGGATGATGGGTTGGACACGATGATCTTGAAGGTCTCTTCCAACCTGGTTTATTCTATTCTATTTTCATGACAATAAATCAGACTAACTGTATTGCTGGAATTTAGCTACTGGCTGATGTTGGAATGGCTGGACGTGCTTCAACAGTGCCACCAAATTATCTCAGCTTACAACTTGCCTGCCATGTCCCAGTTAGATATAAAATGTATTAGTTCCTTCTTGCTTGCCTGGATGAATTTCATCCATCATTATGAGAAAGTAAGATCTCTCCAGTTCCAAAGGACAGTCAACAAGAACCTGTCTTTAACCTGGTTTATGATGTGGGGTTTTTCCCCCCAAGAGCCAGCCCAGTTGAGCAGTCTGGCCATTGCTGCACACAAACAGCTCACTAAAATGAAAGTTTGGTGGAGCTCTGGAGCAAAGCAAACCTCACATACAACACCTAGCTAGCGACTCCTCTTGTGACTTGCCCAGAGAGTTACTACAGGGCTGTACTGTACCAGGAATGGTTTTGATCTGATTTAAATTCACATCAATTTACAAAACTCTATATTTTTTATTAGGAGAGCTTCATGATGTTTCATTATTATGGGGCATAAAAAATGTAATTGGGAGATACAAAAAGGTTACATGAGTGTTAGGAAAGAGGAATTCATTACACACTCAACATCTCTTGAACAGGGAGAACAGTGGGAGTTAACTACTCTATCATAAGACACACCCTCCAGATGGACTTCTTGTGCCTTTGAGGTCTAGCAACACAACCAAACCACTGTAGTTTAATTGCAGTGGTAGAAACAAACTGGCTCGAAGAGTCAGAGTAGAGAGAAGACTCACCTCTTTCCCTACTGGACTCCTCCCAACAAGATTTCAGTGTTGTTGGCTGCCACCACAGGAAGCCATCATCTTCAGTCAAAGGTGCAGAAATGTTCTGATGTTCCTAAGAAGTGGTGCCCTGCATCTCTTAACCATAGTGAGGTAACTCCTTTCCTAAAATATGTGTCTACATTCACAGCTTCACAGTTTGCAGCCTTCTGTATTCATCAGGTTTTTGTTCCTGTTACAGCAAAGGGCTCTTGTGCTCTTTGGACTTAGCTAAACAATCAGGTAATTGGATGAAGCACTGTAGGTGGAAACAATATGATTTGCCACTGTGCAGTACACTGTAGTAGTGTGGTAATAATAATTGTTATTAATAATAATTTGCCTGGTAGTTTTCCTTTTTTTTTCCTTTCATATATGCTCAAATGAATGTTCCTTAGATAATTAGATTCCCAGGCTACTTAAATGTGGATCATTCCAATGGCTACTTCAGCCATTTGGAAGGAGCACACAGCAGCTTCACACAGAGAGGGAAATAATATCAGCTTTGCTTTTCCCCCAGGAAACAAAGAAAAACGTTCTCCACTTGAAAGCAGTGTAATTTATCATTTCCTGTACACTAACAGGCTGCAAGGGGGAAAGGTGAAGCACTGAAACAAATCTGAAAGACCTCAGATTGTATGAAAGAGAAATTTGTGCTGGGGGTCACGCAGAACAGGAGTGTTTCTTATTGGTTCCTTGTCAGTATTTAAACTCAGAGTAACATCAGTGGCATCTGGTACTGCCTGGAAGGATTGGAGGGAGAAACTTCTGTAGACAAAGGTAAAAATACATGGATTTCATCTTTCCGTGGTTTTAATCTTTCCATCTCTTACACAAAATCAATATTAGGATGGAGGATGTCTAGGGAAACCCAAGTGACTTTGGTTGAACGTAATTGGCTGAGTATTCATATTGCCTTAAATTTATGTGACAAGGACTTCAGTGATGAACTGCTGAAATTTGAGTAAGATTTTGGTGTAATTGATCCTAAGGTGTTCCCTGGCTGGGTGACTAGGTATGAATGCAAATTTTCAATTACATACATGCTTGTCCCAGCAGCTTTAAAATCCACTCTCTGAACCTCTCTGCCCACCACACACACATATATATATGGCTCTTAATTTTTTTTCCAAAGTATAATTGGCTAAAAACAGGATTAGAAAAAAATCACGAAGGAAAGGTTTATCAGGCAGCATTAAGTACAAGAGCTCCATGGAAATTCAGCTGCCTAAACCCTTGATTCCTGGACCAAAGCATTGCAGAAGAGGAAATATCTCAATATTTTTGGCTTCTTTATATTTCCTAGCATACCAGGTTGGAAGGAACCTCAAGGCTGTCTAACACTTGTATGAAGACCTCCTCTGCACATTCCAGGAGCTTGGTGGATGACGTGTGAACTGCTGTATTGTTCTTCCAACAAATGCCTGTGTAGTTGAAGTCACTCATAAAACCACATTCTGTTGACACAAAAATTGCTTAAGTGACCCAAATATTGCTTTGTTGGCCTTATTGTCTCGGTTTGGAAGTTGGTAGCAGGTGCCTACTATAATGTTTCCCAAGGAGATGATCCTCTGATCTTGGCCCAGAGGCATTTGATAGGACCTCCACAATCACCACAGTTAACTTCTATATATTCAAGGTTCTACTTAACAGAGAGTGCAACTCCTTCTCCTCCTCCTCCTCCTCCTCCTCTTCTGGTTGCCACTTAGGACCCCACTTCCCATGTCCTTCAGTTTAAAGCCTGCCTCACCAGTTTGGCCAGACTGTTGCCAGAGTCCCATGCCCTTTCTAGGCAGGTGTGTTCCATCCCTCCCTAACAGGCTATAGTCACTGAAGAATGTCCCATTGTCATAAAAGCCAGCCCCCCCATGATGGCATCAGCCATGAAGCCAGAAGTTGATTTGGCATTTTACAAAAATATATTTCCTTCTATTTTGTTCTGGACACAGCCAAAGACAATGTGCAGAGAGACAGAAACAACCAGAGAGAAAAACAGCTCTAAAGTTGTGTTGAGGGGGCTGCAGCGCTTATTCCAGGCTTTAGCCAACAGCACGGTATCTTCTGGTGTGGGAGCTGCCTGGCATACCTGCCTCACCACAGCTGAATTCAAGACCTGCTGAGACTGCAGCAGGGCTGGACTGGGTAGAGTTCACTTGGGATCTGGCCAGTAACAAAGCACTAACTGGCAGATGTTAGTATCTGTGGAACAGTAACAAAGTAAAGGTGATTGTGCTGCTCTTCTGTGAAGCCACAACCAGTCTGTTGTGCAATTATCTGAAGCAAATGCCCACAACTAAATAAATCACTGTCAGGGCACCTCAAGACCCTGAGCCCATATAGTTTTGGCAACACTGTTGTAAATCTAGTTTAATTCCACTGTGTACAAAAGGAGTTCCTCCTAATGTACAGTAGTATTTGGGCCTCTAGTTGTCTAGTGCATTTTGGAGTTGGAGTTGAGATTTTTAGCTAGAGGCTTACTGCTGAAAAAAACACCCAAGCTGTGTCCTTCTGTGAGATGTGACAATATTGTTGTCAGCCTGACTGCTGAAAATCAGGTCTCACATTGACACTTGAAGGTCTTGGTTTGAGAGGTAGATCTTTGCCTGGTGTTTTACAGATACCAGCACAAGCACCAAACAATGTAATGAATTTGTCTTAGTCACTGATATGTTGGACTGGTGAGTTTTTTTGTATTAGGCACATAAGCCAGTGGGAGCAGCAGGACTAATGGTATTAATTTCCAGAGGATTCCTTCACATTTAAGAAAATAAAAGAACACCTATCCAACTATTTTCTGCACTTGAGACAGACCTAATGCCACTCCTCTGTGTGTACTCTGAAAATTAGCAATATAGTTACACTCTTCGTGTTCAAGTCATTCCCACAGGAAAGCTAAGAACAGTTTGTACCATCCATCCAGCTGATCATCTCCACGAACTCCTATGGATTAAAGTCATTATTTGTCAAGTGTGCTTCCAGCTGGACTCTTGATCCAAAATAACAAGAAGATGACAGGCAGACAGACCCCACATGAAGACAATAGGAGCACCAGCACCTCTTTTGTACATGAAAGCTACTTTAAAATGTCAACTAACAAGAACTGCACTTTGGCTGTTGTATGTAGGCACCAGAACTGCCTCCAAAACTCCAGATGTGACCACAAACCAGGTACTGTGCTGGTATTAGCATGAGATACCCCAAATCTCTCTGCCTGCTTCAGTCAGCTGTGATTTAGGGCGCAGTGGTTTAGCTCTGAATAAAGCTGAAAAGTGGCAGTCAACTCCTTTCGACTGCATTCTTCAAACTGTGTGGAGACTGGGACGTGTTACAGCTCTGACAGGTGCCAGAGGTGCAGTCAGGAAAAAAGTCTTTGAATGAAATTTGAATTCTTAAATATTGGATGTCAAGCAGGATTTGAAAAAGATACAACTTGCTGAGCCATTGCAGGCAAATTAGGCTCCTGGTTACCCCAGAGCAGTCTCCAAAACGGATTTGACAGCATGGTATGAATAAAAGAGGGCTACTGCTAGGAGAGCAAAACAATGAAACCAGAGTCCTTGATACACCTAATCAAAACACATTTCTGTACAATTTTAGCATACTTTGTTAATTTATAGTATAAATTTGGAGTGAGATAAGGAATTTACATAGTTGTAAAGAACATTGTGTGGCATAGGGCCACCCATTAACAAAAAGACAACCACAGAGAGTTTGAGGCACTCTTCCGCTTTTCCTTAAGTAGCTTCACAGTGTCTGAAGGGCCACTCAGAATAATCAAAAATATCCAGTACCACAACATCAGCACTAAGCTGACCTCTGTTACTTTAAGGAATGTATTTCTCATTCACAAAAGTCAGATTCCATTTGAATCACTGGGACTCTCCTATAGTGCACAACCCAGACTGCTACTCTGCTGTACCAAGGCAGGTCTCTCAACATGTGTCCTCCCCAACAGCCCAAGTAAGCTATGCCCTGGTAGAACAAAAGGCCACTTGCAAGGAAAAGCCTCTGGGATCACACAATGGGCCCTTCATGCAGGCTTCCTGCTCCCTCCAGAAGCTGGGCATAACCCAGCTGTTACTCTCTGCTGGAAAGAGCTCTTGGCAGGAGGCACCTTACAAATGCCTGCCAAGCACCAGCCCCTTGACCAAGTGAACCATCCAAATTCTTGCAGAATCACAGAACGTTAAAGGATGGAAGGGAACTCCAAAGATCATCTAGTCCAACCGCCCTGCCAGAGCAGGATCACCTATACCAGCCTAAATCCCCTCCAGGCTGAATCCCCTCCAGAGAGATTTGATTTTTTTTTTTGACCTGGGGCAGTAGGGGAAGATTTTTATGGACAGAATGCATGAAAATGAAATCATAATTTTTCATGGGTAATTAGGAAAAGCTGTTTTGAATTTTAAACACAGACACTGTCATTGTTGCAAAAGCAACACCTTTTGGGGGCACTCCATTTCCTCTAAGCCATCTTTAATAATCATTATGTTTTTATTAACACTTCTAGCCCTAGGAATAACTATTAGGCTTGATTAAAAGAATAAATTACCGATCAAAAGTTTTCCCATCATGGTTTCATCCCAGTCTTGCTTGAATACTGAAAACTGTCAAGCTAGCAGCATGAAAAATGGTTAATCTCAGTCTAAAATTAAGCAGTTCAATTTATCTGCATAAATATAAATTGACCCCTTTAATCCCACAGAGAAAATTTCCTCGTTCCCAACCCCAGATCCTGTCACTTAAGATTGCATTGCCGTTGAAGTATGGAGATCCTCTTAGCATGTTATTTATTTTTAATGCTTTAACTGAAAATACAAAACTACTGCATCTTTCTTCAATGGATTTAAGCTTTTTCCATTGCAGCTACTCAGGACTCAAACCTTTGGAGTAGCCTCCAACAGAATAAATGGCTGCTCAGCCAGCATTCTAGGGATTTGCCTTGGAAACACCCACACAGGCTGCCAAAGCGTGAGAGAAGAGGAAGAGGCAGCTGTAAAAAGAAAACCATGATACAGTCTGGTCTAGGATGGAAAGCCCATCACATACTATTTATGGGGTAAATTATGTTGCTTTGGACTTATTTGTGGCCAACAAAATGGTTTAAGACACCAAGTTGCGAACCTGTTTCAGGGTGTGCCCACTGTAGGCTGTGGAACTGAAGTCTTGATTTAAATTGCTCACCATTTATATCCGCGTAGGTTCTCTTCACATGACAAGTGTACACGCTGCTTTAATACCTACATCTGTTCCACCTCATTAAACCCAGCTGCTCTTTACTTTTCCTCTCATACCCTTATGGTTCAGTGGCAGTAAAACCATTCCTCCCAGGCCACAAGTGCAAAGCAGAGAAGGTGTTAACTACAACCAGCCAGAGAAAGTCTAGTATTACCACTTCCCTTCATTTTCCATGCTTAAGTGTAAATTGGTCAGGGAGACCCACTCATGGCACAAAAGCAAAGACAGTTCTGCTCTGGAATGCTAAGTGATGCACAGAGCTTAAGGTCTTCCAATGATACATACTGGTCAAAATGGCAGTGTAGAAGTTGTTCTAGGCAAATTCCTGGTAGGAAGCTTTTTCATCTTGCCTTGGGCTTCATATGCCAGTGTGGTCTGTGTTCATATTTTCTTGATTACCATTAAAAACATTATTTATAAAAATCCCTGAAATCTTAAGCCACTGCTATTGGTTTTGCAAACTAAGAACCTATGAGTCAAATGCTTCTGGCAGACAAACATTGAGAGAAGAAATAAAGGCTTAGTGAACTGTCAGAGGTCTCGAGAGGTGACCTTGCTAAAGGAAAGAGTATGAAAAGGTATTTTCTTTCATTACTTTCCTACAACAAAGAAAACATTCTGATTCTCTTCTTGTGCATATCAGGACTTGCACTTTTCTACACTACAACAGCCACTGAGTACTTTGGGGAGGGGAACATCACCCACTCGGGGAGAGGAAGAAGAAAAAGAAACTATAGTGATGTACAGGTTGAGTTGGAGTTCAGCTACCTTCACAGGCAGGGAGCTCGAGGAGTCTGGGACAGATTGCTAATGGCCAGGGAGAGTAAGGTTACCACAGAGTGCCACAGGTGTACCTGGAGGATGAGAAAGCATGAGCAGACTGGACTCTGCTGCAGATCTCTCTAGCTCCAGCATAATTACTATACTAATGCACTCTAGATCTGAGAAACCCCTGGAAATTCTGTCATGGGCAGGAGGTTGGTCAGGATATTTGCATCAGCAGGGGTTTGGGCCTCTTCCTCTTCTGCCCACCATAACAGTGGGGAGAAGAGCAGAAATGCTGATCACATCCAAGCCCATCGGTGGGGAGGTGACACTGCATGGGGTTGGGAGCCTCTCCACAGGTAGCAAGGCAGGCATTTTCACTTGGCAAACATTGCTTACTGCCTACTTTGTTCTTAACAAAGCTTTATTTATTCTTTTTAAACACCTTTTACCTGCTTCAGTTCCACTGGCAGGTAAGTACTTAAGGAAAGACAGGGAACAGCCTGGCTGATCCAAACTTGTAATAGATTTCAACATTACTGTAAACCATTGCCAGCTGGCATGGATGTGACAAAGTAACACAGCATCATACTTCCTCACCCTGAGCACACAAAGCCCTTGCAATCCCTTCCTCTTATGGACTGCTCCCAGTGATGACAGATGAGGCTTTTAGTTGCCTGTGCCAGGCCTGCAAACTGAGGGGGTCCTAAGCCCATGCTGGCAAAAAGCTCTTTGCATTATCCTTGTAAACGTTGTGCCATTTACCTCCTGCCCCTCTCCTTTCAAGACCACTGGACTTCCTGGCACCTCAGCTGGGTTACAGACAGTGCCATTTTGCTTTCAGTTTGACTAATACTGGTTCTGTGTCCATTAAGCAGCAGCTCGGTGCACAAGTGAGCCATCTCCTGCCAGTTGCTCTCATAGCAGGGAATGGCCTCATCAGCCAGGCTAGGAGAGGGTACACTGAATTCTCCTGAAATAACAGCACGAGCTCATATTTTCTAAAGGAGAAAAGATGCTTTCATATTCAAATAGGTCTGGGCCACACAGCACCATGCACGCTGCCAAGGTATCCCACAGTGGCATTCACAAAGGCTGTGTCTATAGTAGTAAATTAGATGTTCCCAGGAACACTTCCAGGTGCTGAGGCCAACTGGCACTGGAGGGCTGACATCTCTGTGAATAAATTGTCTCATCCTCCCAGGCAGGGCCGCTGCACACAAACCACTGTGCCTGGGCATTGCTCAGGAAACGTGCTTGCTGCCATGGGCCAGGCATGTCCCAGGGACCACTCTCATTGCCTGCTAGAACAGATACTCGGGGTGTGCTGAGCACACTTGGATCTGCTAGCACAGGAGATGCAGAATATGCCCTCCTACTCAAGTAAGTCATCCTCACTGGTATTACTCCTTTGCACTGATGTATCCACAGAGTCTCTGCAGCACAATTACTGTACGTGTAGGAAAGGGACGTGTACAAATGCCAAGAGTAGCACTTTGGACTGTCCTCTCCTCAAGCTGGCTGTCACTGCAAGGGTGATAGCAAAATCAACCATTTTGCATCCACAACACATTAGTAATTACCTCACAAACTTCCAGCACCACTGTATCTATCAATCATTCACTGGTGCATCAGGCTGACCTGATGCTGGCTTGTAACTAAGTCGTCACCTGATAGATCTCGATTGCAGCCTGCCTGGTGCTGCCTGCATGAGCCCTTCAGTCAGCCCTTTACCATCTAAGGACTGCAAACCCTAGCAGAGCAGGGGTGACTGCAAATCATTAAATCGAGGAGCTGTTCACAGCAGAAATTCCTCAATCTTGTGACCCATTGTCTTTAATATTTCCATTAGTGATTTCAGTGCTGGTGGGGCTTGCTAGTGCCCTGAAGCTGGGAGGTAACATGGAAAGAGAGGAGGCTTGGGCAGATGAACTTCAGTACTGCAGTAGTAGAGACTGGATGAACTTTAATAAGATGAAAGATTATATATCTGCAAATAACAAAACCTACAGGACAACAAAGGCCATATTGTTGCCAGCCAGAGAGGAAGGCACATGATTGCCAACTGATGGAATAAGTACTATGAACCACATCAGTCATATGATCAAGCAAATGAGGCTGCAGGAAATGTTTGCAGGCATGAGGCCTTCTGAAAAGCCCTTGTCACTGGTTGTGAGAGTAAGGTAAAGGGACAGCCTTTTATGCAAGAAGGCTGGTGACTCTTAACTTGGCTGTCCTGATAACATGGGAGGGCAAGAGCAGGAGTACCCTTCTTGCCTATAATTGTATAATGGATGTAGAGCAGGAACACTTCAGAGAAAGGATAATGTTGGCACAAGCCAATGGTTGCCTGCTAGATATAAATACAGTTAGGCTGGGCACTGAAAGATGTTCTCCTCTAAACCCATCTTCCCTGGTGCAGCTGCTCAAGAACAGCAAAGATGACATAAAAGAAGAGATTTTTTTTGGTAGTGCTTGTTAACTTCAGAAGAAGAACAGCTCACCTGTGAGGGTAGGGAACAAGGCCTGGCAATCCATATTTTCACTGCAGTCCTTTGTCCTACAAGGAAGCAGAAGCAGTCTGTGCTTACGTCCTTGTCCCTGTCACCTGGAGAGCACAAAGAATATCCAGGGAGGCTGCAGCCTGTAACAGCACTCATGCACTCCTCTGGATTGTCTCCCTATCATGGCCTGTCCCAGCTTCTGCTGTCCTCTAAGGATCTGTTCCCAAGTTTTATATCCTTCATTTGCAACCATTTTTTCTTAACTGAGAAGAAACATTCCACCCCATATTAGTAAATTTAGTGGTGGAAAAGGACAGCAGTGAGGAGATTGCATAGCTGGAGTGCATTAGTTTGCCATGTTGGAGAGCTAAGAAGCAAAATCCAAATTTCATGGAGTACAATGTGCACTGCAGAAATAGGGACATGAGAATATGATCCCCAAAATCTGGCATGCCTGCCCTGTGTTATGGCAGCACCAGCTTGATCATGAGGGCTGGTTATGGTCAGGAGCAGGGACTTTTGCAGACTGCTTGATTAATTTGGCATCAGAGGGGTGGGAACACAGATAGCTGGAAAGAGACTTTCCTGTCCATCAGGCATTGGGTGGAACCACAAGAAGTAAACCACCTGTTCTGGTGGTTTTCTCTCCCCCTCAGAAAAGGCCAAGAATGTCTGAAGGCATAACATAAAAAGCATCACATAGCCAATGAAGCTCTGAGGTTTGTCAGTATGAAGTGAAATATCATTCATGGATACAAATTGTTTGTTCAGTAGTGACTCTTTTGTCATGACTTGCAGAGTGCCTTGGATGAAGCAAATCCTTAAAGACAGAATAAACCTATTTGCTGTGGTTATGGAGGAGTCTCTGGAACAAGCTGCACATATGCTTTCTAGCTTTGCTTGATGCCTGCCAGAACAAGGATTTTATCATTTATTTTCTGGTACTAGAACAGATCTGAAATGAGCAACCTTCACAGTTGGTAATTGATACCAGTTCTGGCTGGGAAGGATGCAAAGAACTCTAGCAGCAGGACCAGGGCATTTATGGAACCGTCTGAAACTGGTAGTGACCAGCTGGCCTTTCTGGAGGGCAGTGCTCACAGTGGTCCTGCAGAGATGGAGAGGGAATTGTCCTACTCGAGAAGTGAGAGCTGGGAGGTGACATCCCAGCCAGCCAGGCACAGGCAGTGATGGTGATGGGCTCAGACCTACAGGAAGGCTGGGGAAGAAGGGCTTGTATGGATAGGACAAAGGGCAATGGTTTGAAACTGGAGCACGGGAGATTTAGGTTGGACATAAGGAAGACATTTATTACAATGAGAGTAATAAAATACTGGAACAAGCTGCCCAGGGATGTGGATGAGGCCTTGTCCCTAAAGACATTCAAGATCAGGCTTGATGTTCCTGGGCATCTAGTTGGAGGTGTCCCTGCTGACTGCATGGGAGTTGGACAAGATGACTTTAGAGGGTCCCTTCAACCCCATGTAATCTGTGAATCCATAAAACTGGAAGTTTAAAAAAGTCTGTGGTGCTACACTGGTCTGTGCCACCAGTGCACACAGCTGCAGGCAGCTGATAATGGCAGTTTTGTTACTAGCTTCAGGAAGAGCAGAAGCAGACATTTGTGTGGGAGTCTGCACTAGTTATTGCTAGGTTGTCCTCGTGATAATCTCTCATGCTTTCTTCATTAATCTGACATTTGCTGTTGTCCTTTTTTAGCTGCTAAGATAGCTTCCAGATCATGTTTCCTCAGAAAACTATTCTCGCCACTTTTTCTGCCTATGAGGGATTCTTTTTGATTTCCCAGCAGTATTAGCTGAGTCTGAAGAAAGAAAATGGAGAAGAGCAGAATGACCATTTCACATGTGGTGAGACTGTTGTAAGCAGTTCCCTCTTCTCCCAGTCAGCCTTAACCCCACCATCCCCTCAGCAGTGTCACCACAGGTCTGAGTGAACCAGGCAGCCAGATGGAGCAGGCAAATTATCAGAATTAATAATAAGCTTTTCCTAGTGAGACCACTTCTGCTCCTGCAGCTCACACTGTCCTACCTGCCAGCATGACAGAGGGTGCCTTTGCAGTCAGTGCACAGCCATGTGTGCCTGCTCTGCTGTCATCAGCACTTGTGCCACCCCTCTCCCTGGCCTGGGAATATCTGGTTTAAAAAAACCCTAAAGTGAGAAAAAGGTTTTCAGCAGTTTAAGCAGTTAAGATAGGAGTGGAAACGGTTTCCTCTCCCCTCTCTGACTAAAACTCCTGTGCTGTGTGTATCCACAGATCTGGCACAGGAAGAAAAGTTGGGGTTTGGATGAAGCAGGAGTTATGCAGAGTAATTAGAATTGAACAGCAAATGAAAGATTTCCATCACAGATCTGTTCTGGATAACATGTACAACATAGTGAAGTCTTTCTCCCAAATGTACTTTGCTGGTTGTAGGAAATCAGAGATAATGTGCCAGGGCTCACTATATTCACCCGATCTTCTTGTGTGGGTGAGGCCAAGACACAATTACTAGCCAGGAGCAAATACTGCTGTGGAGATAAAGCTCATTTTCACCTACAGAGCTCTGTTGTGTTTTAAGTTAAGATCATGGTTTGGACTTAAATTGAGCATATCAGTAAGAAACATGTGTTGTTATAAATCGATCCTTGTAAGCCAAATACAAATGAATACAGCAATCATTAAAGTAACCGGGAGTACGAAACCATCACAGCTATGAAACTGCACATTGTAATTACTGGTGTTATCTCAGAGGTTTATATTCAGCAATCTCTGTCCTGGATGCAATTACTGCATACTGATTTGGGGAGCAGAAAAAGAAGTCGGTGCTCAAAGCGGTTTAGCTGTATCTAAACCAAGACGGTTCCTTTTCCTCTTCCTGTGGCGGTTGTGTCTTTGGACCCCCCCTACCCCCCCATCTAACAGCAGCTGTGATTTATTTTTAGCCTGCTTTCTTTGCATATTTAAAAGGGTGTTTCCGTATGGTGTGAAGCACGAGCTAGCGTAGCAATTAACTGGCAAAGGGACTGAGCTTTACGCTTCCAAGTGAGCCACAAATTAATTTCTGCGATGAATCAAAGACATCCACACCAAGTGAACAGTGCGCCTTCAAGACACACACTGTAGATCTGCCCGCTGGAGCGGGCTCGGCGGAGCACACAAACTGAATTTCAAAAGAAGACATCTAGCAGTGGGTTTAAATGCCTATAGCCGAGTGCTGTGGGCTTATCTTCTTTAATTCATAGTCTATACATTGAATATTGCAGAAATCAGCAACATCCTTTCAGACCCTGTACGTCTAATGGACCGGGATCCAAAGGCTGCATTTGCATCTAAATACAATGAGCCATGCAGAAAATATGTGGCTTTTATCTGTAAGTTACAAGGAGCTTTTCTTTTCCTACTTAGAATGGTTCTTTTCAAAGAAAAGGAAGGTCTGTTTTCCAAGGGATGGTGAACAACTAATTTCATATTGTTGGGATAAGGTACAGCGAGCTTGCCAGCCAAGACATGTTACACATGTGAGGAGGCATAAAGCTGTCACTATGTAAAAGGGTTTGCTCTGCCATTTTTAACTAGGGAAGCAGCCTTCAGTAAATAAATGACATGGGTACAGAGCAAACTCTTTTTATGCCACATTTTAATTAAGAATTAATTAACAAGTCCTCCTAAAGAAATAATTAACTGCCAGATCTTCCCTGCGTTTGTTTTATTATTCCAAACAAATCTCTAGGGTTTCTGCCCTAAAAGACACAAAAAGCCTTCACAAATGGAGAGCATCCTGATCTCTGATTTGCACCCGTTAGAATTTTAACAGCATCAATCATCGTGGGTTTTTCATACACATAACCAACCCTCCCCCTGCCAACTTCTCTGTCCAGCACAGCTCTCTTGCAGGCAGTCGGTTTCTGACCTCACTGCTCTCATCAGCAGGGATGGGTGAGGAAAGACTTTGTTTCATTATTCTGTTTTGCTCATTTACTGTGGTTTACAAGGCAGGCACTCTAAACTAGTTGAGCATATTCTCAAGGTAAAGATCACCCTAGGCCTCCTTCAAGCTTTTCCAAACAGGGCACCCCTTTAAACAGCCAATTAATAAACCAGCAGTGAAGCATGCAGAGACTCTGCCAGGCACAGAAACATGCCCTCTCAACTCATGGCACACTTTCCACTCAAGCTCCCTGAGCCCTCAGCTATCACTTCTGCCTGGCCTCTCTCCAGGCTGGATTAGATGCACCCAGCAGGGACAAGCTGTACCCAGCCACCCTCTGCTTCTGTCTAGCTCAGAAAAGGATGGAAAAGCCAGCTGCCTGCAGTGCTGAAAAATGAGGAACAAGTCTGGAAAACACCTCAAAAAATACTGGTTTTTAAGCAATTGCCTAGTGTCACAGTAAATCTCTGGCATGTGGGACAGACCCTGACTCCTCTTCATCATCTGCAGCCACTTCTCCTTTTTCTGTTCCTCCTGCGTATGTCTGCATTGCAGTCACCGTTCACAGACACACTGCCAGGCTGGGTTAAGCTCTCACAACTCCTGCTAACTGCTGCTGTAGCAGCAGAAAAACCCTGTCACAATCCCTGCTTCAGCAGATTTCTGCATGGCTTCGTGCTTTAAACTCTCTGCAGTACACTTGCAACTTTCAAAAGCCAAGGCCCATGGTCTGCCAGCAGAGCTGAGCACCCAGGAATTCAGAGGATTCTTCATTTATTTAGATGTTACAAAAAGAAGTCATTTTTGTGAATCTCTGGTTTTGATAAAACAAACATTATGTTTGGCAATTACATTCCCAAGACAAAGATTGCTTTTTCTGATTATTTCTGCTAAAATACATTTTTCTAGGCAAAACAAAGCCTGCCAATGTTTTTCCCTTCTCAAGTACTCAAGAGTTTCCACCTTCAAATCCAGGGGTGAATTTGTACACAGCTCTTTCCAATGACTTTTTTCTGCCCTTACTGCTCTGTTTATCCTAGGGTCCCCAGAGAACTGTTCCAAATTTTACTCCCTGCAATGCTTCTCTGACACTGGTAGCAATGGAAGAAACTCAAGGGTGGGTATTGGGACAGGGTTTGATCAATCTTAGACAATCCAGGACCAAAGCCTCTGTGCTCTGGCTGCAGTACTAGAGACTTCCCTTCTGGCAGTGGGAGGACCCCTACACAGCTGACCAAGGTCTGCAGAGGTCAGGTTCCTACACATGTGGCAGATTTATTGCATGCTGAAATTCCTCCTCCAACGTGGCAGTGTTGCATGTATGCCACAGGACACACAGCACAAGTCCATCCCCAGCACATCAATGTCCTGGCTTGCATGCATTAACCTTCAATTCATTTGGAGTCTTCCTGACACCAGATCCAAGATGTGTTGATATTACAAGCATGAATCTTCAGTATGCCATAAACTGAAGCCTTCTCTTCTTTAAGTATTCAGTTTGTTTGAGTAGCTTGTCCTTCTCTCATCTTTCTCACTATGTGTGGTTTTGAGAGATGTCCTCTTGGTCAGCAACCACTGTGTCTGCAGCTGAAAATTGCCACTGCTTGCTTCATCTTTTTGCAAAAACATGCAGCTTCAGGGCCAGATGAGGACATGGAGCAGGAGGAGGTTGCTACCACATTGCAGGATTAGGAGCACAGCATGCAATGTGGGACAGGGACTGGCAGGAGGACAAGAAGGAGAGGAATTCCACCTAGCTCCCTCAGAGTGTTCTAGTCAAGTGTGCATACATCTTCCTACCAAGGCAGATGCTGTATATTGGCTGCTTCAGGCATTCAAGTCATCAAATAATGCTGGCCTGACAGATTAAAATCATGTCTTTGTGACATGGGAGTCTGGTAGCAATTTGTGCTGCATGGTGGAATACATCACTTCTGCCCTTCAATTCAGATGGGCAGAGCAGAGCAGGCTGGAGTTTTCTAGAGCACAAAAGGTAGCCAAATTCCTCTGCTCCCCTGCCAACCACTGCTTGCCACATAATGCCTGTGGTCCTGGTACTAATGCTGCTGTTGCTATGTACCAAGGGGCTTGCTAAGGAAAGTAAAATCTCTGGACTGTTGGGAAGGCTTTCATTGTTCATTCGTAGGTGATTAATTGTTTACATGGTCATCAAATTGCCCTCTGAGGGCGCGATGGGAAAATAAGTCCCGGTGATGAAGTACGCTGTCAAAACGGTCCTCATGTAGTTTTAATTACTTTGGGTGTTAGGCATAAAATCTCCAGCAGACAATTATTCCACATCTATTTTATTGAGGCTCTAGATGTACACATAAAATGCAATGATTCAAAATGGAACACACTGTTTTGACAGCCTGTTTTTGTTAAGGAGTGTGCTTCAGTCATTAAAGATGGGAATATAGCTGAAGCTATTTGTGAATGACAGCTGAATGTAGTATTGAATAGCACTGTGTAGAGCATGCTAGAAAATTTAAACAGTATTTTTTATCCTCTCTTTGCATATAGGTGGTGGCACTGTCAGGAGCTGTTCTGTCATCCTCACAGGCACAAACTTAATATGTGAGAAATTAATTACTATGCTGTTACACAATTTCGCCTGTGGGAGAGCCATGCCTCTAATACAACAAAAACATCTTTCAGTCTTTCTGTCCATGGCTTAGTCTGGAAGCCCAAAGCTTCACTATTTCTCTGTGAACTATGCCCTCAAACCAAAGAATTCCTAATACAGAGATGCCAAAATACACCCCCTTGTCAGAGTAGACATGTCCTGCCCATTCAATTTCTTACCAGCCACTAGAGCACAGCTTCTCCTTAGTGAGGTGTAGGTTGGACCCAAGCTACTTGTGTCTTTGCTGGGTTTGTTATCTTCCAGCCTTGCAAGGAAAATTTGAAGGTAGCATCTTCCAAACATCCCTTTGGACATCACCATCTTGGGTCAGATCAAAGGTCTAGCTAATTCAGTTTCTTCTTTCCATCAAGGACCAAGAGCAAAAGCCAAAGGAATGGCATGAGAGAAGGACAAGCACATAATGGTATTTGTGTGACATCTTCTCCTAGCTTTCACTGTGTTGTGGCTGAGGGAATTCCTTAGCCAGAGGTGGTATTTAATAGCCTATTAAATCCACTCAATGCTAAGTATTTAATATGTAGCATGTATTTAATAGCCCTCAATACATTATTCTTCCATTAACTTATTCCAGTTGCTTTTTAAACCCATGTATATTTTTAGCATCTCACATACCCTGTGGCAAAGCATTTCACAGCTTAAGCAGTGCCCTGTATGAAAAGCATTTCCTTGGGTTAGTTTTGAATTTGCTGCCTCCTAGTTGCATTTGCTCCTGCTTCTTATACTGAGCCAAAGAATAATCATTCCTTATTCCCTTTCTGTGTGTCACTCATGAGTCTGTAGACTCTATTATGTCTCCCCTCACTTCTTTCTTTTTATCTTCCCTTTCTCCCTAACACATCTCTCTTTTTTTTTTAAGTTCTATTTTATATATATTGAGATAGAGAGACCAGAACTGCATACAGCATTCAAAATGTGTATTAATTTTCATCATCATCATCATCATCATCATCATCATCATCGTAATAATAGAAATTTCTTATTTGTTGTAATACTAGAGGGAATGGGAATAAAATAGAAATGGGTAGATTCAGAATGGATGCTAGGAAGAAGGATGCCCAAGGAGGTGGTGGAAGCCTCATCCCTGGAGGTTTTAAGGCCAGGCTGGATGTGGCTCTGGGCAACCTGATCTAGTGTGAGGTGTCCCTGCCCATGGCGGGAGGTCGGAACTAGATGATCTTTGAGGTCCCTTCCAACCCTAACAATTCTCTGACTTTCCCTTATAATTCCCAATATCAGGGTTGCTTTTTTTGATCACCACTGTGTATTCAGATGACATCACTGTGTATATAAAGTTAGAGTCAGGGTTTCCCACGTTCATCACTCTACATTTACCTGCACTGAATTACATCTTTCCTTCCATTACCCAGTTTGTTCATGCTGTAGCTATTCAGACTTGGCCTTTTCCTTTCCTGCATGAATACCTTAGAATTATCACACAACCATACCCTGCAATTCATCACTCAGATCAGTTAGGAGTATCTTGTACAGCACAAACTCTCACAGAGATCTCTTCAGAGCTCGATATCACCAGAGCAACCTCGCCCTCCTGCAAAACCAAACCATTTATTACTGCCCTTTGCTTGTTCTGTTTACAATCGTTTATCCAGGTGAGAACTAACCTTTTTCATCATAATACATTTGGTCTTTTAGGAGCTGAAAAGCTCTTACAGCTCTTTCAAATAGTTTTTGAAAGCCTAAACAGAATATGTCAATGCAATGAGTTGTCCATGTGCCTCTTGACTTCTTCCCATGCTCTGGTATGTTTTGGAGACATGATTTGCCTTGGCCAAATAAGTGTTTGCTGTTCTTAACACAATGAACTTTTTGATGCACCCACTGTTCTTAAC
Source organism: Dryobates pubescens (assembly GCF_014839835.1). Classification (NCBI taxonomy): domain Eukaryota; kingdom Metazoa; phylum Chordata; class Aves; order Piciformes; family Picidae; genus Dryobates; species Dryobates pubescens. The sequence continues at coordinate 7,718,577 of NC_071625.1, forward strand.
ACAGTGAACTTTTTGATGCACCCACTGATTCTGTTCTTTGGGAAAGCTACTAGAAGTTCATTTTGTTGACCTCTTGTGTAATCTGCTCCACAGGCTCAGCAGTGATATCAGCATGAATCCCTTACCTGTGATTCTCCTTCAGGTCTCTTGCATGAGCAATTAAATATTTGTCAAAGCTGACAGCTAAGCACTGACCTGGTGCCCTGGTGTTGCTAGACCAGAATCCCAGTCCAGCCATAGGCTGCAGGCCATTAGCAGCTCTGAGTCAGCCAGGAGAAGCGGGCTGATGTTTGCCGCAGGTGTGTGCCAGACCATGAGCATCACACTCAAAGGGGGAAGTCTGATGACAGCAGAGCTTCCTGCTAGGGGTCCTCCTCCTGCTCCTGCATGCTGCCTTCCTGTTTGGTGTGACTGCTGGTCCTTTGCTGGGCTTCATACTGACATTGGGATTGGTTTGGCTATTTCATTAAATCTATTTTCATTGCATTGCTTGCATTGTGCAGGAACTTGTGCAAGAATTGCAGTCAGTTCACCTTCTCTGGATTTCTCTGTGACTCTGATAGACACACAGCTTCCCCCATCCCTATCATCAGAGCAGTGCTGGCATACATGCTACTGCATTCAGTCTGGGTTTGATTTACATTTCCATCTCAAGCCTAATATGTAGGAAGGTGGGCTAGTGGTGATGTACTGGAAGCAGTATCTGTTGTGGACAGTGACAGCTGAGGGCTTTGAGCACACCTCATGCAAATGACAGTATCTCAAGGACTCAGCCCCAGGCTGGGATCACAATGTTCCTCTCCTTCCATCTCTCTGAGGTGATTTTGAGGCAGCATCTTAGTTACTCCTGGCTCACTGGATTCTAGCTACAAAAAGCAAGAATCACTTTTTGGCTGCTCTTCTTATAAGAAAAAAGGGAGATAGATCCCTGAGGAAAAAAAAACCAACCCTCAAGTGCCAGGAGCTGTGGGTTGTGGTGTGGTGCTGCTAGACTTCCCTTAATTTTCATTAATAGATCAAATATTGTACTCTTCATTTCCATAACTGTGGAATTTTTAGACCCAGAAGGGGAATATCTTTTTCAGTCTTTTAAAAATAACTTCTCTGTAACTCTACTGAAACGACTGGTATTCTCTAATGGTAGTGCCCACACAACTATATTACTATTTTGGATCAGAAATTAATCTTCTGATTGCACTCAGCCAGCTGGTTTGGTTGTCATTCTGGAGAGGTCTTGAAGGGGATAAGATGTGCTCTTTTCACATTAAACTACGCCAAATGATGCTTGAACCACGAATGGGCTGACAAAACATGGTCCAGAAACTCCCTAAAAGATAGAATAGAATAGAATAGAATAGAATAGAATAGAATAGAATAGAATAGAATAGAATAGAATAGAATAGAATAGAATTAAACAGGTTCCTTTGAGATCATCAAGTCCAACCTATCATCCAACACTATCTAATCAACTAAACCATGTCACCCAGCACCCTGTTAAGTCTCTTCCTAAACACCTCCAGTGATGGTGACTCCACCACCTCCCTGGGCAGCACATTCCAATGGCCAATCACTCTTTCTGTGAAGAACTTCTTCCTAACATCCAGCCTAAACATCTTTCCTAAACTGAGGGGTCCAGAACTGATGTGACACAACTGGACACAGTCCTCAAGGTGTGGCCTAACCAGTGCTGAGTACAGGGACAGAATGACTTCCCTGCTCTTGCTGGCCACACTGTTCTTGATACAGGCCAGGATGCCATTGACCTTCTTGGCCACCTGGGCACACTGCTGTCTCATGTTCATCCTACTATCAACCAGCACCCCCAGGTCCCTTTCTGCCTGGCCACTCTGCAGCCACTCTGACCCCAGCCTGTAGCACTGCGTGGGGTCGTTGTGGCCAATGTGTAGAACCTGGCACTTGGATGTGTTAAATCTCATGCCCTTGGACTCTGCCCATCTGTCCAGCCTGTCAAGGTCCCTCTGCAGAGCTCTCCTACTCTCTAACAGATCAACACCTGCCCCCAGCTTGGTGCCATCTGCAAGATGCAAACTTCTGGTAACCATTATGCAATCATATTGCAAATGCTGTTAAATTCAAGCTTCCCCCCACGCTACGGATGCTGGGTCTCCAGCACCAACTGCTTTGCTATACCAATCACTGATTGATTTGCTGATTGATAGGACTGTCTGTAGCACACGGAGAAGTCAACAGCAGATCACTAAAATCTGCTCTGCTGAAACGGCTGAAAGGAGGAAAGGCAACAGATTAGAATGAGCACTCAGAGAAACCACAAGCACTGTGTTTCCAAGGGGGAGGTTATCAGTTGTCACCCCCCATCTGCCACCACCCCTGAAGAAACGGCTGGTGCAGCCTGCTTGCGCTGCTTGCTGGAGGTGTTTTGTTTGTGGTTACAACCACCTGTGTCTCTGTGAGGATCACACTAAAAGCTCTAAAAGGAAGGAAGACAGAAGTGACACCCTTATTTCTGGACCAGGCGTTCCAGTAAGAGACCAGAAGACAGTGCTGCAATTAAATTTCTCAGGATGAGGTTTGCTGCAAGATCTAGCCCAGAAAACTCGATGCTAGATGTATTTAGCTGACAATCAATAACACAATAACATTTACAAGGTGAAATTGTTGGTATAGACCTCTTCATTAATCTAGTTTTGGATTGCTATTGCTTTGAAATGGTTTTTTGTACTTAAATTCACAAGAGGACACAGTCTGAAGCTGCACCAGGGGAGGTGCACAGAAAGAGTAATTGGCCAGTGGAATGTGCTGCCCATGAAGGTGGTGGAGTCACCATCCCTGGAGATGTTCAGTAAGGGTTTGGATGTGGCACTTGGAGCCATGGTTTGGTTGCCAGGAGGTGTTAGGTATCATGCAATAGGTTGGACTTGATAGAATAGAATAGAATAGAATAGAATATCACAGTATCACAGTATCACAGTAACTAAGGTTGGAAGAGACCCCAAGGATCATCAAGTCCAACCTGTTCCAACAGACCTCACAACTAGATCATAGCACCAAGTGCCACGTCCAATCTCCCCTTGAACACCTCCAGGGACGGCGACTCCACCACCTCCCTGGGCAGCCCATTAATAGAATAGAATAGAATAGAATAGAATAGAATAGAATAGAATAGACCAGACCAGGTTGGAAGAGACCTTCAAGATCATCACGTCCAACCTATCATCCAACCCACCTAATCAACTAAACCATGCAACCAAGCACCCTATCAAGTCTCCTCCTAACCACCTTCAATGATGGTGACTCCACCACCTCCCCATGCAGCCCATTCCAATGGGCAATCTCTGAGATCTTTTCTAGCCTGGTTGATTCTATGATTCTAAGTTAGAACATGAAGCCTTTCTTAAGCAGGATACTGATTTGCATATAACCATAGCCATCCAGTTCCCGTGATTATTTATTCTCAACATTAAATGTTTGCAAAATTACAGCCTGTTTAGCTGTACTTTGAAGTAGCCACAGCTGTGCAATTCAACTACTCAACATGTCAGCAAAGGGCACCTTGAAAACAGTACATTTTGAAAAGGTGCACTTCTTCTTTCATGCTTTCCCCATCCCTCTCAGCAATGCCAAGTGCCAGAGTTTCAGGTGGAGGAATGCTCAGTGGCTCGAGTACAACCACCTTGACTTGCACCAGCTGTTAAGCTGAACTGTAGGCACCTATCCCAAACTGCTCCCAGCCAACTACTTGTTTCACATGCAACTGCCTGCTGTCAGAACACAGCCACGAGGTGGTTGGTGTGGCAATGCAGCTTCCTCATCCTGAACGCGAGCCTGCAGGGCTTGCTCACAATATAGTCAAGGTAGATGAGGTTTAGCAAATGTGAATTACCAGTAGGTTCTTAGGTTTGCAGACAGTGATCTGATGAAATTGTTAAACAGGAAGCTCTGGTGGGCAGGCAGCTGTCACAGTAAAAAATAAAAGCAAAACAAAACCCCCAAAAACCTCTTAAAACACACAGGCAAGAGATTACAGTAAAGGCCAGCTAGGCTCTCTTCCTGACAACAAAGATAAACTGTAGGTGCTGGCAGTCACTGCAGTGTTTGCTAACTGGAAGGAAATGTGGAGAAAATCTCATATGTGAGCTACATTTTCTTATTGAGCTGTTGGTCTATGCAGATAGACATGATTTCCTGCCCAATGCCTCAAACAGAGAGAGATGAAAGAGCAACAGTGGTAACACTTACATATATTTAGCCACACGTTTTGAGCTCCATGAAACTCCTCCTATATTCTAACCTAAAGCCAGTATTGCTATGTAAATAGTTGGAAGCCTCTCCCAGGCACTGCATCCACCAGCTGATGGTGTGATTGTACATATAAAATCCCTTCCATCACGCACAACACCCCTTCTGTCTGATGCTATTCATCCTGGAAATCATTCATGGCCAAACAGACAGGTGTCAATCAAACTAATGCCTCTTAACAGAAAGCCAAGCTGTCTGTGGTTGCAGGGTTTGAGCCAACTTAATTTAATTTATTAGAGTTGAAAGGAACCTTTGCCTCTGTGACAACGGGTGAGACAGTTTGTAATGATTCTCAGTTAATTGATGAATGTAGACTTGGCACTTGACAATTAACCAGACACAGTGAGACACTAGGGGTGAAGTCCCAAGAGGATTTCACAAGCATCTACATGTTTCTAAGGTTTACTTTCCTGGAGCAAATTCATCTGCAGCCCTTCTCAGCTGGGCAAAGCTGGAGATGTTCAGCTGTGTCTCCCAGAAGCTGATATCCTCCACTCAGAGCAATAATGCTGCTGCGCAGGAGAAGGACTCAACTTGCATCTCTTCTTTCAGTGTGAGTGTCTGCTCAAAATAAACAGACTGCTGGCAATTCTGTCATCCTATACAGCCCTATACTTCACAGACCTTTTGGAGTTCATGTACCAGTGAAGAACATTTGAGTATGCATTAGCCCCCAAAAGCCTGCCATAAATTAATCATCCCACTCAAGGCTGTTTGGAAGGAGAAATGTTACTGTTTGGAAACACTTTTCTTTCCTACATACTTTCCTAGGGCTTAAGCTCATCTCTATAGTCTGTCCTTTATGGTTGCCTGATTTACCAATCCACTTTGATTAGCTTTTCTGTGTTAATTAACACATGTTTTTCGACCCTTCTAATCACATATTGCTCAAGGGTGGTTATTCTGCAGTCACAGGTTTTAAGTCCAGGGTGCATCACTGCAGGCTTCAGTGTAACTGCCTGTAACGTTAGCCTTTACCCCAGCAGTGCAGTGCTGAATGCCTCTCTGCTGACTGAAGGAGAGTGTTTTAAGAAGGAAATCTAATCCTGATTTAGAGATTTAATGCAAGAGAAGCTAACCACATCCTGTCACAAGCCATTTCACTGGTCAAGATCTATGTTATATTTTTAGCTTGAAAGTACCCAGCTCCAGCTTCCATCCACTGAATCTTTGTTAGGACTTTATTTTCTGAACTGTGTTATTTATAGACTGTGAAAGATCAGTTCAGAATCTCCTCATTTACAAGCTAATTAGATTTTAATTCCACCACCCCCCCACCCCCGAGATAGTTATATCTCTCTTGCCAAAAGAAGAACCCTGGAGAACAGCTTTGGTCTTCTTCCTCGTGCCTCTGGCTCTCAACTGGCTCCTGATCTTCACAGACAATGCTCCTCACCAGCACGGACCCCTCCTCATCAGGACAAAACCTTCTGAGCCTGCCAGACTATTGCCTCCCTCATCACTGCCCTCTCTGCTGATCACCCCAACAGCACCACCAAAAGTGCTGGTTGCTGCTGCTGCTGCCACCACTTTTGTGTAGCCTCTCTGTCATGCAGCTCTCAAAGCCTGGTTATTTGGGTCTGTCACTGTCATATTCCTTCCTGTTCACCTTCTGCTTCTTCAAGTCCCTTGTCAGTCCTCTGAACCCACATGTCCCACCAGGAACTTATGTTCACAGATTCATAGAATGGCTTTGGTTGGAAGGGACCTTAAAGCTCATCCAGTTCCAACCTCCCTGCCATGGGCAGGGACACCTTCCACTACACCACCTTGGTGTTGAACACTTCCAGGGAGGGGACATCCACAACCTCCCTGGGCAACCTATTCCAGTGTCTCACCACTCTCACTGTAAGGAATTTCTTCCTAATATCCAGTCAAAATCTGCCCCCCACAAGCTTCAATCCATTCCCTCTTGTCTTATCACTACAAGCCCTTGTACAAAGTCTCTCTCCAGCTTTCTTGTAGGCCTCTTCAGGTACTGGAAGGCTGCTCTAAGGTCTCTCCAGAGCTTTCTTTTTTCCAAGCTGAACAGCCCCAACTCTCTGAGCCTGTCCCCATAGGGGAGGTGCTCCAGCCTTCTGATCATCTTGGTGGCCTCCTCTGGACCCACTCCAGGAGTTCAGTGTCCTTCTTATGGCAGGGGTACCAGAACTGGACACTGTGCTGCAGGTGGGGTCTCACAAGAACAGAGTAGAATAGAGGGTGAGAATCACCTCCCTCATCCTGCTGGTCACACTTCTTCACCCATTACCTACATTGTTTGCACAATCTCTGATTTCCCCCTTATTGATCCATTGGTAGTTATTTGGATGTTTCAAGTTTTATTTCTAATTATTGTCACCAAAAAATAGGCTTTTTTTCCCCCTTCTAATATTATTGCAACAGTTTCTAACTCAATGGGAACTGTCCATGCAGTATGTGCAAGCTTGGTTAGCACAGCTTGTCCCTCCTCTGTTCCCTGGTGTCTGTGCTGTCCCAAATAGTTTGAAAAAGCATTTACATTACATGTTATGTAATGATTAAATTCGGTCTGACATGCTTCACATGTGCTTTCCTGCCTCCCTCCCTTTGCCCTGCCCATCCCTCTGCCTGCAGCCTACGTTTTCTGCCAGCTATAAAAAGATTCCAGAATTACAAAAATAGCTACTTAAAAGCAACAAACCAAGGCTGAAATGAAATACAGGCAGGGAAGAACTGCTCTAGAGAAACTCAGTAAGCTGGAATACTCCAGGGCTTTCCTGCAGGGTTTTAATGGTGACTTTGTGCAGTTGTACAGAACTAATTCTGTGTATTTCATGAGCTGAATCATCACTTTGAGAAGTCTGTCCTTTATCTGCATATAGCTAACTGCAGATTTACTTTGGGAAGAGGAATCCCAGATATAAATCAAAGTTTTATTGTTATATTCTTCTTTTCCCATGAAATCTTACTCTTGGGTGATAGGTTGGACTCGATGATCTCAAAGGTCTTTTCCAACCTGGTCTATTCTATTCTATTCTATTCTATTCTATTCTATTCTATTCTATTCTATTCTATTCTATTCCATTCCATTCCATTCCATTCCATTCCATTCCATTCTATTCTATTCCATTCCATTCCATTCCATTCCATTCCATTCCATTCCATTCCATTCCATTCCATTCCATTCTATTCCATCCCATCCCACCCCATCCCATCCCATCCCTTCCCATCCCATCCTGAGTGTTTATGAGCAAAATCTGGATTTAGATGCCTCTGTTCAAAGAAACAAGCTGAACAGATTCTACCCCATGGTATTTAATGAAAAAGAAAAGAAAATGCCACGAGGCCTTTCCCTTTAGAAATAATCAGCTGAGAAAAGATTAGTGAAGATATATTTATGTTCAGACTGTCCCCTGTGGCGAGGTTAAGGGGTATATTCATCATATTGTTCAGGATTAACTCTGTTTCTGCTGTAGCAATTCTCTTCAACGTGTATAGCCACTGACCTACTTTAAGGGTGTCTTGGTGAAAGTCACTCCAAATCCTTCTGGCGTCTCAGCACCATAACACTGTAATGTTTGACTGGGATAGAGCACCTTCTTGAAACAGCAAATAATGCAATGGTCAGTCACAAAATGGCATTTGGTACTCTAATGGTGGGGAAATGATAGTTTTCCTAACGAACACACCCAAGGAGTGAGCTGGCATGGAAGGTCCCTGCTAAAATGCCCTATAGTTGGTGTCAAAGGGCAGTCTCTGTGTCCTCAGATGTTACAATCTTTGACCTTTTTCTGCTCTTCCCCTTTTGTAAGAAAGTTACTGGAAGACTCACTTTATTTCCTCTTCACCCCAGCCCTTTTTTTTTTTTCCTTCATGTAAAATAGCATCTTTACTAACCCAGACGTGTGTATGTACAATTACACCAGCAACAAGCTGCACAGCACAGTTTGTCTCAGTTAAATATATTCATTCTGGAGGCTGAAATAGTGCCAGCTTCCTCCAAAGCCCTTGCTCCTTGCTGAGGCAGTTTCTCAGGAAGGCAGAATTGGAATACTTCCCAGGCCAAGAGGGATATGGTGAAAGCCCAGGACAGGCATATACAGCATTCGTGCTCCTCAAGCTGTGCACATAGTAGATGAACACTGTCAAAGGAGGTGGTATAGAGCAGCAGGCCTGGAGACACGGATTTTCCACCCTAAAGCGAAGGAATATCCAACTCCAAAGCCAGCAGACAGAGATGTGTGAGCTTATATGAAGCAAATCCTTAATCACTCTTAAACACAAGAAAGACTTCTCATAAATTAAACCCAACCAGATTATTGTCTTAGAGCTCTGTAAGGATTTGCTTCTGATTTTACAATATCAGCCTCAGTGAAAAGTGGAGCAACGTTTTCTGCGACTGCAAATCATTCCTAATGTTTTTGTTAGGAACTCCTAACCTATGTTATTCTATAGCAGAAGCTTGGATAGACAAAGTAACTGCTGTATCACTACTGCTGTAATGGCAAAATGATCTCCTGTATCTCTTTAGCCCTCTTGAGGATTTGGTGAGGTGATTAGAGAGCATCTTTCTGCTTCCCTGTGCTGGCTGTACAAGGGCTGCCCCAGAAAAGAGGGCATAAACCACTCACCCAGGCAGTTCCAAACCCACATTGATTTGTCTTGCCCAGTAATTACATTAATATCTCTGTGGTACGACTGCAAAGCATAGCCAGTGGGGAAGAGAAGAAAAAGGCAAAAAAAGGGTACTGCTGGAGGAAAAGAAAAGGTACAAGTCAGCAAATGAGCTGTCACACTGTAGCCTGAAGGATGTGCAGGGAGTTTGCGTATTGCTTCTCCATCAGCTCTTCAGCTCCGGTCACCAGTTCAAGGAACTGAGAATAATATTGAAAGTCATCAGCATTTTTATAAAAACTTCTGGGTGATAACTGATATAAAGGCTTGAAGTCAAAAAGTGGTGGCCCCAGCACAGCACTGAATGAGGGAGCTGAATGCTTCTGCGTTGCTGTGGCTTGCTGAGGCTGGAGGAAAGCCTCTGGGTCTCTGTTGTTGTGCTCAGGACTACCAAATATATGAAGGAGGGAAGGATTTCTGCCCTCTGTGTCCCTACCTCCCTTCCATCATTTCCAGGCCTTGTCCAGGCTAACACTGCATGGAAATTCATCTGCTGGCATAGAAGTGTTAGCAGGTGAGACACCAGGGGACAACCATGTCAGACGTCAGATTTCCTTCTACTACCCTGCCATGTAAGTTAGAAATGGGGAGATTAGCTTTTACTGGAGGTGAAACACTCCCCTGATGCTCCACAGAAATATCCCAGAGGACAACTCCCTGTGGAGCATGCAAGGTTGCAAAGGCAGCAGCAGGCTATGCTGCCTGCAGCTTGTGACACCTGCAGGAAAATAGTGCCTGAAGATGTCTAAGAGGGTTTGCATCCCAAGACCCTTCCAGCCAACACAGGATGACTGCCTCCTCTCTAACAGGCCCCTTGGAACTAATGTTGTGCTTCCACTGGTGCATTTCCCCTTATACCTGTGTTGTTACAAAAAAAACAAAGGAAAAAGAACCAAAAAGAAAGTAGCAGACATTTTTGAATGCATGTTGCATAGTAATACAGGGTAGTAGCTGCCAGTAGCTTAAAGAGGCTTCAGAAAATCGAGGAGTAAATGTCTTTCCTAACAGTAACACTGCACTAAATCAAAAGCTTTCCTTTCACCAAATTCAAAGTAGATTTAGCTATATAACTCAACAGATAGCCTTTGAAACAGAAAGGCTTTTCTTATCAAAAAGGACATGGTTACTGAGTTTGCCTGGGGCATGTTTCCTTCTACCAGATTTGAAAAGGTGGGAAAAGAAAGTGGGGGGGGTGGGGGGGGGGCAGAAAAAATATCTTTCATCAGACTCCTTTTAAAATGCATGCATTACATTTTTGCATGGCAAATAATGACTTGCTTAAATTCTATTCTGGCTGTAATTTTTCTGGGGTAATGCATTTTGTTTGCTTCTCATTTTACATGGATCCCTGTCTCGAGGCACCTGAAGTGTGCAGTTAGCTCAAAAGTAATTTGTGCCATTTTAATGAGTCATGTCTGTACTAAAACTGAACTTCCAGGGTTGTTTTTGCTTTAATTTCTTAACTTATTTTTTCTTATTTGTAAGAAGCCAACAGAGAGGGGAATCATACATAGCTATAAAAATAATTGTTGAGGTTCAAAATATATTTACTCCTTTTTTTTGCCTCCCAGATCTTTCAGGCTTCCCTTCTGATTGACTGATAATTCAAAGCCACCCAGAGAAGACTGAAAGAAACACTATTACAGAAGTAAAACAGAAGGACTATGTGAGCTGGACTACTTGGTGTCACAGATGTGAACCAGGTTTCGCTCAGCTCAGCACTCAGCCCTTAGGCTGCTGCTGCTTTCAAAGCAGCTGATGCCTCCATGGCCATTCCTCCCACCTGTAGTAAGGGTTTGTGATGGCCCTTCCTGCAAGGCAGACAGCCACAACAAGCCTGACCTCATGTGCAGTGTGTAGCCTGCCATGGAACTCTGAAGCTTTAATTTGACCTCCAGCTTTCTGGTAAGGGAAGTGGGAAAGGTGAAACGCTTCAGGCTGTAATTCTCCAAACCTCTTCCTAAATGCAGTCAGCTGTGAAAAGAAGTCACACATTGCTGAAGCATTTGTCATTCAAATTGAGTGTTGGCCACAGCAACCCCATGCAGTGCTACAGGCTGGGGTCAGAGTGGCTGGAGAGCAGCCAGGCAGAGAGGGACCTGGGGGTACTGGTCCATGGTGGGCTGAACATGAGCCTGCAGTGTGCCCAGGTGGCCAAGAAGGCAAATGGCATCCTGGCCTGTATCAGGAACAGTGTGGCCAGCAGGAGCAGGGAGGTCATTCTGCCCCTGTACACTGCACTGGTTAGGTCACACCCTCTGTACTGTGTCCAGTTCTGGGCCCCTCAGTTTAGGAAAGATGTTGAGTTGCTGGAAGGTGTCCAGAGAAGGGCAAAAAAAACGGTGAGGGATTTGGAACACAAGCCCTATGAGGAGAGGCTGAGGGAGCTGGGATTGTTTAGCCTGGAGAAGAGGAGGCTCAGGGCAGACCTTATTGCTCTCTACAACTACCTAAAGGGAGGTTGTAGCCAGGTGGAAGTTGGTCTGTTCTCCCAGGCAACCAGCACCAGAACAAGAGGACACAGTCTCAAGCTGCACCAGGGGAGGTTTAGACTGGATGTTAGGAAGAAGGTCTACACAGAGAGAGTGATTGCCCATTGGAATGGGCTGCCTGGGGAGGTGGTGGAGTCACCATCATTGGAGGTGTTTAGGAGAAGACTTGATAGGGTGCTTGGTTTAGTTGATTAGGTGGTGTTGGATGATGGGTTAGACATGATGATTTTGAGGGTATCTTCCAACCTGGTCTATTCTATTCTATTCTATTCTATCCTATTCTATTCTATTCTATTCTATTCTATTCGCCTGGACTCCTTCCACCCCCCCAGGTCCTGAGCCCTCCCTCACCAAGAATGTGAGCCAGTGAGACAGACCCTGTACTTCCCTATTTTAGGTGGGAATGGGCTACAGTGCCTCAGCCATTAATTTCTGAGTGCAGAGCAGGACATTTTTCACCCTGAGAAATGTAATTCATCTCCTGCACCACCAGAGCTCTTGCTCTGGACTAGAACTTCAGCCACTCTCCTTCCTACTCTGTAATTTTCTGGTCTCTTTGTGAGTAATAATTAATCATTCTTAGCCTAAAGGTGAATAAATTTTCCTAGCCTTTGCAAGAGTCAACCTTTTACCTCAAGCATGTGACAGAGTACAATGGCATCAATTTTCCTTTCAATTGTCCTTTGGGGCAGGCGGGGGCAAACAGCTACTTTTGAGCATTAACGGCCACGATATGTTCAGGTTCACTGCACTTGGCAGTGGGCTGTTAATTGAAATGAGCATTAGTGAATCCAGAAAAATCTTTTTTACTCAGTTCCTCAGGCAGGATTTGATTTGCTTTCAAATACTTGCTCTGTGGTCAGGCTAGACGCTCATAATGGGCCTCTTTGCGGTGATGGCTTGGATTCCTTGACCGGGGTTCTTGGCTCAGGTTTTAAGAATCACTGCAGCCTCTTTACACACGAGGCAGCAGCATCTCTGTTCATATTTAGCAATAGGAAATTGGTCCTTTATTCCCCAAAGCCAGCAATGTGTCCTGAACTTTGCTGCAGCAAAGTGAAATCGCGAGGTTATTGCATTTTTAGCCCAGAGTGGGAACTCAGATAGAAGAAGTAATTTGCAGATTCAAGCACGATGCTTGTGGCTGTTATTGGAGGTCAGTTTGCTATCCCAGTAATTGCATTCAGATGGATTTGGATCAAACTCAATTATATTGTTTTCTCCTAGAAAATTAATGCTGTGGTCCTACATATGTGATGTCTCGAGTGGCAGTTTAGAAATATCGATGGACGACTACATCATCACAGCCTTAAAGTCTTTATTTAAGGTAGTTACCAAAAAAAAACCAATTAGAAAAAAATACTGAAAATAGTTAGGTTGTCATTATTTTTAATACCAGCTACCAATTTTCTTGCTGAATAATTCATATAGAATCATAGAATCAGTAAGGATTGGAAGGGACCACAAGGATCATCTAGTTCCAACCCCCCTGCCATGGGCAGGGACACCCCACACTAGATCAGGCTGGCCAGAGCCTCGTCCAGCCTGCTCTTAAACACCTCCAGGGATGGGGCCCCAACCACCTCCCTGGACAACCCATTCCAGGGCTTCACCACTCTCATGGGGAAGAACTTCCTCCTCACCTCCAGCCTGAATCTCCCCATCTCCAGCTTCATTCCATTCCCCCTAGTCCTATCACTACCTGACAGTAGTCCCTCCCCAGCCTTCTTGTATGCCCCCTTCAAATACTGGAAGGCCACAATGAGGTCACCTCGGAGCCTTCTCTTCTCCAGACTGAACAGCCCCAACTCCTTCAGTCTGTCCATAGGAAAGGTGCTCCAACCCTCTGATCATCTTTGTGGCCCTTCTCTGGACATGTTCCAGCATGTCCATATCCCTCTGGTAATATGGGCTCCAGAACTGGATGCAGTACTCCAGGTGGGGTCTCACCAGAGCTGAGTAGAGGGATCCCTTGACCTGCTGGCCACATTTCTCTTGATGCAGCCCAGGATCTGATTTGCTTTCCGGGCTGCAAGTGTGCATTGAGAGCTCCTGTTGAGCTTCTCATCCACCAGCACCCCCAAGTCTCTCTCCTCAGGGCTGCTTTCCAGCCAGTCACTGCCCAGATTTCTAAATATTTGTGGGGAAAAAATCGACCCTGATTTTGATGTGGCTTTTCTGAACCAAAATATTTTCTCAGCCAGTTACGGTCATTAGTTGTAATTTATTATTTTCATTCACTTTCCCAACCATCATCTGCAATCAGTGCTGCAGATGATGTTGACTTGCTGGAACGAGTCCAGAGAAGAGCAACAAAGTTGGTGAGGGGTTTGGAACATAAGCCCTACGAGGAGAGGCTGAGGGAGCTGGGGTTGCTTAGCCTGGAGAAGAGGAGACTCAGGGGTGACCTTATTACTCTCTACAACTACCTGAAGGGAGGTTGTAGACAGACAGATGTTGGTCTCTTCTCCCAGGCAAGCAGTACCAGAACAAGAGGACACAGTCTCAGGCTGGGCCAGGGGAGGTTCAGGCTGGATGTTAGAAAAAAGTTCTATACAGAAAGAGTGATTGCACATTGGAATGGGCTGCCTGGGGAGGTGGTGGAGTCGCCATCACTGGAGGTTTTTAGGAGAAGACTTGACAGGGTGCTTGGTGCTGTGGGTTAGTTGCTTGGGCGGTGTTGGATTGGTGATGGGTTGGACGCGATGATCTTGAAGGTCTCTTCCAACCTGGTTTATTCTATGTATTCTATGTATTCTATGTATCTTTCACACCACTTCTCCAGCTTCCTATCAGCATGCTGGAAGTCTGATGGATGAAAGTCAGCTAAGGTTGCAAGTGTTCTCCGCTGTCTCATCCAGGCTATCCCTAAAGTTAAACCCACGTACAGCAAGAAAAACAACCATCTTTTCCAGGAACAACCCGAGGCACAAAGAACCACCAAGTGTTCCTGGACAGCAATACTGCAGCACTGTCAGCCAGAACACTGCCATGGACACCTGCTCACGCCCTCTAAAAATACATCGCTGGATTGTGTCACCAGGATTGAGGAGCTTAAAAAAATTGCACGTCTCTTGACAATAAGATTCGTGGCTGGAAAGCTGTGTGTGGAAAAGCGTGGGCAGACACACTGCAGACCTCGCTCGGCTCCCTTGTAGCTGTAGTGCTGAAGTCCAGTCAAGGTACTCCAAGGCTGGCAAAGCAAGTCAGAATCAGACCCATGATGCCAAACCTGTGGTGGGAAAGACCAGTCATTTGCTAAGGCTGATTTTGGGTCCAGGTGCTGCTTGGCAGGTACAGCAGACCCTTTAACTCTTCTCTCCTTCCTCCTTGAGAAGAATCATGGACGTGATCTTCCCCGATGGCAATGTCAAAAGGACTGGCTTTGCCTAGTTAATACATTTCTCTCCTCTGGAAGAGAAAACCTAGGCCAACAGTTTTGGCAGAAGGTGGCTCACTTGCCAGCAAGGCCTCAGCACTAACCAGGAGGCAGAACTAACAATGCCTGTCTCGGAAAAATTTGCCATGCTGGGAGCCATTCCTTTGACAGAACTGTTTTGTGCACCTCAACCATAATGCAATGTGTCACTGATTCAGAGATGTGGCATGTAGCTATCCAGGCTTTCACAGGAGAGATTTTTTTGTTTGGCCTGTAGGAAAATTCTATTATATTATTTATTCTGTACCCTTCCTGATGGAATCTTCATACTGATGTGCTCAATGCCCAGCCCCCAAGCCTCCTTTTAAGTCCCCTTCCAATTCCTAATGGCCTGATTTCCAGAGCTGATGATACCCTCAGGTCCTTTCGCTCCTTAAAGAAGGAGGACTGCCCAGATCTCTTGAGAACCAAGCTGGCAATATAATAGAAAGGTAATTGTTGCCTTTGTGGGCAGCTCTGGGTAATGTTACAATGCACTCCATTAAGTGAGGGTGAAGTCCAGAGATGGAGGGAGTGCATGAGAGGCTAGGAGTGAGGCAGGACTGGCTTGAAGAAAGAAACTCGCATCAGCCTACTCAACTTTTCCCCCCAGTGTGCAGGGAGAGGGAGCTGAGTGAGGATGAGCCCCTCTTCTGTTGCAAGGCAGATGGAGCACATCAAAACACACAAAGTGGTGTGGTGAGGAACACTGGAAAGGGCTTGTTTTAACCCATGCCACTTTGTTGGTAACCTAGGGGAGCTTTACACCTGTGTAGTTTGACATTGCATTCTCTTTATAAAAGGTTTGCTTGTGCTGTACACAAATGATAATTAGAGGATATACCTCAACATATCTTCAAAAGATGCTTCACTTGCCCCAAACCACAGAACCCTGCAGGCTGAGAACTCAGATTTTTCCCCCCAATTACTTCCTAATCTTCTTAAGCTGAATAAGAGGGGTGGAAGTTGGACTATGGTATCTGCTACATAAAACAGGTGTGAATTTGGGGATTGCAGCAAACTGCAGAGCTGTCTGCTCCTGCACAGTATGTGCATTCCTGGGTTAAGATGCATAGATTGACCTCTATAGCTGCATCTGCAAGCACCTAAGCATAGCCAATGGCTTGCTCTTGCCATAAGGGGGAAGTCTTGTTCCTTCTCCTCCTTTTGTTTCTCCTCTAACCCAGATCTCTTCCCAGCCAAAGACCCTACGTCCTCAATTGTTGTGGCTCTGGAGCTTATTTGACTTGCCTGAACTAATTCAACTCAATGACACAGCACAACACTAGGCAGCTGGTTTTCTCTGGGTCACCTTTCTGCTTGGTTAGTGACCAGTGCCAGTGAGTGAAGGACTTCATTCATTCACTGGCAGCAGAGCTGCTGAAAGGGAGATGGGCATGGCTGAGAACAGAGCCTCCTCAGTTTGGTGGAGGTGAGCTGCTGCCTTAGTGCACACCATCCTATGAACCCCAAACCTGAGGTGTCTAAATCTGACCACTTAAGGCATCTGAAAACGTAGTTCACTGAAACCAACTGCTTTGCACAAGTGCAGCTGGGGCCAATGCTGTGCATCTGGAGCAGAAGGCCTCCAGCAGCAGGGACAAGCCTCAATGCCTGCCCCCTATGTTCCTCTTCACACTGGCCAGCTGGGCAGCCAGGTCATATGTGTGCCTTCATTGAGAGCTGAGCTGGAACTGATCCAGTTGGAAAATAACTTCTGCATCCAGCTCACTTACTAAGAGTTGCACCACTACAATCTGGGGCAGCACAGGGGCTGAACTATGGACAGAGTTGGGTGATTCCTGTCCAGGTCAGAGCCAAGCTTGTATGTGTTCAGCTGCTCCTTGCTGCTGCTCTCCCAAAATCTTTCAGATCAAGGGCTGTGACCTCCAGCAGCTCATATGCCTTTTGCTTCAGTGAGTACTGTTAGCCTGCTGCCCTAACTGCATCAACAGCAGCTGTTTGGGCAAAGGTTAAATCAGGTCTTGATTTTTTCCTGGTTCTTGGATGGGAAAAAGAAAGCCATGGAAGTGCCTGAGATGGAGTATGGGTTGCTCCTACATGTGTACATGATTTTTATGTGATTTACATGTGATTATAACTGTGAAGATGTGTAACTGGTGGCAATGCAGGCTTGCAAGGCTTCAGCTGTCCTTCCTCTCCTGGTCCCTTATGCTGTTTTTCACATTCCCTTGTTGCATTTTTGGCTCGTGCTAAACTCTAGGGCCCTTGTGGCAGGGTCCACGTCATCTATGTATCAGCACAGTGCCTGGGATAATGGAGCTCTAGCAGTGATGGGGGCCTTTGGGAGTGCCTGTCACAGAAATGGCAGGAGGGAATAGTTTCACTCTTGTGGAGTGCAGAATTAATTGTGTCTAAGAGTGCCTGATTTTTGCCAGCCTTTTGGAAAGACTTCATCTTTACCTCTTGCCTACCCAGCTCCTTTCCCTCCATCTCTCTCAGCTATCCACTGGCTTTATGCACCCCACCCCATACACACACACACTCCTCCATGGCTGATCTTTAGCTTTTGTCAAGAGATTGCAGGCTGCCTCGGCTCTTTCAGCCTCTGCATCTCCCCTTCCTTTCCTGCTGTCTGCCTCTGTGCTGAATAGGGCTGCAGAGAAGGGTCAGATAATGAGCAAACCCCATTTCCTGAGCTTTAGAAGAGAAATACTCAATAATTGTTTTCATCCTAAATACAGAGGAAGATAAATTAAACCAAATGGTATTTGGAGCTGGAGGGCAAAGAGGAGAGAGGAGGTGAGAGAAAAGAAAGGGAGAATCAAAGAAGAGCCACCTCTCTCCTTTGGAGCTGGCTTTGGCTTTGTTTACATCTGAACAGGAGGACAGGTCAGGATAAGAATATAAATCGTTATGGTAATATCCTTTTTATACTGCATGTTATGACTCTTGTTCAAAAGCAAGTATATGGTTTTGATTTAGCTCATGTTTTCTGGAAGGTTTTTCAGCTAATTAAATCCAAATAAAATGAAGTATCTGGAGGGCCAGGAATGTCTACAGCAGGTTTAAAGAGATGGAAAGTTCCTGTGGGTTTCAGCTCTGGCATGCTTTGTGTGTCCCTTGTGAAGTCTCGAGGAAAACTGCATCTTGCTGCTGACATCAAACTGTGCCAAAAGACATAGCTGAAGGGGAATAGCTGCTGGAACGTCAGTTCCCAGTCTTTTTGGTCTTACACACTACTGTTACTCTCCAAAATTTCCTGCAAACCAGAATGCAATTTCACACTTTAAGCTGAAAACTCTGTGAGCCACCAAATGGCTACATTGGCCTACCAGGGCTTTACAGGACATCTTGGATCCCTGAGCAGAGCTGGGGAACCACTGGTCTAAAATGAGGGAGGACAGAGGTAAACAAGTGCTCCATGTGTGCAAATCTTCACTGACTACGATGGCGAGAAATAAACACAATTGGAGGGGAAGAAAGAGTTGAAAGTAATTCAGATAGTTAAGTTCATTGCAGAATCACTGTGTGGTATATGGATGCAGATGTGAGGGGTTTCACAAAGCCTAATTTTTACTAATGGAAGGGTTTGATGGGGACTGTACAAAAACAACAGGCAAAGGAAACCAGAGAACAAAGTCTGGGTCAGCTACAATGTGCCAGCATAGTGGCATGTCATGAACAAAGAAAAGCCACACCAGACTGGTAAAATGACAATCATCATAGAATGGTAGGGGTTTGAAGGGACTCCCTATCAAAGCAGGATCACCTAAAGAAGGCCACATAGCAACATGTTCAGGTGGGTTTTGGAAGTCCCCAGAGCAGGAGCCTCCACAGTTTCTCTGGGCAGGCTGGTCCAGTGCTCCATCACCCTTCAAAATGGAGAGTTTTTTCAAGTTCAGGTGGAACCTCCTGTGTGCCAGTTTGTACCCATTGTCCCTTGTCCTATCACAGGACACCACTAAAAAGAGACTTGCCTCTTTTTGACACCCATCCTTCAGATATTTGTAAACATTAATAAGATCCCCTCTCAGTCTTCTCTTTTCCAGGCTAAACAGCCCCAGGTCTCAGTATGTCCTCATGAGAGAGACGCTCCAGTCCTCTCAGTACCTTTGTGGCCCTTCATTGGACACTCTCTAGTGTATCTCTCTCTCTCTTGAACTGAGGAGCCCAGAACTGGACACAGTGCTCCAGATATGGTCACATCAGGGCAGACTAGAGTGGGAGGAAAACCTCCCTTGACCTGCTGGACACACTCATCTTAATGCACCAGCAATCAGCTGCATATTACAAGAGCTGGCAGGCTACATAATAGAGTAACATGTTTTGTTGTAGGAGCCATGTAGACAAACTCAGATGGGCTGGACTCTGATAGACATGGACTGTGTCATCCAGTAAGGACAGATGTTGTTGGACAAAAAGCTTAAAGAAGACTCAGACAAAAAAAAACCCCAAGCAAACAAAAAAACCCCCATCCAAACCAAACCAAACCCGAAAACAAAACAAAGCAAGCACATCACTGGAGAAACCCAACAGCTGGCAATACTGAAAGATGATGTGAAAAGAGGATGAGCTCTGAGGATTCATCAGATGGATGTGCATGGAGACAATAAACCGAGCCAAATCTTGCCAAAGGTGAGGATGAAAATGCTGATGGTGCTGCTGTGTCTGGATTATTAAAAACAAACAAAAAACAAAGAGGCAAACAAATCTCTCCCCAGTTACTTCCCTGCAGAGGTAAAGCCTTCCTTGGTAAGCATCAAATGCTGATTCAGCATTTGGTAAGTGGCACAAATGCTGAACCAGTTCTGAGGAGCAGCTGAGGGACCTGGGGCTATTTAGTCTGGAGAAAAGGAGGCTGAGGGGAGACCTTCTCACTCTCTATGACTCCCTATATGGAGGGTGGAGCGAGGTGGGTGTTGGTCTCTTCTCCCTAGTAACAAGTGAGAGGAAGAGTGCAAATGGCCTCTATTTGCACCAGGGGAGGTTTAGGTTGGATAGGAGAAGAGAATTCTTCACTGAAAGGGTTGTCAAAGACTGGAACAGGCTCCCCAGGGAGGTCATTGAATCCCCATCCCCGAAGGTGTTGAAAAGAGGCAGAGATGTGGTGCTGGGGAACACGGTTTAGCTACCAGCCTTGACAGAGTTAGAGAATGGTTGGTCTAAATGATCTTAAAGGTCTTTTCCAACCAAAGTGATTCTATGTTTCAGGCTCAAACCTTCAGCCAAGCACGTATGTGACATTTGTGCGACTGCAGAATGGAACATGGAGTTTGAATTTGTTCTCAGGAAGTAAGAAACTCACTGGGTGGTAGGTCAGTCCTTACATCTGGGGGGAAGCTTATAGTAATTGTGCAATTTCCCTAAAAAAAAAAGAAAAAGAAATCCCCGGAGGTCTAAGTCAGGCGTTTTGCCTTTGCAGCCTTTCCTGTCTGTGCTCTCGCAGTGCTTGTCAACCGCGGTCCTTGCACTTTGCTACATCGCGTACAATACGGTCATTTATTTAGCTTGGTACAGTAAATGCCACCCGTTAACTACGCGGGGGTCCCTTTTGTCGCAGTACCGGTCTTCGTTAGTCATGCCCACTTAACCGGGGCGGGGGGTGCGGAATAACAGGCCGCCTGGATTCATCCTTTCCCCCCTCCTTTTCCAGGCTGCCACCGCAACACCCTCCAGCCCCAAATGCAGTAGCCGGGGGCAAAGGGGAGGAGGGGAAGTGGGGTGGGGAGTGGAACTACAACAAACCGCTGCAGCCCCCGCCTTCCTCCTGCTCTCCCCGCTGCTCCGGGGGGGCCCGAGCCAAGCGAAGATTCCCCGGGGCCACCGGCACTGCCGCACGATGCTCGATGTCCCCCCCATCTCGGCACCGCTGAGTGATGCGGCGGCAGCCGCGACCCCGCGCAGGCTCCGCAGAGGCGGGGATGTGCACAGGAGCGGCGGGACAGCGCTGCCCACCCCAGCCCCGCCGCTGCCACCGCCGCCGCATCGCTCCGCTCTTGGTGCTGGCTGCGGAGACATGCGCACTGCCCACGCCGCGCTCCGCGGCCGCGCTCCGGCCCTCCCCTCCGCCTCCCCACGGGCGGAGGAGGAGGAGGAGGGGGAGAAGAAGGAGGAGGAGAGAGACGCGCCGCAACTTGCTGCTGCTCCGCGTCTCCTCCCCTTGCTGCTGCCCGGCCCCTGCGGGCTGCGCTCGGCGGGAGGCGGCATCCCCGGGCGCGCCGCTCCGCGGGGCCGGCGCCTCCCGGTGAGTTAGGGGCGGTGCGCGAAGTTGCGGTGTCCATGGGGCTGGGGGGTGCCTGGGGATCGGGGGTGCGGGGACGCGGTGACGCTGCGCGGCTGCGGAGGCTGGTGGCGGGGGGGGGGCTGCGGGGTTCGGCGCGGTGCGCAGGGCAGGGCAGGGCAGCCCCGACCGGGCGCTGTCCGTGCTGCGGAGCGAAGGCCATTTAGCTGTTGGGCGCTGATGTGGCCTGGAGAGGGTACAGGTGCAGGGCAGGGGCTGAGCCGGGCAAGATCTGGGCCCCGGGGGGGTTATTGTGCGATTCTCCGGGCGCAGCGCATCCCAGGGCAGAGGGAGCCTCAGCACATCCCAGCTCCAGCTGCTGCCAGCGAGCCCCTCAACTGCGTTCCCATTCAGATGGTGACAGAGACCAGCTTGTTTCGCGGGGGCATCTGCGCTTATCTTGGGAACTCTTTTAGGAGGAAGGACTCGCCAGGGAGAGCCAGCACAGGGCAAAGCCGCTGGCACAGGTTAGCCCTCCCGGATGAGCTGCTCTGAGCCTTGTTTTCCCTTCGTGCGTGCAAGGGGGAAAGGGAAAGCCGGGCATATCAAAAAGTTGTGCGGCTTGAAACGTTACATGGCTAATGCAGCCAATTACCTAAACAAACAAATGTAGAGATTTATAGGTGCCTGAACTATGCTGCTTTGAACGATAGAGCTCTTTAACCTTGCTTTCTAATCTGTTCCCCAGAGGTTTGGTTTTAAGGAGAGTAATGCATCATCTGTGGTGCTGAATACTTGAGTTGATTACATTTGTAAAAGGAATGGCCTTTGAAATAGCAGGTTGGGCAATAAATGCAGGAGAAGAGTGAGAGGGAAAAAGAGCAAAGATAGAATTTTGGCAGAAAACAGTCTGCCTTCCTAGCAGCCATGTTTGATTAACTTTTACCCAAAGTTCTTATTTTAATAAATTGAACTTAAAAATAAGTGCACTGTGTGAAGCAAATCCTCCTTAGTCCTCTTGAAGCTTGGCTGCTTTGCAGGGTGATGATGATCAGAGCAATGTCTGTTAAGAGAATTTGCAGAAGCAAGCATTGCTAAAAGGTACCCAGTAGGTAAAAGGAAGCACGTTGTTATTATGTGTGTGTCTCTTAGACAATACAGAAGCAGAAATTCCTGATTCCAGGGGGTTTTATTTTGCATCTTGAAATTTTTTGCCTTGCTAAATATACCTCAACGTGAGGTGCACGGCTTCAGCGCAGCAGAAGTGCCAGCCTTTACTGGAAAAGCGATTCGTTTCTTAGCTTATATAGTGAGGTCCAAATTCTGCAGCCTGTGGAGAGCATCTCCTGTAAGGGGTGTCTTCTGCCCTCATTGAAAATAGTGAGTACAGCACACACAATGTCTTGCAGGCCAGAAGTGCAAGAGCAGTTTTAGCTTTAACCAGTATTTCAGCACAGGAGTTTATTAACATGAAATCAGTATTCAGGTCAGCAGTGGGGATCTGCAACTTTCGAACGAGAAGCTGATCTGAAGGCAACACATTGCTCATATGAGTAAAGGTTGTGGGGTATGATGCTCAGCAAGCTCACCTAGCTTTGGTTGAGTTCCTTTTATGGAATGTCATTTAAGGAGGAAAAGAAAACAGATAATCCATTGCATTTTAAAGCACTGTGCTCCTCATAAGCCTCATCACCAGACACTTGAGCGTGGCGGTAGATCATGTATTGTGTACAGATGACTGCTACTAGATAACTTAAAGCTCTAAATTTATCCTACTATTAAAGTTATATTGATCAGAAAGTGGCAACTGGATTTCAAGTCCTGAATAAGAAATGCTCAATAATCTGGAGCTAATTTATGTTTTAAGAAGCATTGTTCTGTGGAATCTACAAGAAATGCAGTCAAGTTGTCCTTACTGGTTGTGTGGTGGCATAGAGTTAAGGAGCTCTCTGTGGCAATGAGGGCTTCACTGACACACAAAGGAATTAAAACTGTTCATCAGCCCATTCACACTGATGGTAAAGTGCTGTAGTGATCAATGTCTGCAACAGGACACAAGTCTTTTTCCTTTCAGTAAGGATGGGGATAGAGAACAGAAGGACTTTCTCAAAGCAGCTGCAACACCATATCACATGTAACAATATGATGTAAGAATAAGATTGATAGACCACCGAGGCTTGGGAAGATTGTTTAATACTGAATTGAAACAGTGAATCACTCAAATAACATTACTCAGGTTCCTATAGTGATGCCTCTGCTTCCAGGTGTTGAGAATGGAGCAGATTTTAGGTGCAGGGTGTGAGGCTAGCACAGCTCAGAGCGGCAGCAGAAAGGCACGTGTGTTGCGACCCCATGGCTGTGCTGTGGCTGGGAGGGAATCGAGTTGAGGTGAAGGGACAGAGCATGCTGAGAGTCATCCTCGCTCCACTCCCCCAGTTTGAATGTCTGCTGAATGAGTGGTAGCTGCTAGCCTAGGCTGTGTGTGGAGCTGGCAGGGGTGACATGCTGGATGAGGCCCTGGTTGTGCAAGCCCAGAGCTTGCAGGCAGGCTGTCCTGGGTGCTTGCTGTCCATCCTTACATTCCAAGGATGATATCAGTTGCAGGTCTTGTACTGTGTATAATGATGCCAAAGAACTTCTGGCATGGGAAGAAGTTCAGGTCAGCTTTTTCCTCCTGAAGGTGGTGCATTTCTAATTGCTCTTATGACTAAAGCATGGAGAGGACAAGCAGTGCAGACTCATTTGTGTAATACTGTGATAATGAACTCTAGATTCTGAAATGTCTGTGCATTTGTGCAGGCCCTTGGAGGCCCTGTAAAAACCTGCTCTGCAGATGAGGAAACTGGAGCCTAAAGATTCAGCTGTACATTTACTGGAGGGAGTCAAGATGCCCTCGGTCACTGTCTCCCCATCTCCATCCTGGTGTACCTCACGCTCTGAACTGCTGTGCTGCAGCTTCTCATAGGTCTCTTACGGGCAAGTGTGCTGCATCCCTCTTGCCTTCTCCCTGGCCCTTCACATCCCCAAATCTGTGTGCTGTATAGGCAGTGCCGCCCTGCTTGTGAAACAGGATAAACACCAACCAGCACCTGCTTGGTGACTCACTGGAGACCCTGCGCTGCAAACCCCTCTGCAGTTTCACTCTGCTTTCCTTTGGTGGTGAAGGAATTTTCTTTACAATGCTGTGCCTACGGTTACCTGGGCTGAGGAGGGTGAGCTGTGGGAGGTGGGACCTCCAAAGCTGGCTCTTGCAAAGGTGCACCAAGCACAGCTCTCAGATGAAACTGATGAGTGACCAGGGGCATTCCATCACTTGGTGGATGTGATAGAACAAAGTTTTAATTAAAACAGTGGTGGTAGATTATTAGGGCAGATAAATAGTGCCTTGTTACAGCCCTCTTGGGTCATATGTAAGCAGTATTCATTTCAGAAAGGATGAATGAATGAATAGGCAGTGTGAAGAATAAAGATCAGCATTGTCAATCGCTCTGCAAGTCTTCCGTGGGAAAGTGGAAACTTATGAGGGAAGATGCTGTCCATAAATGCCTTTAAGTATTTGCATAACTTGGGGATAAAATTTTACTATTAAAGGCACACCAGTACCAAGCTATGTTTGGGTTCCTGTCAGCAATGACTTGGACTTACACAGCTGGGACTGGTCAATGATAGGCTGTATTTCTACATAGTACTTTGCTAACTGTTGTGAAATTCCACACCACTATGAAAAAAATAAATAAATAATGATTGTGCTTGTCAAAATGCAGGCACAAAAATTAGAAACCTAGGGGACTACATTTGCTTAAATTCTTGTGCTTCAGGTGGAATTAACTCTTCGCTTCTGGTGTCCCTTAGTAAGCCATGCGCCAGTCACTGTTACCTAGAAAGACTGGGAGCTGCTGGAGTCCAACAGAGGGCCGCAAAGATCCTGAGCAGACTGGGACAACTCTGACAAGGAAAGGCTGAGAGATCTTGGGGTTGTTTAGCCCAGAAAAGAGCAGCCTGAGAGGGGATCTTCTCAATGCATATAAATATCTAAAGTATGGAGGTCAAGAGGATGGGGCTGGGCTCTTTCCAGTGGTGCCTAGTGATAGGACAGTAGATGATGGGCACAAACTGGGACACAGTAAGGAAACACTTGATGTGAGGGTGCCAGAGTACTGGACCAGGGTGCCCAGAGAGGTTGTAGAGTCTCCTTCTCTGGAGACTTTCAAAACCTGCTTGGATATGTTCCTGGGCAACCTGATCTAGGTGAACCTGCTCTGGCAGGAGGATTGGACTAGATGATCTCTAGAGCTCCCTTCCAACCTTTTCAAATCTGTGATCTAGGCTGGGGGTGTGTTCATCATCTTACGGTTTGTGGCTGTTGATACATCTGCAGGGTGAGAAGGAATAACTCCAGGTGGGAAGGGGTGGGGGTTTTTCTCCATTCCATAAATGCCTGGCAATGGTAGGTTATTTTCCTGTGCTGATCCTGGAATTTGTAATTCTCTCAAAAGTTTCTTTTGTCCTTTTCCAGCTCTCAGAATGCAGTGCAACCCTTGAAGGAAAATCTGTGTGCTTTCATGTAAATGCAATGAGGATGAGCCTTTGAAAACGTATCTTAGCTGATGCTGATGAATAAACAAACTTGGCCGGAGTAAATCTTTTCATCTAACTTCAAGAGCGACGCTGTAATGAAGTAAATATAGATGTACTTAATGGGCTCCTTTCATCCAAATACATAACAAATCCTCCAGAGTAATGCAAACAAATCTAAAATGGATTTCTAAGTGCCTTTTTTGTTTGGGTTTTTTGGGTTGGTGGTTTTTTTGGTACTGGAGCACGTTAGTCTAGCCAGGCTAGGGTAGGAGTGGATCTTGCTCCTGGAATTATGGAGGTGCTGAGGTTAGGCTGGACCAAAAAAACCTTTCCAAGGGCAGGATGGCTGTCAGCTGTCTTTGGAGCAGCCTCTGCATGGCCTACAACCACTTGGCCAGATGCTGACATGCCAGAGGCACTTGCTCTACAGGTCAGATCCTGGCTGTGCCTCGGCCTGGTTCCTGGGTTCACAGCATACTCAGATTTCTTGTTAAAGGTGGCCTCGGGGCCATCATGACAGCTGCTGTAGACACAGTCACTGAAGTATGACTACGGTGGTGGTGTTGACTTTGGCAGCATCTTACTGGTTGGTAGCTGTGGGAAAGAGGAGCTCAAAGAAGAGTTCTGCAGATCTGACTGTTTGCTGCGTGACAGTGGGTTTGGTTTCATTCTGAGACTTGCAGGATGACTGTTTTCAGCGACAGCATCTGTAAATTTGCACATTGCCGCTTGTGGAAAGTGTGCCTAGCAAATGCAGCCCTTTGGTTTCACTGGCCTTGCTTCATGAAAAAGCCCAGCGTGCAGTGTTTGCATTTCCCATGACACACAGAAAGAGTCTTTGGATTCTCTCTTTGACAAGCCCACTTATAAACCAATTTCACTCTAAAGGCAGGAGCTTTGTTTTGAAAAGGATAAACTCTGTTTTGGAGAAACACTTATATTGGTCTTTTCTTAATAGGAAAATTTCAGGTCTGTTTCATTCCATTATGGGGGGGGGTGCGGAATCCACTCAGAGCTAGGCAATATGCCCACAAGTGTTTGAATATTAGGCTGTTTAGACAACTCCATCACCATAATTACAGAAATTCTTCAGTATGAGCATTTTCTTTGCTGAGATCTTGATGACTGGGAAATACTGTAAAGAATAATGTCTGTGAATGTTGGAGGAATTTGGGGGAAAGAGCTCTCAGTCTAGCAGGCTGCTGTATTTTAGAAAACACAACAGTGATTTACTGAAGTCTGGATTCCACTCACTCTTTGCCACCTTGGATAGCCAGACATCCAATTTAGCTTGTGTCTGGTTGTGTTGTGCCGTGCGTACAGGACTGAAACGTATTAAAAACTGTTCAGCTGCGGATGTGTTCATCTGGGGATTTACTCATACATAATTGAAAACCCTCTGAAACAAAAATCTCTTCATTACTCAGTGGATTGCTCACCTCTTCCCTCCCACACTCATTGTTCTCACAGGTAGGGGGAAGCAGCTTTAGTGAAAGGTGTATGTTGCTTTCAGGCTACCCAGCATCACGGTGGCAATGCAATGCATGACAAAAGAGAAACGTTTTATCGTCCCACAGAGATGTGTAGCATTAGAGTGTTTTAGAGGAGCCACTTAGCTGCTGTGTTTAAGACTTCTTTTCATCCTGGCGTAGAAGCAGTGCTTTTGCCGAGTTTAGTAAATCAATGAAATGTTTGCATCTGGTGCACTGCAGGATAGGATGTCAAATTAAGGGCCTTTTGATGTGCACCCCAGATTGCAGCGGGAATATTTGGGCTTGATCTCTCATGATTTTGCTGCAATTAAGTATCCTTGCTCAGGCTGTTGACTGCAATGGGACCAGTCTTTGTGAGCAGTGTTTCCTATTTGAGCAAGGGTTGGTTTGGTTAAGCTCCTCTTTAGCAGATGTGGAAGTGTAGTAATGAAAAGAAAAGGAGCTATTCTGCCACCACTGACTTAATAAAGTGTATCTGAATTGATCTAAAAGAATCATTTTAATGGAAAAAGTGTCTTAATGTAAGGTCAGTTCATCTTTCTGATGATTTGATTGCTTTAGAGTCAGTGGCCAGGTTCTGTAACAGTCTTTAAAGGTGCTAATACTTGCCTGCAGTTTAATAGCCCTAACTGTTGCTAATGTACAGGAAATGTTCAAATGACACTGTTGAGAGAGACCCCTGAAATATCTTAGAGCTATTTTAATGTGAAGTTTCAGCTGTTATTCCTGTTTAATTGAAAGGTGAATGCTATAAAAGTTGTCAGTCTGCTGTTTGCAGATGATACTGCTTTGTATGGAGTAACAGAGTGGGTCTGGAAGTCTTAAGAGTGCTGATTCCAGCTTTCACCTGCAGGACTCGCAGCTCAAACTTTCCTTCTTTTGCCTTGCAGAAGTTTACATCTGCGGTGTTCTCTGGATTTGCATCTTCAAAACCAACCAAACAACAACCAAAAAAAAGCCAGCAAAACCCAATTGGTTTCAGTCAAATAAAATGAGGGGGAAATTCTGAAATAATATTCACTTTCTGCCTGATATTGGAGAAAAGGGACCTTTGCTCCCACTTCTATAAACCAAAAGATTAAGCTTGCTTATAAAGGATTAACAGGGCTCTCTTCTGTTAATTCATAGTGGTGTGGTCGAACTGCCTGATTCTACATCAGTGGAAAATCCATTATCAATCAATGGGAATTTTGCAGCTGAAGCCAAAGGGATTAGACACTTGTCATTCAGAAGTGACTGAAGGAGAGAAAGACTCAAAACATGCTTTTTGCCACAAGGCTGTGAGCTACCACTGGGATGTAGCCATAAAAGTAAGGAAAGTCATTGGTTGCCTCAGGCAGGCTATTTCCAGAGCTGTGTGAAAGGGTTGGTGCCACTCTGTAGGGCTGCTGAGAAACATACCTAGGGTGCTGCTGGTGGTGAGTCATTACATGCATCCAAGCAAGATGATTTCAACGTGCAGGAGGTGCACGCGAAAGGATGACCCTGAAATCCTCTTCTAGGGGTTGTGCCATGGTGGGGGAGACTTAATGGGGCCATATGTGTGATGGGACTGGGACTTAGGAGGAGCAGATTTGGGGATGAGTTGTGCAGAGGAGCACTGGGGTCTGCGCCACATTATCTGCTCCCACTTAGGCTGCCGCCCAGGCACGCTGGTTTAAGAGACGGGAGTGTAAGGGAGATGCAGGAAGAAATTGCTGAAGAAATTGCTGAAGAATGGTGTTGGGGGTGATATGCTAATAAATTGCATTGCCTGCAGAAGTTTCTTTTAATACATAATAGCTACTTTTGCTCCTAGTGGCGAGAACAGACCAGCATTCAGACTGTTAGAGCTTGCAAACTGTAAGAAAACCAGCAGTTCTGGACTTAATTTAGTAAGGGGTATTCAGCAAGCACCTTCCAAAATGCAATTTAACTGTCTTCTGAAGCACTGTCATAGAGCTTAGCTTAAAAGTAGCTCTTACCCAGGGCCTAGTTTTGGAGAAAATCATGATCTCTGTGACCTCTGCTGCAGCATTTGGTAGGTCCTTTCCTGAGACAGCAGCTGATACATCACAAGTAGCTGTTCAGAGCAAAACCTACACTTTGCAAACAATGATTGGGTAAATGTAAATGTATTGTTTTAATCTGTTATAATGGGCAAGATTGTGTCATTTAGTTTTGCAATTACAGAGATTAAATTAATTTTGCTTTCCTTTACTCTTTTTAAATAGAAAAGAATTGAGCACACACCATGGAAGGTGGGGGCTTCTCTTGTTTGTAGCTTCATCATTTATTAATCTAAGACATTAGATGAGAGCCTGTTTAGATTTGCTTGCCTAAGGAAAAAGAGGAAAACATCGAAAGGCCAAACCAGATGTGTTCTGTCTTACACTTTGAGGTGCTGTCAAATTTTGGCTCATTTTCAGTGTGTTATGTAGGAAAGGCCACAGGTTGTTAGTTTTTTTTCCCTCCCAGAATGGTCATTGTGTGACCTGATGCTTAAACGCTGGGAATGAGCTGGTGTTTGGATAGCCAGGGTGGCTTGTGCAGCTCCTGCCTCTCATGCTGTATAGGCATGTAACGCTGTAACTGGGCAGGCAAAATAAACTCCAGATGAGCAAGCTATAGAAAGCGATGTTTTGGCACCCTCTTGGCCACCTTAATTGGCTGTCCTAGTTACAGGAGGGAACCATTTGTGATCTGCCTTCCTCTGATTTAGGCTTTCCAGAAAAGGGTGGTGGGCTAATACAGACAGCAGTGCAATAACAGCTCGGTGGTGGCAGAAGGGCTTCTCTTACTTAGGTTTATGTAGCTGGAGGGGATTTGAAAATTGGATATTTCTCTCCATCTCTGCAGCTCCAGGTAGCCCTGCCACTGCCAGCCGTGGATTAGTGAAATAAATCCCTGGTGTTCATAGCAGAGTGGAAAGTATAAAGAGCATTTTCTGCCCTTTTTTTCCTCGTTTTTAACGTGTCATTTGCTAGCTGGCACAGTGACCTCCATTTCATGACTCTTGTGATGTGACTTGTCACAGAGCTTTTCTCTGTGGATTAATTCATCACTCGAGGGAGTAGTAGCATGTGACATGATGCATGTGGACCTGAGCATACAGTTACCTCTAGACCACCTATAATGAATCTGTACCTCAAACATAATCTGTCTGATTTATTTTTGTAAGGTGGTTTTCCTTCTTTTTTTCATAGAACCATAGAATCTTTTTGGTTGGAAAAGACCTTTAAACTCATCAAGTCCAACCATTCTCTTAAACTACCAAGACTGATGCTAAACCATGTCCTTCAGCACCACATCTCTGCCTCTTTTCAACATCTCCAGGGATGGAGATTCAGCCACATTCCTGGGGAGCCTGTTCCAGTGGGTGAGAACCCTTTTAGTGAAGAACTTTCTTTTAATGCCCAACCTAAACCTCCCCTGCTGCAACTTGAGGCCATTTCCTCTCAATCTGTCACTTGTTACTAGGGAGAAGAGGCTGACCCCCTCCTCACTACATCCTGCTTTCAAGCAGTTGTAGAGGGTCAGAAGGTCTCCCTTCAGCCTCTTTTTCTCCAAACAACCCCAGATCCCCCAGTTGCTCCTCATCAGACCTGTTCTCCAGGGCCTTCACCAGCTTTGTTGCCCTTCTCTGGCCTGGCTCCAACACCTCAATGTCTTTCTTGTAGTGAAGCCCCCAAAACTGGAAAAAAATTAGTCTTAAGTATGTCCTCAGTGGTCAAATGGAATGCATACATACATAGCCAGCTTCTCATGTTTTCAGTGTAGCTGAATTTGGGAACAAGTTTGTGACATGTGCCTTCCTGGCAGTGATTTTAAGCTAATTACATAGAGTTAGGGTCTAACAGTTCAGTTTTCCAGGGTATCGTGGTAGATGGTCTGTCAAATCTTGTAAATTGTTGTTCCAGTCAATTATATTGACTGAAGTGAAAGCAAAAATTAATCTTTCTTTTGTTTTTTTTCCATTCTTAACGTGCAGCTTTAATTTCATACTTGTGATTTACATTGTGTATTTTAATTTGTGTGAGCGAACCCTGAGGCACTCACTCGGTTGTGATGCCATCTTTAATTGTGCCTAACAAGTCCACCTCATTTCTGGCAAGCAGATCTCCAGCAGCTGATCAGTGTTAGCAGTGGGGTAAATGGTAGGACAAGAAGTGGTGTCTGTGTCTGGTGATGGGAGAAGTTTACAGTCTGGGGCCTGACCAGTTGCTATGAATCGATGGATGGTGGTTTCTGTAATCATCCTCATCAGCACATTTGGTTATAAAAAGTCTTTTCTGGTATCCTGTGTTGAAGGGGTCTCATTACAGCAAGGTGCATTGCAGCTCATTTAGAATAGAATAGAATTACCCAGGTTGGAAGAGACCTTTGAGATCATCAAGTCCAACTTATCATCCAACACTATCTAATCAACTAAACCATGGCACCAAGCAATGCATCCAGTCTCTTCCTAAACACCTCCAGTGATGGTGACTCCACCACCTCCCTGGGCAGCACATTCCAATGGCCAATCATTCTTTCTATGAAGAACTTCTTCCTAACATCCAGCCTAAACCTCCCCTGGTGCAGCTTGAGACTGTGTCCTCTTGTTCTGGTGCTGATTTCCAGGGAGAAGAGACCAACCTCCACCTGGCTACAACATCCCTTCAGGTAGTTGTAGACAGCAGTAAGGTCTGCCCTGAGCCTCCTCTTCTCCAGGCTAAACAATCCTAGCTCACTCAGCCTCTCTGCACAGGGCTTGTGCTCCAGACCTCTCACCAGCCTTGTTGCCCTTCTCTGGACATGTTCCAGCAAGTCTACATCTTTCCTAAACTGGACACAGTACTCAAGGTGTGGCCTAACCAGTGCTGAGTAGAGGGGCACAATGACCTCCCTGCTCCTGCTAGCCACACTGTTCCTGATACAGGTCAGGATGCCATTGGCCTTCTTGGCCACCTGGGCACACTGCTGGCTTGTGTTCAGCCTACTTCCAACCAGTACCCCAGGTCCCTTTCTGCCTGGCCACTCTCCAGCCACCCTGACCCCAGTCTGTAGCACTGCATGGGGTTGTTGTGGCCAGTGTGCAGAACCTGGCACTTGGATGTGTTAAATCTCAGGTTGTTGGATTCTGCCCATCTGTCCAGCCTGTCCCTCTGCAGAGCTCTCCTCCCCTCTAATGGATCAACACCTTCTTGGAGAAGTACTGGAGAAACTAGACCAGAAGCAGAGGATTGATTTCCCAGCTATATGGGAGGTCATTATTACGGGGAAATTAGCTAAATCATTTCCTGACCCAAGCAGGCAAGTAGCCAATAACTCAGTGTGTATGTGCTTCCCGTTTAGTCAGTGCTCGGGCACAGCGTGCACAAGCAGCATGGTGTGGTGACTTCCCCACAGGCACTTTGACACCCATAGTTGGCCTAGGAGACAAAGCCCAGTCCATGGAACAAGTGATTGGACCCCCAGCTGCCTGTGGGGCTGTCCTTAGTGGGTCTGCCAGATCTGTCAGGTCATGTCCTTGCATCAGGTCATTGCAGTACCTGCAGAGATGTTGGCAGCATAAATAGGGCAGGTGCCAGACCATGGAGAAATGGGAGTCTTATCTTAGGGGTTTTCTGGATGCATTCACCCTGGGGATTTCACCCCTGGCAATGGACCACAGAGCCTAGAAGTGCTAGAGTCATCCAGCACCATGGGACACGGATCCACACAGAATTGAGGTGGCCAGAGTAGCTGGTTGTAGCCACCATGGGACACCAAAGTCCTGGAGGTTTGGACATTATGGTTGGCAGTTTGGGAACCTGGAAACCCTTGGCTGACTTTTGTACCTTCTGTGCTTCTCCCATTTGTGGGAATTACTGAAATACTAATTCTTGGAGAGTGGTAAAATTAGCACAGGTTTCCAGTTTAATCAGCAGCAAATAATATTTTGTTCAGGAAACAGAGTAACCAAGAAAACTTGTTCACACTTGGTCTTCTGAACTAGGCAGAAATTGTGCACTGCAGTGCTGTGATTCTCTGGGAAGGAGAATTTCCAAGTCATTGCAGTTTCTGTGTTCCACCCAGCACAATGTGTGCCCCGCTTCACAGAGCAGTTTTTTCCCCTTTATTATTAGCCTGTATCATTAATTACACTGATGCTCAAGAAAAGTAAGAGGTTTAAAGAGAAAAGGCTTCCTTTTGCTGGATTCTAGAGGAATGGGGGAAAAAAAAACTCTAAAAAACCCTTGGGAATTTTTGTGCTTAACCCATCTGTCAATAGGTAGTAATCGACTTTCTGAAGTGTAAGTCAGAAATGTTAGTGTTCATCATTTCATACAAATCATGCTCCCTGCAGTTCATCAGCAGCTGGCACTTAGAAAGATTGAATTCAGAAAAAAATAAGTGGGAAGATTGCTGTAGGTAAATGACCAGAGCTGAGAGATTTATAGCTTTAAAACACCTAACTACCCGAATTTATTAACCCTTCAGTGTCTGTGCTCTGTGTCTAGATCAGGTTGATTTTAGGCAGGTTAGAGCAAGTTCACACACACAAAAAAATTAGTGTTCTTGAGTCAGTCATATGCTAAAGAGTGAAATTTCAGTGGCAGGGAGAAGTGCAGTGCTGCTTTCTCTTCCTGCAGCTGGTGTTTAAGTTTAGGAGTACAGGAGTGCTGTGGCTGAAAGCAAGCACTGCGCACCTCAGCTTGCCTTTTTCACACTCTGGTGCGTGATCCTCTCTAGTGGGCCTTTTGGTGAGGGGTTTGGAACACAAGCCCTGTGAAGAGAGGCTGAGGGAGCTGGGGTTGATTAGCCTAAAGAAGAGGAGGCTCAGGGCAGACCTTATTGCTGTCTACAACTACCTGAAGGGAGGTTGTTGCCAGGTGGAGGTTGGTCTCTTCTCCCAGGCAACCAGCACCAAAAGAAGACACAGTCTCAAGCTGCACCAGGGGAGGTTCAGACTGGATGTTAGGAAGAAATTCCTCACAGAGAGAGTGATTGCCCATTGGAATGTGCTGCCTGGGGAGGTGGTGGAGTCACCATCATTGAAGGTGGTTAGGAGGAGACTTGATAGGGTGCTTGGTTGCATGGTTTAGTTGTTTAGGTGGTGTTGGATGATGGGTTGGGCGTGATGATCTTGAAGGTCTCTTCCAACCTGTTCTGTTCTGTTCTATTCTGTTCTATTCTATTCTATTCTATTCTATGGTTTCACTTCTTTAAAAATTTGAAAAATGCCCCTTCTCACTGAAAAAAAAGAAAAGAAAAAGAAAGGATAGCAGCATATTTTCAGTAGCTTATGTCTGCTTCTCAGTTCGCTCCCACTCCTTCACCTGCAGTTTTTAAAACAGAAGATCTCATCTGTGCTTCCTGGCTTGTACACCAAGGGTGCAGTACCTGTCATTGCTTCCTGTTTCTGCAGGATGTGTGCAAAAGAGCAGTTACATCATCTCTGTTCTGACCACCTTTGTGAAAAACAAGGGGCAATCTCATTTCTTGCAGCAACTTGAGCCTGTGCAACCCCCTTGGTTTCTTCTTTGTGTTTCCTTTCCTTTAAAGCCCAGCTCTAACCAGCTCCATTTCCAGCCATTTGTAGCTAGTATCATGTCCCATGTTACCTCCATGGAACAGCAGATCAGGTGCTGAGCTTAGCCTTAAGTGGTATCATACCCAAGGCTCAAGGCTGGAGACTTTTGTCATGCAAACCCAGAGCAAGGGCTTTTGTTGTAAACCACAGTGGTACGGTGTGCTGCTGCCTGGTTCCTTCTCCTGGCAAGTTAACAGCCCCACCAAATGTTCTACTTTTCATGCACTCAGGAGCAGTGGAGCTGTTATCAGTGACCTTAGCCTCCTCATTTGGGCTTGCAAGTTAATTTTGGATTAATTACAGGCATGGCTTTAATCTTTGTCAACAGGACAGCGGCAGTAGAGTTGGCCTTTGGCTGTTGATGTTCAGTTTGGTTTTATCCCCTCTCTCTGTTTGCAAAATAAGGTCTGGAGCCTTTTTCATATCAATTCATGGGGTTTAAAATTCACAAAGAGCCTGTTCCAATATATACTGGTCCTGCCCTCGAAGTGTAAATACTGTTACTGTAGTGCAATCCTTGGAGACTGTAGGAGGCCTTCCAGGTCAAGGATCAAGTTTTTTGAGGCAAAAGAGGAGCAGCCTTAATGTAACTTGTTTGATTTTCCCAGAGGAGGAGCATTCCCTCCTTTTAAGAGAAGATGAAATCTGAGCCTTTACACAGGATCTTCCCAGCTAAAGGCATGCAGGATAGCTTAGGTACCATTTAAGTTTTGAATATGCTTGTAATAAGCAGAGACTTCAAAAGAGAAACAGCTGCCTATGTGATAGACTGGCTAAGGCTTTAATGAGCTGCAAAATGGGTGAAAACTTCTTCTTCTAAAAGCTGAGCTGGGAAGTAGGTGTAGACTTGAGTAGGACCAAGTTTAACAGAGAGAGGTTCCTTCCTCCAGAAAAGAGATTTTGTTCTTTGGGTTTGGTATCTGCAGAAACAAACCTTGTTCTTAACCAAAGGGTTGCAAAGGTCAACGGACCACAGTGTACATTAACCATAGCTATTGAGATTTCCATGATAACTGGAAATGTGGATTTATTGTTGTTTGTAAATCACTTTGGAAATTGCATGCTCATACCCCACTGTGGCTTAAGAGGGATTATACCTACAAACCCCTTGTGGTAGGCTGAGCCTGGCTGGACGTCAGGTACCCACCAAAGCTGCTATCAGCCCTTCCTCAGCTGGACAGCGGAGAAAAATTGTAATGAAAGGCTTGTGGGCTGAGATAAGGACAAGGAAGATCAGTCACCAATTGCCATCATGGGCAAAACAGACTTGACTTAGGAAAATTACTTCAAATCACAGTAGAATAATGAGGGGAAAAAAAATCTTAACACCCCCCCACACACACACTTCTTCCCAGGCTCAACTTCACTCCCATTTTCTCTGTCTCCTACCCCACAGCAGTGCAGCAGGACCAGGAATGGGACCTATGGGTACTTCATCACACATCTCTGCTGCTCCTTCCTCCTCAGATGGAGGATTTGTCACACTCTTCTGCTCCAGCATGGGGTCCTTCCCACAGGGCACCCTGAAAGTCACGTAAGGCATCTGTATGTAAGCAAGCAGAAACAGCGTTCTGCTGAAAGCTCAGATGTTAGGAGTTAGACTGGAAGGATATCCTCAAGCATATAGATACCTGCCCCTAATGATTCCCACAAAAATATCCAGCCAGGCTGTGTTGAATTGAATGCAAACTGAGCATGAAGAGCTGAAAAGGGCTTTGAAGAGTAAAGAGTCTGCAACATCAAAGTAACTGATGAGCTGTGTATATATCTCTCAAAAGGTAGATACCTGTAAGAGCACTGGTGGGCACGCAGGGTCACTGGGCAGGATCAGAAAAAGGAGAAGCTAGTTGAACTGGTTATTACAGGGGAATATGGACATCTGCTGTGTTGGGTAACAAAGATTAGAAAGTGTTGCACTGCTGAGAAGTGAAGTGCTGGAAGAAGCTGGAGAATTGATTATGGAGGTGCCACTGTGTGTTGTGCAGAGCATAGCCAGTGCTATGCTGAAGAGGCTGCTGACAGAACACCACCATGTGCATGGATGCCACAGCTGTGGTTTGTGAATCTGGGCACTGGACTTCACCTTAAAAAACCCTGACATTTTTGGCAGATAGTAGGTGGTGGTTTTGAACAGGCTGGCAGTTACGCTGCTGGTAGGGAGTGAGCTCCCGGGGGGGCGGTTTATCTCCTCAGCCTACTCCAGCTCCCTCCTTTTGACTTCTACTGCTTTTCTGGGTGGGCACAGCAGTCTTGCTGCCTTCAGCTCCTGCCATCCTGCCTGTGAGTCCCTAACTTAACTCCACCATCTAAGTCCATCCTAGCAAACCAGCTCACTCTTGATGAGACATTCATCTTCAGCTTCCCTCTGGTTTGTGAAAGTGGAGAAAAATAATGGGAAAAGTGGGTGCTTGGCCTTCTGGATATTTCATGAGAAGGTTGTATTATTTATAAATAATTTATGACTTTGAAGCTACACACTTTCTCCCCAGGTTATATGTCTTGTATAACTGAACTGTATGATTTACCTTAAATTGCCCATCTGCCGTGCATGGCCAATCTCCATACAGCACCGTTCCTCTCTCCTGCGCGGTCTTCACTCCCGGAGAAGAGATTTGCATAAAATGATTTCCTCATGTAAATGGGAGCGGGCTGCGGCTCCAGCACCTTGTTATAACATCTGTACCAATCCCCTGAACTGGGCTAGCAGCTACCTCAGTAATTGAATCTATTTGTTTCTTGCTGTGGTTTCGGGAATTAGCGAGGAGCGGGATGCGTGTGGCTGCTGCGCTTTCGTTGCAGCCTTCATTGCCTTACCTTCTCTTAAGGCTTCTTTGAAAACCCACAGCAGACAAGGGCTGGGTTGGGGGTAGGCAGTGCTGCAGCTCAGGCAGGGGCAGGGTAGGAGCCAGGGGCTGAAGGAGGCTCCCTGGGGACGCACTGGTTATCTGCACTGGTCCCGAGTCAGACGCAACCTGCCCAGGGCTGGGACACCCAACCTAATTAAAATGGTGCATAAGCCAGAGAGATAAGGGGCCCTGCTGTTTTGGTTGGTGTCATTCAAGCTGTGCTGGGGCTTGCTGGGGGGCTGTGAGATGCTGGGGTGTGTGAGGCCCCTGCCTGAGAACAGAGTAACCAAAGCACCTCACAGACCTTTCCTGCACCCCTCTTTTCCCAGCGGTCTTAGCCTTGTGTTTGTGGGGTTTATTCCTCTCAAGCAGTTTTTTTTTGGCTGAACCTCTTCCTTTGTGGTCTCTCATTGCTGGCCTCACTTCCATTGCTCTGTTTGATTTCTCTTTCTATTCTTCCAGCTCCTTTTGTAGCCATCTTCCCCCAGCTCCTGCAATCTTGCTTGCACCTCCTTGTCTCCCCTTTACCTGAAGCATGAATAAATGAGATAACGAGACACAGGCCAGTCCTCCCAACTATGGGGGTGTGTGTGTATATGTGTATGTGTTTGTATATATATGTATGCATATGTATGCCCTCACCCACTCCCTCAGCTCTCATCTTTCTGTCCTTTTCTCCAACAGTCTCTGGAGGAAGGGATTATCTTCTGGTGTGTATTTAAGCACAGTGACAGTGCCACAGTATGAATAGCATAATGGCATACGCATTTTGAAAGCCTAGAGCTGGACTGTAGCGTTCATTTGGGCTAGTAATGCCTCACAAATTACCATGTAGCCTAGCTCATCATCACTGTCAAAAAAAAAAAATGTGAAATGTTTTCCTCCATTCAGGCTGTTGTTGCACAGCTTTATATTTCTGAAGTTGGAAGGGAAGATAAAATGTAGTCAGTACGGCCTCTAATAATCATTTAATGCTTTTTACACTAACGTTGATGTGCTCTGAATAATGGTTTGTGGGAAAGATCTGCTAATTCAGGCAGTGGTGAGAGTATTTTGATCAGGTGTATAGTAAATTCAGAAGTTGGAAGGTATTTTTTTTTTGGAGGCTTCTCCATCTTTCTGTAATTACCAGATAGATAATACGAACTTGCCAGATCCAACGTGCTAATGATTGCCTTCCAGCTTTTAGAGAGACAGAAATTATACACCAGTAGTGTCTGAAGGAGATTCTGCTTTGGTAGTGTATTAAAACATACAATACGGTGCTCTCTTGTCATTGTGTAAATATCTATGAATATGTCCCTGGTCTTTCAAGACAGAAAATAATCAAGATGAAGCTAAACTTGCTTTAGGTGTGCTCAAGTGGCTATTGATGGCTTGGGAGTGCTGGGTTACCAATAGTCAATGAACTGCTTTGCTGTTGTCTGGAGCTTTGTAGGTGTATCTCGTGAATCATTTTCAGATAAAAGGTAAATGCTCTTACTGTCCAATTTTGCTCCTTTTAAATGGCTCCATTTTTCAGCTTTGTCTGCAGATTTCCTGAAGCCAGCTCTCCGTGGCTGAGACCTGAGGTATTTTCTTAGCGAGATGCCTTTTTGGAGCTGGCTGTTAACTGTGCTGCCTGATGAAAGGCCAGGCTGCTGAGATCCTAGCATGCCACCATCATCTGCTGTGCTCTCTGCTCCACAGGCAGCCTAGTGCTGGGCCATTAGCAGGGAGGTAAAGAGAAACGTGTTTGGGCAGTATTCTTTAAATACACCACATACCCTGGCTGCCTTGCAGCTGGGTTTAGCCTGATCAGGAGGAGAGTGCTTTGGCTGCTGTGGTTGGCCTAGCCACTGTATTGTGTCTTGAAAGAGTCCAGCACAGAGCCACGAGGATGGTTAAGGGAATGGAACATCTTCCTTATGAGGAGAGACTGAGGGAGCTGAGGCTCTTTAGCTTACAAAAGAGGAGACTGAGAGGTGACCTCATCAATGTTTATAACTATGTAAAGGGTGAGTGCCAAGAGGGTGGACCCAGGCTCTGCTCAGTGGTGCCCAATGAGAGGACAAGAGGCAATGGGTGGAAGTTGAGGCATAGGAAGTTTCATGTAAATATGAGGAAAAATTTTTCACTGTGAGGCTGACAGAGCCCTGGAACAGGCTGCCCAGGGGGGTTGTGGAGTCTCCCTCTCTGGAGATACTCAAAACTCACCTGAATGTGTTCCTCTGTAATGTGGTGTAGGTGATCCTGCTCTGGCAGGGGGGTTGGACTGGATGACCTTTTGAGGTCCCTTCCACTCCTAACATTCCATGACTCTGTGATCTTGGTGTACCTCACTTTTAAAGGAATAAATTGCAGTCCATGAATCCCTCTGAGATGAAGAGAGCTCTTTCCCATACTTATTTTCTTCTAAACTGCAGTCACTATGGGAGATTACTACAGAGGAGCACGGAGACCTTTAGTAGTTCATACTTACTACCAATACATTAGGACTGTGTAGGCAAAGGAGCAGTCTGAGGTGGAAAATAAAAAAGGCAAAAAGTGTCAGAAGCTGTAGCAACAATATTCCTGAATCTGCAGGAAATCATCTAATCTAGTAAATATAAAGCATTCCTAAAATTACCAGAGCCTTGGAAACCAGTTTTTGTGTTTCAGAAGTAAGCAGTGCAGCCTCAAGGCAAGGAGTGGCATGAATTTACTAGGATGTGGCTACAGAAAGGCCTCTGGAGATAGGAGTCAGTAACCTCAGCTGTTTGTCTTTCTGAAGAGCTGTGAATCAGACTGCATGTTGTTGGAAAATACTTTGCAGGACATAGGCAAATGCTGGGAGAAAGCTTTTACAAGCTTATTCTGAAAATTCATGTATTAGGTATTGCTATTGAACATGTGTGTCTCATACTGGTCAGTGTTCTGATTAAGAGGTGTGGCTCAAGTTCTCCTGAGCTTCTTTCAAGGTGATTAAACTCTTGCTGCACACCTTGTTTCAGTGGCTGTAACAGTTGGACTTCTTTAGGACTGAAAAAAACCTGTTCCCTGTGACTGTAAGGGTGATTTGGGCACAGAACCTCCAGTTCACAGGTAGGTGGAATACTAAGAAATCAGCTTTTATGGTTTTGGATTAATGCTGCTTATTCTGTTGCCTTTCCTATCATCCCCCTACCTCAGATCTTCCACTGAACTGGTTATTTGAAATGAGACTTTGGTGGAACATCTGCATCAGGCAGCAGCAAAGTCTCCCCCATGCACTTGTTTCCCAGTAGCTAAGAGGCTGTTGTTGACATCCAAGTGTATTGCTGAGTTGCTTTACAAACTACTTCCGTACTGGGTCATGGGAAAGGTTTTCAGCGCAGTATTTCATCCTGATGCATGGCAGCAGCCACCAGCCAGCACCACTTCTGCAGTGTTTTCAATAAGGAAATAAATCCCACAGTCATTTTTCCTGGGCTCTGTGTGCCAGTTCCATGAATTAAAATGCACAAAGAGAATACAGCATGAAGGGAAGATGGTTGTGTACCTGCCAGTTACCATGGAAATAATTAAGGGCACACTTCAACTGGTGGACCTAGAAGCATTTGCATCTGGATGTATGGTGCATGTGACCCTTTAGGGTAAGACTAAGTCAGGTGTCCCCCTTCTTCTGTCTTTTTCTCCCTTGCAATGTGGTTTTTGCAGGAATAGAGCCTGTCTTTTGGATTCAAAGGGAGCTCCACACCCCTGTGCTGTATTTGCCTTGAGAAACCTGAGGAGGGGTCTAGTGACAAGAGCACTTGAGTAGTTTGAGAAGATTTCAGATCTTTGTTTGCCTAGTTGACTATTTTTTCTTCTTCATTCACAAGCATGAAAAAGATCTGGCCACTCATCTTGCTTGCTTCTTGCGCAGTGTGCTGATGTTGTTAGGATAGGATAGGATAGGATAGAATAGAATAGAGTTAACCAGGTTGGAAAAGACCTTCAGGATCATCAAGTTCAACCTATCACCCAACACCATCTAATCACCTAAACCATGGCACCAAGTACCTCATCCAGTCTCTTCTTAAACACTTCCAGTGATTGTTCCTGTCCTGTCCAGCACAGGTGGAGGGTCATTTATTCCTTTCCCATGTTTTTACCTGGAAAGCACCAGCTGTGCTGGGGACAGTGCAAGGATGGGAGACATCAACACCCCACAGTGCTCTTGCTGCTGCCTCACAGCCTCCAGCAGATGCTGAGCAGTGAGAGATTACAGGGCAGGTCAGTCTGGTTATCCACAGTGAGTAAGGACTCTCTGTGGCAGAGTTTCAAGCTGTTGACACATCTAAAGAAGATGGTTTGAACAAAATCCACAGCTCACATACATTGATATCCCATCCCTAGCAGGCACAGAGCATCATTGTTTCATGGCTGGAAAGAACTGTCCTGTAATATCAGTCCATTTTATTACTCTGATGCTTTGTGCTCTTGGTGCCAGCAGAGCTGAGAAATGAGATAAAGCAAAAGATCTGTTCTAGTCCAGTTCCCCCCAGAGTGTCTATTTTACAGTGGCTGCACACCCACACTTCTTTGTGGACTTTGCTCTTCAGGGGAATATACTTTAGTGCTACAGATTCTTCTGTGTAGTTCTGCTAAAAGGTGGTTGCTTCTGACCTTCTTTTGCCTAGACCTGTTTCTTTCTTCTCCTATATTTGTCTTTTCCTAGACTTTATTCCTGCCTCTTTTTCCTCACTTTTACAGCTCTCCTAGGTGTATTTCCCTCCACAGCCACTTTTCCTGTATGAGCCATCTGTCCGTTTTCTCTTTTTGCCCTAACGGACTTACATTGCTTCCCTGTCTTTCAGTTGACTCCTTGTTGTTGCCAACCTCCTATGCAACCCTTGGGTCTCTGTTACTGCAGCCTCTGTCCTCCTGTCTGCACCAAGCCAGTGCCTGTTTCCCTTTGTACCATCTGAGATG
Organism: Dryobates pubescens; assembly: GCF_014839835.1. Taxonomy (NCBI): domain Eukaryota; kingdom Metazoa; phylum Chordata; class Aves; order Piciformes; family Picidae; genus Dryobates; species Dryobates pubescens. The sequence continues at coordinate 7,760,952 of NC_071625.1, forward strand.
CTGGATAGGTCCCAGCTCAACCTGTTCTCATTCAAATAGTTCCTGACATCACTCTCCTTTTTCACACAATTTTTTCTCCTTAGCTTTTGCTTAGAGTGACTGACTCCCTCCCTCCCTCCCTCCTCACTACTGTCTTTTCCTCCTTCACCCTACTTTTCTCTCTGGCTCCCCAGACAAATTTCCTTACCTATGCTCATCTATCATCTTCCCATGTATCCCTCAGCCCAATTTCCCCCTCTTTTCCTTGCTCTCCTCTTGTTGTTTTCACAGGATTACACCCTTCTCATTTCAGAAGGCAGTAAAAAGCATCTCCTACACATAAGGTCATGTCAAATCCTTCAAAGAGCAGAGATGCTAGAGCTTCTCAAAATAAAAGGATACCAAGACCTTTTAACTTGAACAGTGAAAAGTGCTTTCTTTTGGCTGTATTTTCAGCATCATTGTAATGGAGATACACAAAATGACATTAAGTTAGAAGCTGCATTTTTTAGCAGTTGAAAGTGGCTCTGGGAAAGGGGAAGTGCCAGACAGCTGTAATAAGCAGCCCTGCTGCCAGCCCCAACTCTGGTACTTACCTTCAGGAAATGCCATTACAGTTTTCCAAGTCTTTATTTTCAGCATGCCAGCAAATACACAGTCTTGGGAAGACTTAATGTGTTTCTGCAGATTTTATAAGGCTCCCAGCAGAGTCAGTTGTCCAACGGGCAGTGAAGTGATGTCTTCATTGGTGACCTGTAAGAGTCAGCTGGGGAGTGGGAGCCTCACTTTGGAGTTGGACATTGTTTGAGAGTCCGTTGATGGTAGGATTGCACGTGTGTGTATATAAATTATTATGTCCATGTCTCCTAATCATCCTTGCTGCAAGACTTGTTCTGTATATGTGCATCAGAAAAAACAAAAGGCACTGCAACAGGTTGCCCAGCTGGAGCTGTTCAAGGCCAGGTTGGATGAGGCCTTGAGCAACCTGGTGTAGTTAGGAAGAAGTTCTTCATAGAAAGAGTGATTGGCCATTGGAATGGGCTGCCCAGGGAGGTGGTGGAGTCACCATCACTGGAGGTGTTTAGGAAGAGACTGGATGGGGTGCTTGGTGTCAAGGTTTAGTTGATTAGATGGTGTTGGATGATAGGTTGGACTTGATGATCTCAAAGGTCTTTTCCAACCTGGTTAATTCTATTCCATTCTATTTCTATTCTATTCTATTCTATTCCATTCCATTCCATTGGAAGGTGTCCTTGCCCATGGCAGGAGGGTTGGAACTACATGATCTTTGAGGTCCTTTCCAACCCAAACCACTCTGTGATTCTGTGACACTTCACAAATTACAGGAGCCTTTATCACTGTAGGCTTCCCATTTAACAGAAGGGTCAGACCAGGATGCTGATATCCAGAAGGGGGTTGATGATACTGCAGAGAATTCACAATAGTTGAAATAGATTTGGGGATTTTTAATGGATAAACTCAGCAGCTCCACCAGCCTTGTATTGTACAAGATCTGCCTGTCATGTCATATTTTTTTCCCAGATAGTAAAAGGGAGACATGATCCCCGGTGAGTTAATAAGAATAATTCTTTTATGGTGAGGGGGGGAAAAAAAGTGAAAGGAAAAATGAGCTGCATAAGATTTGCCCGTGACATTTAAAGTCTAAATCTGAGTTTGTCTGAGTAATTTATCTTTGGGTATTTGCAGGAGGGAGAGCAGGAGAATATGAATGAGTTCATCTCAGTTATGTCTGAGCTTTCTGATAGATGAAGAGAATTTTTGGTGACTCCATCTGGCTGGAAGGTCTATCTGTGTGATCTCTTCTCTGGCAGATGGAAGATAACACTAGGAGGAGTCCTTTGATTATCAAAGCATGGGAATTACTCCAGTGCAGTATCACCCTGAGACACCCTTCTCTTCCAGAGTGACAGGTGATGTTTCTGGGTTGTTAGAGAGAGCTCATTTCCCCCTGCTGCACTGAACATGTGTACACCAGATTTTCTTTGGCACTGTTGACTCTATCCACTCTCTGTATGTCTTGCTGGTGAGGAGCGAGATGAAAATAGAGAATATCCATGCAGAGAACATTAGCAAGCACAAAGGGACTGTATAGCAATTTCATTCATTTTTCTTTTACAGTCTGCTTGGATTCTTGGAGTTCCTATGAATTTCTTTTTGAAGCATATTAGGCTGACATTAATTGAAGTCCTTCCTGAATACAGAGTTTCTTTGTCATAGAGCACAACAATTTTTATTCCCTCCTTCTGCTGCCTTTGTGCTTTCACACGTCTGCAGTATCCCACTGAGCAACCTTGTGCTTCTCTCCAGCTCCTCATTGCAGCCTGCAGCATAGCATGTGAACCTGCCACGCAGCCCTGCATCCAGACCTTTAATTTCTGGGGTTCATCTTATTCCTGTGAGTACCAGGAGTTAACTAATGGGCTAACATCAACCTTCTGTGAACTGCCTTCCATTTGGGTGTTACTTCTGTGTACCTGTCAGAAGGCTTGGGGAAGCCTGCTTGGAGGCAGGCTGAGAAAGGACTGTGCAGTCATGGGAGCTGTGGTTCAGCAAGTCCTCTGGTGCCTGGGGAAGTGTGTGCTGGGAAAGACATTCTCTACCCCATTCTGCACTGAGGCATTTTCTGGTCCATAGGAGGAGGGTGCACTTTCTGCATGCTACTTCTGGGGACTGCTTCTCCAAGAGACAGGAATGGAGCACAACATTTATTCTTCAGCCTGTGCTTCTCATCTGCTTTCCCACAGTTGCACATCATGTAAAGTCACTTGAAATACAGCTGTTTTCATCAGATGTTTGCTGGTGACAGGGCTGTTAAGGACTCTTGCCTTGTCTGGCTTGGAGAAAAAGAGGCTGAAGGGTGACCTTATTGCTCTCTGCAGCTTCCTGAGGAGGGGAAATGGAGGTGCTGAGCTCTTCCTCCTGATATGCAGTAATAGGGTATGTGGGAATTGTTCAAAGCTGTGTCAGAGGAGGTTCAGACTTGATGTTAAGAAGCATTTCTTTACAGAGAGGTTGATCAAAAGCTGGAATTGGCTTCTTAGAGGGGGTAGTTGATTCCCCAAGCCTGTCAGGCATTTGGACGATGCCCTTAATACCATGCTTTAACATGGTGAGCCCTGAATTAGCCAGGCAGTTAGGCTAGGTGACCATTGTAGGTCCCTTTTGAAGGAACTGTTCTGTTCCACTCCATTCCATAATATTTTACAGTCTGGACACTGACTGTGCAGTGGAATCCCTTTGTGCTAGCGATACACAGCAGGCTATGAGATTAACAAAATCCATGCACGTGAAACCAAATTTGCCTCAGTCACCACTCACACTCGGGGTAGAGAATTAGTAGTCTGAGTCATATCCCCATCCATAAAGATGTGCAGAGCTCATCTTTGTTGACAGGCATACTCATGTAGGGTGTCTCACTGTCCAGCCATATGAGTTGTTTTGCCTGAACTTGACCCCTTATACCACATAACTACTGTCACCTCATCTGTGGCCTTAACTTCTGTTTGTACAAGCAGTAAGCGCTTTGTTCCTCAGAAACCTGGAGCAGGTCAGGAACAGTCAGGTTTCTGGGCAGGGTTTCTGAAGTGCCATGAAGAAGTACTTTCTGTGGAGCTTCCCTGTGTCATTCACAGGTACATCTTGCTGTGTGTCCAGTCACTACCTGTTTAATTTCAACTCTTGCTCCGTCTTGGTTTTCAGCATGAAGCTCCTAATCATAGCTCATGTCATATCTTCAGGAAATGCCATTATAGTGACCTCACTCTTGGTCTTTCGCTGTCTTGTGGTGCTTGCCGGCACCAAACAATACAAGGAGGACACTGTAAACATCTGAGGTTCCCCACGTCAAACCTTAAGATCCTGTTACAAAGAACTCAGGACAGCAGCTGGGTTGCTCTACAGACTTTGATTGAAACGAACATGTTTACAGCTTCTCCAATGTTTGGTTCCTTTTAATATTTACCAAACTTTCCCTGCCTTAGGTAAATTTCCTAAACTTACTTTTCCATTCACGTCCTAGCCTGGCTGTGCCTAATTGGCTTGTGATTAATACAGTTCATGGTGTTTTGGTCTTGAATGTGATTCCTTTGGCACTCTCTCTGATTTTTTTTCTTCTTTGCTATTCACACTGGCCACCTGAGACACTCTCCGGTTCTTTTTCTTTTTTGGCATGCCTTTGGGTTTCATAGTTGATAGCGTTATTATTTGATCAAATAACCTGATAAATTGTTACAGCAGCAGCCAAAGCACTAATGCTTTCTAATGGCACACTTTGCCTCTGCTCTGCTATTGCTGCCCATTTCATTATTTGCGAGTTGATTACAGCTGCGTTTCTCAGGGGCTATGAAATATTCAGCAGCCCCGACTAGCCTGGGGAGAAGCGCAGACTTTGCAGTCGAACACCTGCCCTCAAAGGCAAAGAGGAACTGAAAACTTGCTGCTTAAAACTGTTGGGGAAATTCCTTCCCTGCTTTCGCTTTCCCACAGCACCGGCTTGGAGGTGCACGCTGATCAAAAATTGCCTCCTGAAGCTTGTCATCGGATGCGGGGGAGGAAAGAGATTAAACACACAACTCCTGCATTTCTGCCATGCTTGCCTGGCTGCAGCACAGGGGGAAAAAAACTGCTGGTTTAATTGGTTGTCTGTGTGTCAGCGTGAGGCAGTTGGCATTCTGGGTGGAGTTGGGGGGAAAAAAGCTCTCCATCAAGGGCACAAATTAGCTCTACCACTTGTCTTCTCACACTTGGTGTCTCTGGAGGACTAGCCGGCAATGATTGACTGAAATGTGCAATATTTTACCAAGTAGGAAACAGATAAGATTTTTATAAACAGGATACTTCATCATTAAAGTAAAGAAACAATTGCTTTGACCTTGACACTGAATGAGTAAGGCCAGCATTGTGATAATTGAGAATGTAGCTAAGCAACAGTTCTCCAGGAGCTTGCACTGCTTTATTTTTAGTAGACTACACCAGTCTACTGGTGGGTGGGGGTGGGGAAGGTGGCTGCACAAGCAAAGCAACTGGTTAATGCCTACAGAAAACTAAAAGAAAGAAATGATTTCTGTCTTAGTGCAAAAAAAGTTTGAGCTGTGATGTCTGCTTATGCCAATTTTAATTTGGGGTTACATCAGAAGAAGCTAATTGAATCAGTGTATCCTTCAGTGGTCTGAACAAGTGGATAGCCTGACAGTATCCCTGATTCCTTAAGCTGCTTTAAGAGACTTGAGTCCCTTCTGAAAATTAATGGTGTGGAAGAAATGGCATATTCCTTCAGAAATAGTCCCTCTCGTCTCTATTTCTGCTTACTTTGGCAGTAATTAGATTTCCTAATCTTAGTTAGCAGTGTACAGCCTAATTTATTTGAAATGTTGGGCAGTAGTTTTAACTAAATTAATTTGGGAAACCCTTTAAATAAGTTCTCACAACCACTTGCTGTAGCTGCACCCTGACTTTGGTTTAAAGTAGTGTTCCACCGCTATAGCAAGCCAGTTCCCTGAATCTGAAACAGACCTCCAGGGAAAGGAAGGTGCTTTCGGTTTACAGACTGGGTGAGTTTGAATTTTTGCTTAGGCAATGGAGAGAAAATCAGTCTGAGAAGTTCAGCATTTTTATCATGCAGGCATTGCAGGATTGATTGCAACCACGTGGCCACTCCCTTATCTATAACTCAAAGTGTGTGTTGCGAGGCTGGAGCTAATGGAAGGTTTGCAACCTCTTTACCTCTCCCTGTTCCTAGTAAATCTCTCATCACTGCCTTGGATGCTCTTTCTTTAGATACCAAATCGATACAATTACTAAGTTACAATGAGTTTCTAGTCATAAAACCCAAGCAGGTACAGAAATCTCTGGGAAAATGCTGTCACTGTGTGAGTATAAACTCCCCTAACCTCACATACAGGAGCCTTCAATCCTGACTTGGTCTATGAAATCCCTATTATTGGCAACATTGCATAGGTGAGGGAATATAGTTGTCAACTCTCAACCCAACTTCTTTATCAGGTCTTTGAAAGAAGGTAGTAAACAGAGAAAAACAATGAAAAAAGGAGTTGAAAACTGGTTTAGTTCCTCTCAGGAATAAAGGAAGGAAACCTTTTTCTGAAGGTTTGGGTTTTTCTGGAAGTGTTTTTAAATTTGGAGAACTAAAAGAATGTGCATTGTCTGATACAGTCTTATAGTGTGGCATAATTGAATTAAGAATTGTTAATGCTTTCTTTTTCTTTCTTTTTCTTGTACCTAGGAGGAGCCGTTTGTCAATACTGTACAGCACTTGAACATCAAGCTCTACAGAGACTCCAAGGTAATTATGGACTGCTTTTTGTTTCCTGTGGTGGTCAGCTTGGCTCTAGTTCAGTTTTGTGAAGACCTCTGTAATTTATGAAGGTGTCAGTGCTAAACAATGAAAGTGGGTAGCAGCAATGTTACAGGTAGCTTTCCCAGAAGCTGTTGCTTACTGCTTTGTGATCCATGATGTGCTGTGTCAGATGCCTCTGTGTATAAAATAAAGATGCAAAACGTTTTGAAAATGCAGTTGTTGTTTTCATGTCTTAAAAAGCAGCAGTACCAGTCTCAGATGAAAGATAAGATCAGTAGGGTGTGGGTTTGTATATGGTCATTGAGAAAGCATTTCCTTACCCCTCAGCATCCTCCCAGTTTTCCACCTAGTTTACAGAATCACAGAATGTCCAACCCCCCTGCCTGAGCAGGGTCACCTATACCAGTCCACACAGGAACATATCCAGGTGGGTTTTGAATATCTCCAGAGAAGGAGAGTCCACAACCCCCCTTGGCAGCCTGTTCCAGTGTTTTGTCACCCTCACAGTGAAAAAATGTTTCCTCATGTTTCCATGGAACTTCCTATACCTCAACTTCCACCCATTGCCCCTTGTGCTGTCCTTGGGCATCACCAAGCAGAGCCTGGCTCCATTCTCTTGGCACTCATCCTTTACATGTTTATAAACATGAATGAGGTCACCCCTTTGTCTCCTTTTCTCCAAGGTAAAGAGCCTCAGCTCCTCATAATGAAGACATTCCACTGTCTCTGTGCTGAACTCTCTTGAGCAGTTCCCTGTCTGTCCTGAACTGAGGGGCCCAGAACTGGACACAATATTCCAGATCTGGCCTCACCAGTGCAGAGTAGAGGGGAGGAGAACCTCTCTCGACCTACTGACCACACCCCTTGTAATACAGCCCAGAATGGCATTTGCCTTCTTGGCCACAAGGGCACATTGCTGGCTCATGGTCAACCTCCTATCCACTAGGAACCCCCAGGTCCTTTTTGCCTTCACTGCTCTCCAACAGGTCAGTCCCCAACCTATACTGGTACATGGGGTTCTTTCCCAGTTGTCTTCCTGGAGCTGTGTGAGAGGCACCACCTGCTCTGCAATGCTGGTACAGGCTTTCTTTCCCTAGATTAGGAGAGCTTTGATTGGTTTTGGTCAGGCAGAGCAATGACTGCCTCATTGGAAATTGCTGTCTTGGCTCACACTGCCAAGTTCTTAAAAGCTGGTTCTGCTGTTCTGAGTGCTGTAGATGCTGCAGGTCCATCCACTTGTTTCAAAGCCTGTTTTGAAAGCATAGCAAATGAGGTCTTCATTGGTATGGACAGGAACTAAGTAACAAAATAGACAGGTGGGGATTCATATTTCATGTTGGAGCTACAAAGCTGTCCATTCCACTGCAGAGGCACAGAAGGAGTACTGCGGTTAGGGAGTTATTCTGGGCACACAGCCTGCATGGCATATTTGGTACCTCCGCATGGAGACCAGTGAGGTCCAGCCTTCAGTATGCAGGCTGGTGCTGCTTGCATTCATCTACTGGAAGTCTGATGGTATTTGAGCAATGTCAAATTTATTTTGGGTTACCACTTAAATAATTAACATCTCCCAGCACCTGGCAGATGGTGAACTTTCAAATGCTACAGGAGTTTTTTCCCCCCAAGTATCCCAGCCCTTGCTGAGTGGCTGTTTCTGATAAGTGATGATATGGTACTGGACCAGATTTGTTTGTATGTAATTTGTCATTGGAGGTGTTTGGGAGGAGACTTGATAGGGTGCTTGGTTGCATGGTTTAGTTGATTGGGTGGTGTTGGATGATAGGTTGGACGCGATGATCTTGAAGGTCTCTTCCAACCTGGTCTATTCCATTCTACTCTACTCTATTCTGTTCTATTGCACTCAGTTTGTGGCTGAGTTGATGAAATTTTCCCAGTATTTAAGTCCCTTCCTTAGCATAATAATAGCCTTGAAAATTTCCATGGAACCAGTGCTTTGCTAATGGCTACCAAACACATGGTCTTGTGGCATGTTGACAGGATGGTAAGTGAAGAATCTTGAAGGTAACCACATTGCTCTAAATGACCTGGGACATGTTCCTGGCTTTTCCTAAAGGAAATTTAATTTGCTCAGACAAGCTTGTTGGTTTAACTTTGCTTTTGCAGAAGTTGAGAGCACAGCTCTGGTCACATCCTGTTACCACCGTTTGTCTGAGCAGGTACCTCCTGAGCTGCAGTGACTACTAGTTGTATGAGCTTTCATGAATGTACTCTGAGACCCTCTCTCAGTCTCTTTATGTTATCTGTGCACAGTAGAGAGATGCTTCAGTCACAGATCTTGAGCCCATGAGAAGTGCATAAATATAACTGACAAACGATTGATGGAAACATTGCTGCTCGGGAATAGTTATCTTTAAAGTGAACGCGGAAATCAACGAGATGGATCAGACACCTTAAAGATAGAATTAATGTAAAAGCAATGTAATATCACACATGCTCCTGGAGTCTCACCTTATGGAAGCCAGAGGATTGTGATAGCTGTCTTTAAATCTGTCAAAGATGCAGCATTTCAGTTCTGAACTCTCATTCTCTGTAAAAGATACTCAGATCTGGAAATGCAACACCTCTGAAAGGCGAGGCGGTTTTCTCTCTCTTCCCTCTTGAACAGCTCGTCGTTTGGGAAGTTCTGCCTGCAATAAAAATGTGTGGATGACTCTGCTGCATGCCTGAAGGACCTGGATAACCTGGAATCAGAAATTGTGAACAGTTTCTCATACCATCAGCATTAGGCAGCTGCACAGTGCCATCTGAGCACAGCTGTAGGTCCAGTAAATTTTGCTCCTGCTTTTAAAAAGTTTTTAGTGTCTTTTAAACAGAATCTAGAATTCCTTTTCTGATCCCATTTGTAGTACAAGCCAGAAATAGTTGTTTGGACTTGGGTGAGGCTGGAAGCTAAAGACAGGGTCTTTTCAACCAGCTTTGTTGGTGGAGAAATAGTATAAAGTTTAGGCTGGCAGTGTGGCATTTTTGACCATGTGAAGAACCCTCCCGTGGAGGCTACAATTTACAGAACAGAAAAATTACCTTCAGATAGAGAGGGGGAAGGCAAGTGTGGCTAGTGATAAAGGGGGTGGGTGGACTGAGGACTTCTTTCAGCCAGCCTGGCTGCTGAGGGTCACTCAGTGTGGAACCACATCTCCAGGTGCTTCATACACGCAAGGGTCTGGGTGTTGCACTGAAGGGTTCCTTCCCTGAGATCGGTATGGCTCTGCCACATCAAAGTTGACAAGTTTCAGCCAGTGTTGGTTTGGGGAAGAAAAATTACTCCTTTAAATAGCATAAGAAGCATGGGAAAGTATGACTCAAGTAGTTGTTGGTGAAGTGGTCCTGTCACCCAAGGGTTGGCATAATTTTCATAAGAGACAAAGGAGAGTGATTTCCTGATAGGTGTTGTGCACTGAGGGACAGGTCAGGGACAAAGGGCAGGACAGGGGTCTCTTGGGTAGGTCTCTGTTGCAGGTCAGATGAGGTGTTTGCAGACCCTCCCCTGCAAACCTATGTCTTGTGCAAGATGTGCAGGCCTAGTTTGATATGTGTGGTGGTCCTGTCCGGGCTTCGCAGCAGGTCTGCTGCGTTCCCTGTGTCTCTACTTTGGGTTGTCTGGCCTGGCATTGGCACGGTGGCAGCACAAGGTGTGTGGATGAATGAAAGAGTGCAAGGCTCTTGAGCCAGGTGATGGTAGGAGAGGTCTTGATGGCGTCCAAGGGCTCATCAACACTAGGGAAGTGCTGGCAGGAGCCTTGCCAGACTGGCTGCTGGGAAGGCAGCGAGAAGGGATGAAGAAGAACTTCTCTCAAAGCTGCCTCACTGCATGAGATGTGTGGTTTGGCGCTGAAAATTTACAGCTTCTCTGTGCTGGAAGTAATTCAGGAATAGCTGCTCCGCTTCCAGTTTCCATCTTGCCCATTTGCCTAATCACATCCACATGCAAACAGTCCATCACCACACCCAGGGCTTGGGGTTTGTGTATGTGCAGCATGAATAAAAAGCCATACCAGTTGCAACCTGAGCCTTCTCCCTTGTGTGAGATTTTGGCAGTTCAGAGGGCTGGCTGGTTGGGTGGGTGGTGGGGTTTTTTTGTTTCATTTTTTTTTTCTGGACAACCTCTCTCTTTAGCACTTTGAGTTGGTAAAAGCATTTTCTATCTGTGTTGAAGCTAATGGACTCCACCATGTTTGGCTAGTGTGAGCCTCAAGACACGTCTTATCTCCATTGCCGTCAGTGGCAGCTTCTGCATGTCTGCAGGTTTCCTCCCGAGACGTCAGGGTTTTGCTCTGCTTTCTTTAGATTGCTCTTCCAGATGGCTGGCTCTCCTGCAGAAGTGAGCACCCCCGGGCAAGGGCATTCAGCTGCAGCTCCTCAATCTGAAAGGGTCATAACCACACGAAGTTCGTGCTTTTCATTACACCGAATGTTACAGGAAGAGCTGTCTTGTCAGCACGCTCCCAAGGGGAGGATCTGCACTGCAAGGTCTGCACAACAACAGTGGGGAGGGGGTGAGAGAAACCCTTTGAGAGTAATATCCCTGGGCTGGATGTTGGTGAGTTGGAGTCAGTGATCCCACAGGTCATCCATGGGTCTGACTGCAGTGTGCTGCCTTGCCTGTACCTCTTCATTTTCTTTCTCATTTGCAGTATCTGTGGCCATGCTGCTGAACCTGGATGGCTGTGGCTGTTGAGAGCTGCTGGCAGCAAATACCAGCAGCCTGCCCCTTGTCCCAAAATAACTCAGCCACCTCCTCACAGGTGTCCATTGTGAGGATGATGTTTGTGAGGAACACAGTGAGAAGGCAGCGTTCTTGAGGAGGTGAAGGTCTGTCAGACTTCACCCTTGCTGGCTCTCGGTGAGCTGGGAAAGGAGGTGATGAGCCCTCAGCCCTGCTGCTAGCTGGCACAGCCCAAGCTTTCCTGATGCTGGAGGACACAGAGGTGGCAGGGAGGTGCAGGAGTCAAGCTTCTGCAGGTCCACCTTCAATAAGGTGCAAGAAAAGAAGGGAGCACCAGTTCTTACCGATGCTGCTTATGCTGTGGTGCATTTAACAAAACCTGCCCTTCCTGAGAGTAACATAAAGGAATTAAAGAACCACCTTGTGACAGGAGTTAAGGTCATTTTGTATAGACCCACCCTATAGAAGTGGAGTGATACAAATACAAGTGGTGGGTTTGCATCTGCAGCCGAGTCAGCCCAGCAAACTGCACTGACTGTGAAAATAGGCTAACATTGCAGGAATGACTAAGGCGATTATGGAGCTGCATGAATGATTAATTTACCCTGCTTTTGTTTCACTTTTGATCCCAGGCCCTCTGCCAAAATGATAATAAGGCAATTTTGGAAGAAGGTGTTTTTAAAATAAATAAGTCAGCTGTAATAACAGCTTTGCTCTGCAGATGTGCATCAAAACTACTCCAAGGGGAACGGAGTACAAAATCAGTTGCTGCTCTACCTCTGCGACACGGACGTTTACAATTTGTTGATAAGTATTCACCAAACACTTTGCAATCAGAATATCTCCTCACATTTTAAGAGGACCATGTCATTATTCTTCAAATAGGATCTGCAGTGACATGGTGGGTAGTGCTTTCTTGATAACCCTCCTTTCAGCTCAGTTTAGAAACCGTTTGTTTTGTTATTAAAATTACTCTACATATTTGAGACAGACTTCAGCTGAACAACTGCCTAACACGTGCTAGACACATATTGATTTTTTTTGTCTTAACCCAATGTTTCCCCTGGGCATCATATTATTTATTCATAAGCAGAAAGGATGTCTGACAGGCAGTTAGAGGGGTGTAGAGCTGGAGTCCAGAAACAATGTGAAAAGCTTTGCGAGGACCCCAAGAAATCAATGTGCTGGTGCTAAAGAGCTGCCTTTTAATTCTGAGCACACGTTCTTGCCATCATTCTGTGTGGAAAGGGAAATTTAAATAACAAATAGTTACTATTAAAATTGCAGCCCTAAATTCTCACTCATCGTTATTCCAATTAGCAGAGGCAAGGTGGAAGGAGGCAGAGCAGGCAACTAGTCAAGCCCAGACACCTCTCAGCCATAAAGCAGGCTCCCTGCTCTGGCCCTAATTTGCACATTTGTATGTAGATTTCTGTGGGAAGCAGGATATACCCATAGCCCTACGAGGAGAGGCTGAGGGAGCTGGGATTGTTTAGCCTGGAGAAGAGGAGGCTCAGGGGAGACCTTATTGCTGAATAGAATAGAATAGAATAGAATAGAATAGAATAGAATAGAATAGAATAGAATAGAATAGAATAGAATAGAATAGAATAGAATAGAATAGAATGGAATAGAATGGAATAGAATGGACCAGGTTGGAAGAGACCTTCAAGATCATCGCGTCCAACCTATCATCCAACACCACCTAATCAACTAAACCATGCAACCAAGCACCCTGTCAAGTCTCCTCCTGAACACCTCCAGTGGTGGTTGTAGCCAGGAGGGGGTTGGTCTCTTCTCCCAGGCAACCAGCACCAGAACAAGAGGACACAGTCTCAAGCTGCACCAGGGGAGGTTTAGACTCAAGGTGAGGAGAAAGTTCTTCACAGAGAGAGTTGTTTGCCATTGGAATGTGCTGCCCAGGGAGGTGATGGAGTCACCATCCCTGGAGGTGTTCAAGAGGGGATTGGACGTGGCACTTGGTGCCATGGTTTAGTCATGAGGTCTGTGGTGACAGGTTGGACTTGATGATCTTTGAGGTCTCTTCCAACCTTGGTGATTCTGTGATACTTTATTCATTTCTTTTTTATCAATAAAGATTTCAAACCCAAATGCCATTCAGAGAGCCAGATATTTCTAAACTGTGCATGATTCATAACCACTTACTCTAATTGAGTGTTAGACTGATGTCTGTGCATCAGATTAAACTAAAAAATAGCTGGTATTTTTAGCATGTGAGTTGAAATGTTTTGATAAGCCAGTCATTGTGATAGACCTGTCTGGGGGAAAAAAAAAATTAGGCAAAAAGAGATTTGTCCTGGTTGTGTTCATTCAAAATCAGATCACAGCACACTATCAAACAGTGTTTGCTGCTGGTAGGTGTGTTTCAGTTCCAAAATTGTTTGGTTTGTTGCAAAAAAAACCCCAAACCAACTCTAACTCACAGGTATTATTAGGAAATTTCTTATCTGACCTTAGACTTCTCTCAGCAAAATAAGTAATTACTGAAGTATTACTTATGAAACAAGATATCTGAATATCTTGTCAAATCAGGTCACTATGAAATTTGTTTCTTGTTACTTAGAATCATAGAATCATAGAATCAGAAAGGTTGGAAAAGACCTCAGAGATCATCACGTCCAACCTCTCACCCAACACCTCATGACTACTAAACCATGGCACCAAGTGCCACGTCCAATCCCCTCTTGAACACCTCCAGGGATGGTGACTCCACCACCTCCCTGGGCAGCACATTCCAACGGCCAACAACTCTCTCTATGAAGAACTTTCTCCTCACCTTGAGCCTGAACTTCCCCTGGTGCAGCTTGAGACTGTGTCCTCTTGTTCTGGTGCTGGTTGCCTGGGAGAAGAGACCAACCCCCTCCTGGCTACAACTTCCCTTCAGGTAGTTGTAGACAGCAATAAGGTCTCCCCTGAGCCTCCTCTTCTCCAGGCTAACTTAAAAGAAAAAAGAAAAGCAAAAGGCACGTCCTGATGTCATTAAATATTTCACCTTAATGTATACACACAAGAGAACTGAACTAAATTTGTCCTGGTGTTTCTTGACTTACTAGTGCTTGACTTTGAACCCGAATGTTCTTTGATATGTAGGGTTGGGAATTTCAAAAGCTGCTTTGCATATTTTGAGAGGGGAGAGGAAATGTAAGAAAATAATGTTTCTATGCTAGAGACATGAAAGAGAGTGTCTTGCTTTTGGTCAATATGAAGGTCATGTTATTTACAGTGAAACAAAGGCACAAATTAACCTCCTGAAGCGAAGCAGTTAACACATATTGCTTAAATTGGTCTGCAGAACACCTTATAGTTGTTCTCCCCAGGGAAGGCTGCGACCTCTTAATTCACAAAACATCATCATAAATGCAGTTTTAAATCACTCAACTGGGACAGCATAATCTGTGGCCATCCAGTATAAGTAAGAGTGCCTGAAGCATTTATACTTTTTTTTTTTTTCCTAGGAAGCCAGCATTAAACAGATGGGGAAAATATGATAACCTCATTTGGTATCTTCTAGGAAATCAAATGTATGACCTTTCATATTTAGTGTTCTGACATATGAAGAGGGCATTGAGGAAGCTTGACAGTGTTTTCAGACAACTCCTCTTTCATGGATTTGAAAATCTAATTTCATTTGACTTGATGATCTTTGAGGTCTCTTGCAACCTTAGTGATACTGAATACTGAATACTATGATCTGAAAGGAAGTGTACCTAAAATGACCTTTCTCTGGGCCATTGTACATGCTGCAGTGGACACATTTTTTGGTGTGATTGCTATCTGCTGAAAACATGGAACTGTGAAAATGCCTCATTTCTTGGAAGTTGATGCCTTTTGATTTACTCTTGCCAATGCTTTTGAATGCAGCTAACCCGTGAGAGTTACTGTGTATTTACAAGTAGATTTTAAGTAACAGCTTTACTGTGTAGTGCTAAGGATGCCTGGATGTTAAATGGGGACTTTTAAATGTCACTTTTCCAAACTGTTAAACTAGAGCTCTAATAATAATTCATTTAATCTGTTCTGATTGCTGGTAGCCAGTCAGTTAATAAGGTTTCTTCATTCAAAGCTCAACTGCATCTCTCTGAACTCTATTTTCTTAATTTAGTTCTGTCATTACTGTTGTCAGGAGCAATAATTCATGGAGTTTGACAGCAGGAGAATACCCAGCACTAAACCGTGAATGCATGCATTTTCTGTTTCAGCAGCCTGGAGTGCTCTTCAGGATGCTCAGAGGATGCCTGCACGAGAGCTGGTCAGCCAAGGTCTCCCTTTAGTCAGGGGAGGGACGTAGCTGCTTTTAGGACATGGTCCATTTAACTTCTTTTGGAGGCTTATTTTGTTGCACTTTAAGTGGCATCCTGGAAGAGCCTTATGGGATGCTGTAGTCTGAGGGGAATGTAGGTACCCAGTCGGAGGGTAGAATTCAGCTTCAGGCTGACATGCGTGTTAAGTTACTTCTGAGCAGCTGGGTCCTCATGTGAGTGCAGCATTCCCATTCAGATCATTGGAGATGTCATCTCTGTGGCCAGTGGAGCCTGGAAAGCAGTGACACTCACCCTCAGTGAGTTGTGGAACACAGAAGTTTCCAACCATTGCATACAGATACTTTAGGAATCATCAGAAGATGAAAACAACCAACCTAGTTAATGATGTCCTGGGCTTAAAAGTTCAGCTGTGCTTCTTCCTTCAGAGATGTCTGTGGACTGAGAGGTGTTTAGGGGTCTAGGGATGCCTGTGGTCACGAGGCAATGCCACTCCTCAGTCTACTGTCAGTCTTTGTCCA
Source organism: Dryobates pubescens (assembly GCF_014839835.1). Taxonomy (NCBI): domain Eukaryota; kingdom Metazoa; phylum Chordata; class Aves; order Piciformes; family Picidae; genus Dryobates; species Dryobates pubescens. Next base: position 7,776,750 of record NC_071625.1, read on the forward strand.
CACACAAATGTGATACAGAAAGAAATTTGTTTTCCTGTGAACATTTCTGAAGTATTCATCTATCTGTCTGCTAATAATAGTAGCAAGAAGCAGCCTGATTTCATATCCAAAAGCCTTCTGGCACATCTCTCCACGCATCCATCCAGTTCATCTGCAAGTTCATCGCTGACCTGCTGTGGATTCAAATAAGCATCTGTGGGCTTTATTCATGGCTACTGCCAAAGTTAAAGATGAGCTGTAAGCAGACAGCAACACACTTAACCTCATTTTCCCCTTTTAAATCCCTTCTTAAAACCTCCTCTCCATAATCCCTACCAAAAAAAACACCCCATAAATAAGAAGTAGGTTAGCAGTGTGTTACAGCCAGGGCCTCCTGTGCTGACTGATGCTGTCCCTTTGTTTCCTCCTACTTCCTTGTCAACCTCTAATACCCATTATGAATCCATAGCTAACCATTAATGGACTTCTTTTTTTATGTTATAATATGACTCCAAGGCAAGAGTTCTCTTTGAGCACAGCCTTCAGCATGCTCATATCCTGGCCTGGGACTCCTACATGCTGCCATAACACAAGGAAGAGAAAATAACTGTGGTGGTTCAGTGTTTCACAACTGTTCATAGGCTTTTTCACAGCATCATGTGAGGAAAATGAATGTTGTTATCATATGGTGAAGGTGAAAAATGAAGGCATATGTCTCACTAAAGAACATACTTAAGTTCTTTGTTTAATTTTGAATGTCTGAGCTGAAATACAGACTTTTAAAAATTATTGTTATTTTTTCTTATCTTTCTTTTTTTATTCTCAAGTATTTAATATCAGATCTCCCAGCACTTCCCTTTGAAGTCCCATCATAGAGTGGTTTAGATTGGAAGGCACCTTAAAGATCATCTAGTTCCTGCCATGGTCAGGGACACCACCTATTTGACCACATAGCTCGAGGCCCCATCCAACCTGACCTTGAACACTTGCAGGGACTGGGCACCCATAGCCTCTGCAGGCTACCTGTTCCAGTATCTCACCACCCCCATAGTGAAGAATTTCTTCCTTCTTTCTAATCTAAATCCACACTCTTTCATTTTAAAGTCATTACCCATTGTCCTATCACTACGCTCCCTGATCAACAGTCCCTCGCCATCTTCCTTGCAACCCCTCTTCAGTACTAGAAAGCTGCTATAAGCTGTCCCTGGAGCTTTCACTTCTCCAGGCTCAACAAACCCAGCTCTCTCAGCCTGTCTTCACAGCCCCTTAGTCATCTTTGTAGCCTTCCTCTGGACCCAAGCAAGCATGTCTAGTACTGCTGCAGATCATGAGCTTGGGAAATGGGAGGTTTGAGTATGGATGGGAGCTTCTCAAGCTTCCACAGGAGCTGTTTGCCAGAACCTGGCCATGGTGGTCTTAGGTTGACAGTTGGGCTTGATGGTCTTAGAGGCCATTTCCAACTGAAACATTTCTATGATTCTACAGTTCTATAATTTAGAGGCCTTTGCAACTGATTGCCATCCAGCTTTTAATGTTCTTGCACTGCAAGAAGCTGAGCAACATTTTCAGTTCTTATTCAAAACACACACTCTTGGCATCTGCTCCTGCAGACCACATCAGGCAGAAATCCCCCTTGAATTGAATGGGCTTTTTGCCTGACACAGCCTCTCACTCTCACTAAATTAGCAGTAACAGACTTGACTATAAGTTATTTTTGCTCTGGGCACATTCCCTAATAATTATCCTCTGCTAGTAAATACTTCACCATATCAGTGAGATACAAGAGCTTTTAAATCTTGAAACTCAGCAGCCATCTTTTATTTCATGACAAGTTCTGTTGGAAGAGGAGTTTGGTTTGGTTTTATGGTAAGAGAGATCACACAGTAAAGGCAAGTTTTTATGGTAAGAGAGAAAACAAGCCTGAGTGTCTAATTAGGACATTGCCTTATGAAATTACTACTTTATTGTATGTAAAATTTGAAGTTCTTCACCACTGAGTGCCTTCTGCACTGGAGATGACGTGGCCAGGTCTAGGAGGGCTGGGGAGTTTTTTAAATGATTTTATTTTCCAGGTATTAATATTGAGTAGAGGCTGAGATGTGTGCTAGACTATCATTTTAGTATGGATTTAATTCCAGCAGGAATGAGGGTAGTGAAACGTGCTGTATGGCAGCTGGCACAACAGCATTTTTAATCAAATAATAAGTTCCAGCTGGTGGGGAGTCAACTGGATTCTGAAGCAGACGTGACTTGATGCAGATCTTCCTTATTTCTTCACTCAAGTGCATTACCTTTGCACGTTAGGCAAATGTAAATGGAGGAGGGGAAGGAAAGCAAATCTGCAGGCTTGCTAGAAATAAACCTAGTCATTGTAACCTCATCAAGTGAGGTAAACAAGGGAGAATAGAAGGGTTTGTGTTCTGCTTGATAAATTATCCTGGAGTCTTCTCACATCTCGTGAAATGATTTCTGGTTTGCAGGTGTGCTGGTGATTGCAAGGTTCATTTTCTATCCTCTGTCCTTGAATCCCACCTTCAGTGCTCTTCAGCTTCAGTACCAAGACAAGAGGACACAGTCTCAGGCTGCGCCAGGGGAGGTTCAGGCTAGATGTTAGGAAAAAGTTCTATACAGAGAGAGTGATTGCCCATTGGAATGGGCTGCCTGGGGAGGTGGTGGAGTCGCCGTCATTGGAGGTGTTCAGAAGAAGACTTGATGGGGTGCTTGGTGCCATGGGTTAGTTGTTTGGGTGGTGTTGGATTGGTTGATGGGTTGGACGCGATGATCTTGAAGGTCTCTTCCAACCTGGTTTATTCTATGTATGTATTTTACAGGTTGGACTTGATGATCCTTGGGGTCTCTTCCAACCTTAGTTACTGTGATACTGTGATACTGTGATATTCTATGTATGCCTACTACTATCCCTACATCAGACAGTTCTAAGACTCAGCTTGACAGGGCCTTCTCATTTAGACTATACCTAGAAAGGCTGGACCAGATGATCCTTGAGGTCCCTTCCAGCCTGGCATTCTGTGACACTGTCGCCAAAGGTCATCCTCACATTAGTTGTCGGTCTTTGCATGGCACTTAGCTGATAAGGTTACAGCAGGGTGGTGTGAACATTTAAGCCCAGCAGCAAAGTGGGGGCTCTTTCTGTTGTCACTTGTTTCGGACAGACTGTTTTCAGTAACGTTTTTTTCTCTGCTCTCCCTAAAACCGTAAAGATTTTGATGGGATTGAGATAATGAGTATCTTATTGACATGCAATGCTGAAACGATGTGATTGTGCTGCAAAGCAACCTCTAGTGGTACGGGAAAGGTCAGGGTATATTGGAAAACAGCAACAGGTGCTGCATTTCTAATGATTTTCCTTGTTAGTTTCTATGGCACGATCTAAGCTCAGTGGTTAGCCAGGACAAACAGTTTATTCACCACCTGATGCTTGCTGGGGCTTGGTTCACGTTGCCAAAAGCAATGGCAAACATAACAATAAAAAACAGTGTATGTGGTTAAGGTGGTTGCTGTCCTTGTTTTCTCCCCATCTGCAAGCTGATGCCAGCTAGCTGTCTGTTGTGTTATTCTGCTGTTGGGTGTTCCTCACAGAACAAAAGTGACGTTCAGCGTTGCCCTACCAGAATCAGCAGGGGCTGGGTGGGAGGAGATGTCCCACAGCTCAGAAGCATGAACAGCAGAGGAGCTGGTAACTCCCATCCCATTAGCTACAGAGATTGGTATTTCACAGAGTCCAGACTGAGATTATGAAAAAACATGTCTGATGGGAGGAGACTCTTTGTGAGCTCCACGATCTCCATTCCCTCCCAGTTGCCCTGAGGTCAGTTGTTTTAACCAGGAGCTGCTGCACAATAGCATGATTAAAGCCATCAGGAGCAATCAGACCCCTTCATGGCATCTGCTGAAAGGGTTCTACAAGGTAAGTTCTCCCTTCAAAAATTTTGTTTCCTTTTACTTTATCTGTGTCTTCAGAACTTCATCCTCAGTGAAAGTCCCAGGGATGACACTGAGGTAAACTTTTATATTAAATGTTGTGGAAAGTTCTTATTAAGCCTCTGTTGTGCATTTGTAGTTCAGGAGATGCACTGGAAGCTTGATTATTGCTTGCTTTGTACCTGTGGTTGGTCAAAACCAAGGAGTGTTTTTATGCAGATGGCCTCAGTTAATGTAAGTCTATCAATCCAGGCTAGCAAGAGAGTATTGATTGCAGTATTTCTGCACTACCTTCTGTAAGTGATGAGAGGAAAAACAGAGCCAAATTGATCTCATAATTGGAGGAGGCATTTTGAAAATCCAAATAAATATTCATACAGCTTTGATTTATTGCTTATATTTCTGTGGTTACTGTCTGCTTCTGACAGTGTTGCAGTAAATGTCAGAGACCTTCTGCGTTGGGTTGGGCTTTGTGATGTCAGTTGCCTTGCTCTTCAGGTAGCTTACTGATGCTGCAAGTTAAAAGTGGTTCTGAATGTGGAAAACACAGAAAAAGGGGAAAAAGTAGGATCATAGAATCAATAAGGTTGGAAAAGACCTCAAAGATCATCAAGTCCAACCTGGCACCCAAGACCTCATGCCTACTAAACCATGGCACCCAGTGCCACGTCCAAGTAATCGGAGAGGTGGCAGATACGAGTAGGAGTTTGAAGGAGACATTTAGGCAAGCTTTTCTATGAAATGTTATGAAAAGTTCTTTTTAAGCTTTCATTGAGCATTTGCAGTTCGGGAGAAGCTTGATTATTGCTCTGTGCCTGTGCTTGGGTCAAAGCCCCAGATTTACTGAAGTGCAAAATGCCAGATTTTAAACGTGGTTTTTCTTAGCACAGAAGCCAAACTGGGCCTTTTGGAAACATTAACGAAACAGGGAAGAGTTCATCCCAAGAGCAGCCAAGTGTATTTTGGCCAGGAGCTTTCCCACAGCACCAAGAGCCCAGCCCCAGGTCTTGTGTCTGACACATCCCAGACAAATGCTGTGTAGTGCAGACAGACAGCAGCTTTTTGATGAGAAATGCTATCTCCTGCTTTCTCCTGCTCTCTCTGTTAATCTGGAAATCTTAACCCACATCTGGGAAATATTTCTAACATCAGCTTTGCTAGGAAGTGACATATTCACAGGAGGTGTTTAGGAAGAGACTGGATGGAGTGCTTGGTGCCATGGTTTAGTTGATTAGATAGGTTGGACTCGATCTCAAAGGTCTCTTCCAACCTGGTTTATCCTATCCTATCCTATCCTATCTTATCCTACCCTTATCCTTATCCTTATCCTTATCCCTATCCTATCCTATCCTTCTGCTTGACCTTGGCTGCATTGTTTTGGCCACATTCTGGCAAATTCTCTGTGCTTTCACTTGTCCCTTTGTGTTGAGGGAGATAAGGAGGGGGGCAGGGAGTGGGAAGCTATTAGTAGCCACTCCTGGTTTTAGGCCAGGGGGGGTTCTTGTGCTGTTTATAAATTGTAAATACCGTATATATTGTACATAATCATTGTGTTTCATTGCAGATTGTAGTTCTGCTTGTAAAGACAACTTTCATTTGCTTCTAGCTGGGCTGGGCTGGCAAATTTAATATTGGGGGGGTGGAATTTTCAACCCACCACAACCTGCAAAGATTTGACCAACAGTCTGCTGGATTTAATAAAGTTGTGTCAGCTTTGCAAGATTCATTTCAACGGAAACTGAGAAAGGAAGGGAAACAGATTCTGTGTTGGTCATGTAGTTTAAGCAAGCAGCTCTTTCAGAACTAATTAGTCTGTTTATGAAATAATAAATATTTAATGATTTGTTTGATTCTTGTAAACAAATCCTTGTGCTTGTGGATGCTAATTACATGAGCAGAGCCCTCCACTTTGCATGGGCAGAGTCATATTTGCGTTGAAGTGTTTGTTGTATCCGTGCCAAAAGAACAACCAAAAAACCTCATTAGGGTCTGATCCTTCAGACGTGCATGTGCTTAACTTGACTGCTCAAATGATGTTGCTCTGGCAATGTTGATTTCAATACTTTGATCATGAGATACCTCATCTGAAAGGGGGGGAAATTAATACAGCAGTAATGTTGATCTCTATAAACAGTCATTAATGAGTACATGTTGCACCCTTCCCCGGAGGCAGAAAAACGTGTTTTTGCTGAGCTGATGAGTAAAATGAAGTTGCTCACCAAAGATGCTTACTATCTAGAGATCCATTTTACTGCTGCTATCTTAGCCCAAACTCAGACTTCAGAGTGACAGTTACAGGATCCTCCTGTGCAGGGATTTCTCTGCGTGTTGCTCTGCAGTGCCAAGGCTCTTACTGCTGTTCAGTTCCACAAGCTAGACTAGGGAACGCGCAATGGCATTTACAAAGGTAAACAAGAATATCACTTCAGTGTCTTCACAAATTACAGGAGATAATTTGTTTGCCCAGTAGAGTGTTTACCATCCAGCAAGGAAGTAAAGTACTTTCCCTCCAGGCTTTACTAAGTAGAAAAAATTACTGCAGCTTTAAGCTAACCAGAGTCGCTGAATCTCTCGTGTTAGCAATCAGGGAATCCTCAGCTGAGGGTTTGGGGATACAAAAGAAGAGCCCTGGGATCTAGCAGGGATGAGCTAAAGCAAGATTAAGAGAGAAGTACAGGAATGAAAATGAAAAGCTGTATGCAATTCATGCAGGGTGGGGAAAGGAGATCAGCAAGAAGATGACAGAAGTGGATTTCAGTGATTGTTGCTCCTGAAGGCTAGCTGGCAAACACTCCCCCTGACAGCATTTCATATGCATTTCTGCCTGGCCAAGATCTCGTTTATAACGAGGTATTTGAATGTCTTCTGCAGTGCTCCTGTGTGGTGCTCCTCCTGATTTGGTTTTCATGTTTATTTTTCTCAAAGGAGAAGATGCAGACTTCCCAAACACTCCAAGAAGAAAAGCCAGCCGTTTGTTTAAGCTGGCTCTCAATAGGCAGAAAGTTGCCTCCAAAAGAAAATGCTAATGTGTGGCTTTGGGCTTTCCTGGGAACACAAATAAACTGTTGTTTATAGTTTATATTTGGAGGTTTTGTAGGTGTTTTTATTTCTTCCTTGTTCTTTTAAGCCTTTTTTTTTTTTGCTACTTATCTGTCATCTTGCATAGTGATCTTTGCAATAGTAATTTACATGAAGACATGCATGGGTTTGCGAGTGCTTTCTTTACCAGTAGGCAGAATAGGAAGTTAAAAATCATCTGCTTTCCATTAGGTGTCTATTTTGTTGTGCATGTTGAAACATATGCTGCTGCATGTGTGATGAGGCTAATTCTGCCCTTGCCTTAGTGGAATTGTTCATACTGAGGTTCCATTCTGATAAATTAAATGAGAAATTATGACTAAATTCACAGTGGGCTCTCGAGGGGTTGAGTTGTTAAAGCCTGTACCCCCTTGCTCAAAGCCCTGTGAACCGCAGCCAGCCCCAGGTGTACCCTAGCCTGCTGCTGCTACTGTGCTGCTCTGTTTCTTGAGGGTCAGCCAAAGGAATCTAGGGCTGGTTATAGGCTTCAGGAGGCTCCAGCACTGCTTTGGGTACAGCCTTGCTGTGAAATTACAATTGAGTCTTGGTAACCCAATAGAAAAATCGTGTAGGTCAGACTATCCCAGTCTAACCACTTTTGGTTTCTGTGGCTCCAGATGGCATTCCTGGTACCTTTTGTGCAACAGAAACTCAGGAAAACAGAGCAGCTGTAAAGGTGAATTTTTGAGTGAGTTCATCATAGAATTGTTTAGTTTGGGAAAGACCTCTAAGATCATTGAGTCCCACCATCAACCTAAGAGCACTGTGGCCATAAAACCATGTCCCAACATGCCATGCCTACAAACTTCTTCAACACCTCCAGGGTCAGTAACTCCACCACCTCCCTGGGCAGCCAGTTGTAATGTCATCCTTGACTCCACTGCATTTGCAGATTGCCCAAGTCAGGGATATTGCTGAGGATGGTCTGTGGCCAACCACATGGTCATTTTGACAATCCACATCCGAGGCTTGGTGAAAGGCATTGAAGGATTTCTCTTTAAGGGACATGTTAAACAGTGGACACATTTAATTTTAGTTTTGTCATTTCAAGTCATTTCTGATACAAATGGTTGCTGGCAAATGAGATGCTAGGTCTACTATAATTTGGGGCTCATCCAAGGTTTCCTTTGCTCTGAATGCAGCTGTGCTCTTCAGTACTTAAATGCAGATGGAGCCTCATCCCTGGAGGTTTATAAGGCCAGGCTGGATGTGGCTCTGAGCAACCTGATCTAGTGTGAGGTGTCCCTGCCTATGGCAGGGGGGTTGGAACTAGATGATCCTTGAGGTCCCTTCCCACCCTAGCAGTTCTATGATTCTATGAGTGGTTCTGACCATGATAATGAGAGCAATAACTAAACCCCCTGTTCAGTCAATAACAGAATGTCCCTGCCATCACCTCCTTGAAAAAAAACCTGAAACCCCCATGTGGCTGGCTCTTACTTTAATCCATGGCAAGCAAAAAGGGCTTTAAACACATCTCCTAAAAGCTCCCCATGGGGATTTTTAGTGCAGAGTATAGTGTTACTGTGGAATACCTGAAAAGATCACCAGAGTCTTATTTCAAAGAATAATGAAAAATTAGCAAAACCCCCAAACTCATCCAGCATTGAAGTACAGAAACTAAAGCTTAGAATAAACTCCTCATCTCGTATTTTATACCACAACCACAGTGCATAAGATGTTCTGGCAAAACTTCCCAATTCAGGTAGTTCACTGTGCACTGGGATGTTCACAATGTTTGTGTCCAGTTCTGGGCCTCTCAGCTTAGGAAAAGATGTTGACTTGCTGGAGCGTGTCCAGAGAAGGGCAACAAAGCTGGGGAGGGGTTTGGAGCACAGCCCTGTGAGGAGAGCCTGAGGGAGCTGGGGTTGCTCAGCCTGGAGAAGAGGAGGCTTAGGGCAGACCTTATTGCTGTCTACAAGTACCTGAAGGAAGGTTGTAGCCAGGTGAGGGCTGGTCTCTTCTCCCAGGCAACCAGCACCAGAACAAGAGGACACAGTCTCAAGCTGTGCCAGGGGAGGTTTAGGCTGGATGTTAGGAAGAAGTTCTTTATAGAAAGAGTGATTGGCCATTGGAATGTGCTGCCCAGGGAGGTGGTGGAGTCACCATCCCTGGAGGAGTTTAGGAAGAGACTGGATGGGGTGCTTGGTGCCATGGTTTAGTTGATTAGATAGTGTTGGATGATAGGTTGGACTCGATGATCTCAAAGGTCTCTTAATGGTTAATTCTATTCTCTCACTATTACCTTATGCTTGTGTTATTTGTTGCCTTATAGTCCTGTCAAATATGCAGGAAAGCAGGGACAGTAAAATTCTTGTAGAGCCTAAATGTGTTGTGCATGCAGAGCAGCAATGTCTGTGACGAGGTTGCACTGCGTTTAGGTTCATGATGCCCTGTCTTTTCTTTGTACTTTGATTTTTCCCCTGACTTGTAGTTACTGAAGTCCCCAAAGATTACAGGGGCAGAGTGACTAAAAGTGCTCTTTAATGCTTGACAGCAAGGCTCTGACAGCATTATACACACATTTTAAGCATGCTAACAATTGAAGGATAATGCTGCACGCAGTCTGGAGGATTTACAGAAGAGGCAAATGGGGATTTTGTGGTTTATGATGGAGAGCCTTTGATACAACAGTTTCAAAAATTAGATTAGAGTGTATATCATCTGAACCTCTTTTTTTTTTTTCCAGTTGTGCTGTAAATTTAATGACAAGGTTTTGTTGAAATGAGCTCTTGTGGTCTGCATGGAAGAAAATCAATCAGCGTGCACCTTCCCATTTTTCTATATCCTTGGTAGGGATGCAATTAAATTCAGTCCAAAAGGTCACAGTGTAGGGTGTACATTAACCTCAGGCTAACCCTGTGTAAAATGCTGCTGCTGAGAATGAGTTAATAAAGAGATCAGTTGGAGCTCTACATTCTTTCTCTTTATTTTTTTTAATTCATTCACAGCTCTAATTACATCTCTGGGCATAACATTAGCAGGTACCTAGAACAGTTGCAGTGCTGCTGATTAGGCTGTGGGCTAGTATACAGTGGAATCTACAGTGCAGTTCCACAGCTGGTGGCAGAAAGCACTTCAACTCATCTGTTGGAGCTAACGTTAACACAGGGCTATGTGGACGAGCCAAGGCTTTGAGTCGTTTCCAGAATCTGATGGTGTTTGAAACAGCAGTTGCAAAAAGTGGGTTTAATTCCAAAGTGCAGTGGAGATCCTGAATGCCATTTGCATTACTGCACACAGTTGCTCCAGGTGAGAGAAATTAAATTGCTTCTCGAGAATTGGACAAGTGCTTTGGTGGTGAAGAGAATCCTGACCTTTTTAACCTTTTTAAATTAAGTTATGGGGAGGTATTTGATTTTTAGGTTTGATTTGGGAAGGCCTCTTTAAAGAGTGAGCCATGTGTTTCCTGTGTGAGCTCTTCAAGCAGAGCCCTGGAGCAGAGTGACATTGAGAGAAGAGATGCATTTTTAGGGACAAGTTGGAGAAGCATAATATCCACCACATCTTTTCCAGAGGCTAGCAGATCATCAAATTTCACATCCAAAGCCGTTTCTGCTCCTCCCTGGAAAGGCATTTACTGTTATATGGGACTGCAGAGTTTTTAATGAACATGTTGAACAGTGGGGCATGAGAATGAGAAATGTGAAATTTATACTTCAAATTGTGAGCTGGAGCCAGGGGAAGCGGATTTGGGCAAGTAACAGCCTGTTAGGCCAGCCTCTAGGGTATGTGGTATTTTAGAGCAAATTTTCAACAAGATAATAAAGAGAGGGAAGCAAATGGAAAAATGGGATGAAATAAAGAATTAATAATAAACACTTTGTGCCAAGGGGGAGCTGTTTTGTCTTCAGTTCTTTTGCTGCAGAAAAGCAAGAGATGTAATCCGTCTCCATTTTGATAAAGAACTTGTGTGTGGTACCCACATGGAGATTTATCAGTAGGGGTTGGGGAAAAAGGAAATTCATGGGGGGAAAAAAAGAGTGGCTTGAATAAAGAGGAGATGGCAGCATTGAAATGGGAGTGCTGGGCCAGCTAATTAAGTTCCTCAAAAAGAGATGAAGCTTGCTTAATATCTTCCTATCATTGTCACAAGTAAGCAGTAGGACACTTAGGAATTTACAGATGACTCAAAGGTAAGAGTCACTGACACTTCAGATGAGGGTCATGACATCATATAAGAAGGATTAGGTTTTCTTCTGAGCTGATGTAATAGACATGGCATGAAATGTAATTGTGCCAAATGCAAGGCCATGCTTTTAGGGAATAAAGGATCTGAATTTAGTCTGGGAGCTGGGAACTCATTGGCTGAAAAAAAATACATAAATGCAGCTATGTGAGGTCATCTAGGACCAGGATTGTAGATCTATGGCCTCCTATAGATCCAGCATCCTAGGACCTATCCTATCTAGGATCAGGCTGCCAGAGAGCTGCTGCTGTTAATAAGATAGATGCATGCCAAGAGGATAATGGGTGAGGTATTTCTAGCAGGGAAGGGAAGTATTAACAATGTGTTGACAAAAGACAGCAAGAATAGTGTGTGCCATTGACACTACAGAAAGAGGAGCTCAACCTGGAGCAAGCTTACAGAGGGGCTGTCAGGATGATCAGGGGTGATGGATCACGTGTTCTACCAGAAGGCACTGTAAAACACTTGGCTTGTTCAGATAATAAAGCAGAGGCTGAGACACTGCTGTCTTCAGGAGGGTAAGTATACAGGAGGAGAGAAAACACCAGGGGATAAAAAGTGCTACATTTTAGGTTAAGTGACAGACTGAGCATCAGAAAATTAAACAGGCCATGGGTGAAGCAAGGCCAGGCAATAGAAGACAGAAAAAGCCAGGTTATCTCTCTTTACCTGCTGTAGCAGGGGTAAAAAGCAGCTCTGGGATGGAGCTTCTTCAGTTGATGGAAGGGACTCGGGAGTCTTCTCTCAGTCCTGTGCTCCTGTATTTGTTTGAGGTGTTTCTCCTGAGGAGGGGGATGTGCACATGGCTCTCTGTGCATGGATGTTTTAATTAAATTGCTCGCTGCTTGCCTGTGTTTGAAGTGTTCCCTGGTGGGCTGCGTGTCTGTGCACTGCAGGCAGCAGGAAGGAAGATGTGTTCCTGCGTGCACAGATGCGGCGCAGCAGAAGAGGGGAAGAGCAAACTGCGTCTCCTGAAGGGATGGCTGTCAGTCACAGAGGCTTATCCCAGGTCCTTTGCTGGTGTGACAATGAGCTGAGGTTCTGCTGCTCTTGGGATGATTGGTGATCACTGCTCCTGGGCACACCCCAAACACTGACCTGCCTGCAGAAAAGTAGAACATCTTGCTTCCTGTAGCACATAAGTTTCCTTCTTGGAAATACAAGTTGTGCTGTGAAGAAAACTTCAGCAGTTTCACAGGAGAGTTGAGGTGGGAAGGGAGCTCTCAAGCTCACCTGGTCTAGCCCCTTGCTCATGCAGAGCCACCTAGAGCAGGCTGCCCAAGCTTTTGAATATCTCCACAGATGGAGATTCCACTGCCTGTGGAAAGTGGGTTGAAATGATGCAGACAGGCATCAGATGAGAAGATTCCTGGCAATTGCAAGAAGGTTTGGGTTGGAGTGAGGTTTTGGTGGGTAACACATCTAACATTAGAGAGAGCTTAAGTGCTCTCTGCCTTTACATAGTTCCCAAAGGTAGAGTGGAGCTCTTGATTCTGGTCAAGCTGACTCTCCACACCAGGCACATTATGGGTAAGTACTAGCACTGCTGTGCCACCTTTCAGCAGTGCATGGTGTCAAAAGCAGGCATATAGGTACCCTTAGATTTTGTAGTTGTCCCATCAGTGCTCTGAGCAAAGTATGGCTCCTCCACTGCTTAAATGCTGCCTTTGGGACAAGACATGTGAAGGAAGGAGCTCAAGCATGAGAGGAGGATGTGGCAGGTGGTTTGCCAGGCCCCAGGGTCTGCCCACAGCTGTACACACAGGCTCGGGTGGTGGCATCTCTGCACCAGGGTCATGCTTGTGGTGTTTGAGTCAGAGGGTGCTTCTGCTTCTCCACTCGTGGATGCTCATCTTCCCTTCTTGCTTATGCTCCTCTAAGGTTGGTAAACCATATTTCATTGTTTCTGTTCTCCCTAATCTTGAAAAAGCAGAGCTTAAGATGTCACAGGAAATCCAGGCATTTGTTTTGCTCATTCATATGCACATGCTCATGTTCCCTTAACTGCCACACAAAAAAAAAACCCCACAGAGATGGCAGTTTATTCACTTAGGACATGTAAAGCCTGCTTTTTGGTAACAATGAGCTGTGGGGTTGTATTGTCAGGCATCTGCTTAATGTTTGGGGGTTATTTTTGTTAAAGATTGTTCTCACCCAGTCTCCAGGCTCTGTTTACCCTTGACATGAAATGACTACACCTTTCAAATACATTCAACATATTAATCATTTGGGGGGGCTGAAGCAGGTTTAAAATGCATTTTTAGCAGGGTATTGGACAGATTTCACTGTTGTGATTCCAAGAATTTTACTTGCTGATTTCCTCTGCTTTGAGAGGAAGACTGTCTTTTGTGTCAGACATGCAGCATGGCAAGCCAGCAAATGTGAGAATTGAGTGACTCAATGCTGCAAACAAGAATGTGTGATTTTCTTTCCTTCATCTAGTGCTGCTTAATACCACATCTCCCACCTCCATGCGAGTACAGCTTCTGCATTTCTGCAGTGAATCCAGAAAAGCGTGATCAGGGCTTTCCCCAAGGGGACAGGAGAAGCTGTGGCACCACCCAGCAAACCCACTGCTTCTCTGAAAGCTGCTCCACGTGAGCCCAAGGCTGTCGTTTCACTTTTCATGGCATAAAGACCTATGAATGTGCTCAGCAACTGTGCTTTTCGCTGCATAATTTTCTGGTTGGATGATGCCTTGGAGAGCAATTAATTTAATTTTTATATAGCAGCATGGTAAGAGTTCAAGAGTACTGCTTAACCGGCATTGAACTTTACCTTGAGCACTGAGGTTCATGGGTTTATTCACTTAATATCTCTGGAATCAGTGGAAGGTGTTCCTGCCTGTGGCAAGGGGGTTGGAACTAGATCATAGATTCACCAGAGTTAGAAGGGATCATCTAAGTTTAACCCCACTGCCTCCTCCACCATGGCCCCACTTTATCTTCCCAAAGCAGCTCCTGCTCCCTCTACACCATCCTCCACCCTGCCTAAACAGCTCCTGCTCCCTCTACACCATCCTCCACCCTGCCTAAACAGCTCCTGCTCCCTCTACACCATCCTCCACCCTGCCTAAACAGCTCCTGCTCCCTCTACACCATCCTCCACCCTGCCTAAACAGCTCCTGCTCCCTCTACACCATCCTCCACCCTGCCTAAACAGCTCCTGCTCTACCACCACTATTTTTGCACCCATCCCAGAGCCAGGGGCAATACCCTCAACCAGCCAAGATACCACACAGAGGAGCCCCAGCCAGCACCCGTGGATGATATTGGAGTAGTCATCAATCCTGGCCCTAACAACCGGGGGGCCACCAGGCCCCCCGGCCTTTGTTGTCACCACCACCATCACCCAGTGTGCACCATGGGCACTCACCAGCGATGAGAGGAGGATCCCTCAGCCCAAATGGGCTCAGCTTGGGGCTTCTGCCTTTCCTGGGAGGGATTAAATAGGGGAGTGGGTGGGGAGGACAAAGTGGTCACACCTGGGGTGGGAGGAGACTCCAACAGAGCCCAGGTGTTCTGGGGTTTGAGGGGAAAATGGAGGAAAATAGGGCAGGTGGGGTGGAAAAGGGCCAGACTGTGAAACTAGTGTTATTAGAGAAAGAATGGATATCTGGCTCAAAATCTCAGCTGCCCCCTTTTTTCCCTTTTTTTTTTCTCTCCCTGAATTAAGTTTCCCACTCTAGCAGCTCAAGGAAGAACATCTGCCTCAAAGACACCTTTGCAGGTTCTGGGTTACTACTCTTTACCTTTTTAAGCTGGTTTTTTTCTGTCATGCTGCTGTCTACAGAGAGTAAGAAGGCTCCAGATGTGGTGGGCAAGCTCTGTTGTATAAATGTTGTCTAGTGTTATCTGACTTCATTAGAGAGGAACCACATTTCACTCCTTAATAAGTTAATCTATTTTCCCTTAAAAAAACAATCCTTTGGACATTGTGGTTTTCTTTCATTGTTCACAATTTTGACAGGCTGTTTCTTCTAAAAATGATCATGCATCATATTCCAGCCTGTTAAAAAGGAAATTACAACAACCTAGTACTTAGAAAGTCCAGTCTGTGCTTGGATTTGTCATTGTCTTTGACAACCTGTTTAGAAATTCTGTGTTTGTAAGTTCCAGCCCAGACTTTCAGTAGAATGGAATGGAATGGAATGGAATGGAATGGAATGGAATGGAATGGAATGGAATGGAATGGAATAGAATAGAATAGAATAGAATAGAATAGAATAGAATAGAATAGAATAGAATAGAATTAACCATGTTGGAAAAGACCTTTGAGATCATCAAGTCCAACCTATCACCCATCACTAACCAACTAAACCATGGCACCAAGCACCCCATCCAGTCTCTTCCTAAACACCTCCAGTGATGGTGACTCCACCACCTCCCTGGGCAGCCCATCCCAATGGCCAATCTCTCTTTCTGTGAAGAACTTCTTTCTAACATCCAGCCTAAACCTCCCCTGGCTTGAGACTGTGTCCTCTTGTTCTGGTGCTGGTTGCCTGGGAGAAGAGACCAACCCCCACCTGGCTACAACCTCCCTATAGGTACTTGTGGACAGCAATAAGGTCTGCCCTGAGCCTCCTCTTCTCCAGGCTAAGCAACCCCAGCTCCCCCATCCTGTCCTCATAGGGCTTGTGCTCCAAACCCCTCAGTGAGTATATTTACTGGGATTTGCACACACTTTATGCTCAGGCTGTGTCCTATCCCCACAGGAACTTTCACCCGCTGTACATTCAAATAATTATCCATTATCTATGTCAATACTCGCACGAATATTTAACATTCACATCACAGTCTATAATGTACTTGCATTACTGTAATATATTGACATTGATCTCAACAGAGATGTAAAATGTTAATTGCAGGTGCTTGTACATTCTCACTGCAGCACTGTCTTAGGTTGAGGATGCCACCGGCTATCAGAGGGGAGCAGCACTCCCAAAACTCCTTGACCTGGTTCGCTGCAAGAAAGCAGTTCAAAGCCAAACGAGAGGATGAAAATATCTTTCACAGCTGTGACAGCACAACATATGTTACTACTTTGTGTGAAAATGAGCAGAGACAATTTAAACTCTGTGTTTGGCCGATTAGTCTTATGGTGTCTTTTCTTTGACAATAAAGATGCCGTTGGCAAAGCCTATCCAGAAAGGATGGAGTGGATATTCCTGCCGAGACTGCCTAATAGATTGGGATGCTTCTGGCATACAGATATTTGCAGCAGATGTTTCCAATTAACTGTAATAATTCTGAAAAATAAATGAACTTTCTTCAGGATCTCCTCTATGAATATTGATGTGGCAGCAGCCTCCTCAGCCTGGAGGGGTTCACACTAGCATCCGTGATGATAAAACAACTGAAAAGCGACAACTTGGCTCAAAAGCTGAAGGTCCAGGTCCTTGTGTGTGGGGAGAATGAGGACAGAACTTCTGTCTCTGCTTCTTTGTATTTTATGGCCCTCGCTCATGGTCAGCTCTGAGCGCCTGCCAAGGAAGGCAGCTTGGCTCCTGGGGCAGTGCCTGGGGACGGTGGCAATGCCACCACCTGTGCACAATGCATTTGTCCTGGGCTGTCACACCCAGGGGACACGTTGATTTATACAGGCCAGTGTGGACAGTTGTTAAGCCTGTAGATGTGCCTGGTGCTAAAATGAAAGGATGTTTTCCTTGGGTGCTGGCACTTCTGAAGAATGCTCTGTCCATAGGGACAAGTGACCTCCTCATGGGTCCAGTAGCTCTCCACAGGGACCTGCACAGTTTGCTCAGAAACATTTTCAAGGATGCCTGGAGACCTGAACTTGGTGTGGTTTTGCTATGAAACACCAGTGTGAGCGTGGAGGTTTCTGGTATGGATCTTCTCAGGGCCTTGGGACACTTGCTGTCTGCTGTCTGCACTGATGGAAAGCTGGGTGTTGGTCTTTTCTCCCTTATAACAAGTGATAGGATGAGAGAAAATAGCCTCAGGTGGCACCAGGGGAAGTTTAGGCAATGGAAGAATAGGCTCCCCAGGGAGATGGTTGAATCCCCATCCTTGGAGGTGTTTCGAAGAGACAGAGATGTGGCGCTAAGGGACACGGTTGGGTACCAGCTTTGGTAGAGTTAGAGAGTGTTTGGACTCAATGATCTGAAAGGTCTTTTCCAACCAATTCTATGATTCTATTTTTATGAACGGGCAGAGAGTCTTCCCCAGCTTGCACACACTGCCCTCTTTCCTGTGGCTTTATTTGAGCACAGTTGCATTTCTTATCAAGTCCATGTTGCTTTGTTGTCTGCCTTATGGGTGTATTTGTTTTCAAATCTGGAGCTAAGTCTGTGTTTTAATTTGAACTCTATGACTTAAATATTTTTATTGCTGGTTTGGGTTTTTTTGAGTGCCCCAGTATTTTTTGCCAGTTCTGTTTGTTACTTTTCTTCATAGCTTTGTTGCAAGACACATCTTTGCTCTGATTTCACCTAGTTCTTCTGACACTCTTCAAAAACTTGTTTTAGTTTTGCTTTTTCAGCTCGTATGGTAGATTCCACTTTTTGGCAGTGATTGCAAACATCCCTAGTGTCATTCCTTTGCTTTTAGTTTTGCTCCTTTCAAAGGTTAAAGTCATGAATGATAGCAGTGGAACTAGTCATGCTCTGTTTTAAGATTGCCAACTCAGGCTCCATGAGAGAACCTGGCCTTGTGGAGCTCCTGAGCATTTACCAGACAGAAGCAGGATCTCACTAGAGAAAGGGAACTGGTACAAGGTTATCCTGAGGTTTGTCAACTTTTTGTTCCATTGGAAAGATAATTAAATCTCATTTCAGGGCACTTTTCCTTAAGCTGTGTCTGAAAGACTGCTGGAAAGAAAGCTCCAGCCTGACAAGAATCTCAGGTGGCCATCCAGCCCAGCCACCAAGTGCTTGTTGCTCTAGCACAGATATCCATCAAGCCCGCTTATCTTGGGTTGCCTGTATATAGCCAGAGTTTTGGAGATCCATCTTTCTCCTTTCCAGCTGCAGTGCTCCAGCAAGTGTGAACCTGAAAGGAATGTTTCCATGCTGATCATGGGCTGGCCCAGTGGCCAGAATGAGGTACCCTCAAGCAACAAGGGCAGTGCTGCATCCTGTTTTCCACACACAGCTCTCTTAAGCCACCTCATCTGTAACATTTGTGAGGTGTCCTGCTTGTAATGCTGCTGAGCAAAGGTCCCTGTTCAGAGCAGAGACTAGCCCAGCCACGTGGGAGAAAACTTCCAGGCTGGTGTTAGCTGTAAAAGCCACCAGGAATTAATCTTCCCTTTCATTCCTGTTCATTGCTCCTGCCCTTTTATGCAACAAGGGTATTAGTGCCGTTGCAGTGCGAACCCATTGTGCAGGACCCTGCCTGCTGCTGTCCTTTGACACGAGCCTTCAGTTACCGCTTGCTGCTTCTTTTGGCTTCTCAAAACTCATCTTCAGGAGCTGTAAAGGGCCCATGTAATGATTCTTTAGAGAAAGCCCAGCTGGCTGTGTATAACCTTAAAGCCACTTCATTTTCCGGTGGTTTACTTCACATTACCCGCTTTCAGCAGAGGACCGAATGTTTGACAGACAAAAACTTTTAACACTGCCAAATAGCTCCTTGCAAGGCTTTTTTTTTTCCCCTTCAGGGAGCTGCTGGCAAAGCAAACTTCCTCACTAGTTTTCACCATTGGGGAGTGTCTGTAATTTACTGCTGAGTCAGGAAAACACAAAAGATAAGGTCTCTGCAGTGATAGAAATCCTTCATGTTCTATGTATCACAGTATCACAGTATAACCAAGGTTGGAAGAGACCCCAAGGATCATCAAGTCCAACCTGTCCCAACAGACCTCACAACTAGACCATGGCACCAAGTGCCACGTCCAATCTCCCCTTGAACACCTCCAGGGACGGTGACTCCACCACCTCCCTGGGCAGCACATTCCAATGATGAATGACTCGCTCAGTGAAGAACTTCTTCCTCACCTCGAGTCTAAACCTCCCCTGGCACAACTTGAGACTGTGTCCCCTTGTTCTGGTGCTGGTTGCCTGGGAGAAGAGACCAACCCCTTCCTGTCTACAACCACCTTTCAGGTAGTTGTAGAGGGCAATGAGGTCACCCCTGAGCCTTCTCTTCTCCAGGCTAAACAATCCCAGCTCCCTCAGCCTCTCCTCATAGGGATTGTGCTCAAGGCCTCTCACCAGCCTTGTTGCCCTTAATGTTGCCCTTAATAAGAGATGTGTGCATCTCTTTTCTGTTTTCATGCCTTCATCTGTCCTTCAGACACAACTAACAAGAACATAAAATTATGTGGTGGGGGTAGGGCTTCTGCTTTTGTCTTTTTTTTTTCCATGTTAAGACAGGATTGAGGATAGCAAAATGATGCAGAGTCAAAGGAATCAACCTCTGTAACTTTTTCAGAGCCAAAGAAAGAATGAGATCTGACAAGGGTTCTTTAGCAAATGGAAATGACAAAGCTGAAAACACAACTGTGAGGGGTAAGGGACTCCTGCAAACTCCATTTGTATTGGAAAAGACTATGTCAAGAGCAGGGTTTGAATTTTCCTGGCTGCATGCTTGCATGGGACAGCATGTAGTTAAACCAATTCTTGTAAAAGCTTCATCCTGAGCAGGCAGATGTCTGGAGGAATAAATGACTGGCTCGGCAGTGGAGGCTTGTGGCAGATGAAGCAGGGGTGCTCCTGCACACTGCATCAGGTTCTGGGCTTTTCCACCCACACAAAATCAAAGCATTTCTAATGATTTCAACAGAGCAGCACTGCACAAGAATTTACATGGGATTTAAAGTGGCAAGCATGATGGGAATGCAATCCTTCGTTGGCAGTGGTTTTTCCCCTTCTGTTTTAACCGCTTTCTGGTCAGAGTGCAGCAAGAACAAAGCCTTGGTCATCTGAAATTATCTTCTAGGTGTTTTGAGAGCTTGTATTGCAGCATAGATGAGGTATTAAAGTAGCATTGCTTGGGCATGCCTGGGGGATTTATGTTGTGCTGATTCAGTGATAGATCAAGTAGGTAATAGCCAGTGCTGTGAGCGGTTCTGCTAACACTGTCAGAGGAGGGGGCTGGGGCAGCTGGTGGCGGAAGGATGGGGTTGCACCTGCAGCAGAGGAGTGGCCAAAGAGCAGAAACATCAAGCAGAATTCAGTGATAATAGGTCACAGGTAACAGCAGAGCTGAACTGGTCTGATCTTTCTGTGTATTACCAGTGAGTTGGTACACGCAGTTATGCTGTATTGTAAATACACACTTTGTCTGGAGGCATGGCTTCAGTTGCTTAGCCTTTTATGCCCTCCTTCCTGTTAAATATTTGCTGTAAGAGCCCAAAATAGCACTGTGAGTGTTTTATGGTTTTTTTGCAAATAGCTTTTGGCAATTACTGTTGTATCAGTAAGAAGCAACATGAAGACCAAGGCGTTTGACACCTCCTGTGCTTACTGACATGCAAAGAGTGGCCTCCTATTTAAATGAACAAATATCTAAATGACTGCCTAACTCAGTCACTGCATGAAGGTCTGCTTGGCCATAAGCTCATAAAACACAAGTGCAGTAAGTTTTGTCTTATCAGAATTTGACATTAATAGAAAGACTGAAAAGAAACTGATTGGTAAGTAAGGAGATTTCTCTGTCTGCAAGACCTGTAATTTTTGGAAGCCTATCTGCCAGCCCAGTTACATCTCTCTGGAGCAGGTCTGTATGTGGCTGGTATGTCACATGTCTGTGGTTTAGTTTTAAAGGGGTTAAGAGATAACTCCAGCCTCGTTGCAGTTGATCTTCCCTGTGTTCTATAAAATTAGGGAAGCAGAAAAATTAAGAGATGTTTTTTAATTGGCCCAATTGGCATTGACAGCTCTGATGCTTCCAGTGGCAGGGAATAGGAATTAGTTTCCCAGGGCATGCTTTCCAAGCTGGTGTTCCTGGGAAATTTGTCTGAGCAAAGATTCAGGCTCTGACTCGCTGTGAATTCTGATGTCTAATAAAGGGAGGATGCTACCCTGAAAATCTGGTGATAAGTGAACTAATATTGTGTCTTTCCCCTCCTCAGACAGTAAAAGCAAAGGTGGGGAGGGTACAAGTATGATTTGTGTTATTCCTGAGACCTTTCAGAGAAGGTGAGGCTTTCCTGAATATAGAGCATGAGTGATTTGTTTCCTTTGCCCCACTGCGTTCAGAGGAGATGTCTCTCCTTGCTTGCACTTGTGTAAGGCACACTCCCCTCCCTGACTATAGAGTGAGCAATGCTTTGCTGCCTGGGTT
Source organism: Dryobates pubescens (assembly GCF_014839835.1). Classification (NCBI taxonomy): domain Eukaryota; kingdom Metazoa; phylum Chordata; class Aves; order Piciformes; family Picidae; genus Dryobates; species Dryobates pubescens. Next base: position 7,798,185 of record NC_071625.1, read on the forward strand.
CCCACAGCAGCACAAGCAATCTTCTCTGAAACTGAGATGCTCTTCATCATCACCAAGGGACTGTTGCTGATGTCTTGGGGGCAGCAGTCAGAGTCCCCATGGGGAAGTTCACAGCTGGCTGCAGCTGCTCCAGCACTTTCCTTACAGAGGGAGGAATGTGGATGAAGAAGAAAAACTGTAATGAAATCCATTAACAACTGTTGGGAAGGAAACAGGCTGGGGAAGATGAATTCTAGTAGAACAAAAACTGTTTAGACAAAGCCACTTTCTGTGTTGGAGTGACTGACAGCTATGAAACAGGATGGCCTCTCTTCCCAGAGCTGTGCTGGATGGCAGGGCAGTGAAGGTGGAGAGCCCCAGGCACACTCCCCACTCTGACATGGCATGGAGTGCCCCAGGAACGCTTCTGAGCTGTGAGTGGAGGTGCTGGCAGGAGTAACTGCCCCACTGGCTGCCCAGCCGCTGCGTTCCCCACACTCCAGGGAGGGGAGCCCTGTAAAAGCCAAGCTGTCAGTACAGAGGGGTGTACGTGCTTGAGGGGGAGGGAGGGGAAGGTGGTGTGCCTGCATGAGGGCTTCTTTACTTGTTCAGCTCCCCTCAGGCTTAACAGAAAATGTTTTTCTCACATCCCTGTCTGTCCATCTGGCTGCTTTGGTGTGGGAGAAAACACATGCTGAAGCCCATACGATTCTCATGCATTGAATGCAAATACTGAACAAGAATTTCAGGACTTGGTTAAGTGTGGAGGTTTTTCTAAAGGTAGGCTGATGTGATCCTCTGTGGTGGGCAATTACATCTGCTGGCAGAGCTTGCTTGATCAAGAAAATCCCTTCTCTGCTCCCTGTTTTAGGCATTTGCCAGCATCTTTCCCAATCCAGTAAGCTGGCATAGGCAATTCTGTTTACTGTTTTGTCCAGGGATTTCTGTTCAGCATGGAGTCTGGAGATGGTGAGTAGGCTTCTGCTAACCAGTTGGCTATCTCAGCAACCTCTGTGCAAAAATGGCAGAGGACATGTTCAAAGATTAAAAAAAAAAACCCTTGTTATTCACAATTTATTGCAGGATCCCTTAAACATTGTGTTCCATTCCCACTGGCAGAGTGATTTAAAAGGGTTATTTTCCCAAAACACAGACAGTATGCTGGAAATCCTTCTTGTCTGGGCACTGGTCAGAGCAGCAATGCTCTGCACTCGCTGTCCTTTGGTCCACACCAGCCTTCCAGTATTTGAAGGGGGCTACAGGAGAGCTGAGGAGGAACTTTTTACAGAGGCATGGAGGACAGGACAGGTAATGGCTTCAAACTAGAAGAAGCTGGATTGAGATTAGACATGGGGAAGAAATTCTTCCCCATCAAGGGGGTGAGGCACTGGAATAGGTTGCCCAGAGAATCTGTGGAGGCTTCAACCCTGGAAGAGTTCCAAAGCAGGTTGGATGGGGCCTTGAGTAGGCAGGTCTAGTAGGAGATGTCCCTCCCCATGGCAGGGTCTTGGAAATAAATTCACTTTAAGGTCCCTTCCAACCCAAACCAGCCTGTGATCTGCCACCTGCCACACACAGGAAGAAGGTGATAGGTGATGGCACACAAAGAGCAGGTAGCTGCGAATCTCATCCCTTGAAAGGAAGACATCATGGTAGACAAAAGCTTGTTGGTGATCATCTGTCTCAGCAGCTTTGACTTGGCATCATCAGCTTTATTGAGCTGTGATCCTGTAGAGACTTGCTTAGTAATTACAAGGTAAATAAACTCTCTATTGCAGATGGTGGCTTTTATATATCAAAGGCTGGTGGAGGAGAGGCACATCAAAGGCTGAGCCTCTGCTTTCTGGCTGGGATTGATTTTTGATGCTCAAGATGCTTTCCGTGATTGATTCTCGATGCTCAAGATACTTTCCATGAGGTTGTTACTAGTTATTAAAAATAAAAACAACCAACCAGCTTCTGTCATGTCTTTATGAACAGATCCTCTCAGAGATCTTCTGGTGGCCAGGCACCTCTGGCTCACTGGGCCACTTCATCCTCAGATCTGTTTCTTAAAAGTATACTTGAAAAGCAGGGCAGGGTCCAGTTTCTCAGCACCCTTGCACGAGCCTGGCTTTATCACACACTTAAGAGATTTGCTCTTTTAAGTTTCCTTTGTAATTACTCTCTAAATTCTTTGCACCAGCCATGTGAACCGAGTTTGGGTGAGGCTTTCATGTGTGTGCCAATCCATCCATGATTATGTCCAAGGAAGAACACAGTTTCAAAGAGCAATGCAATACTAGATATAAAACCACGTCTGATCTCTCACAGGTAGTGTGGTGTCCAGGCAGGAAGCATGAAATCCCTTGACAACAGAAAGAAGCTGCAAGTACCTTTTCTTACTGATCTATTATTCATCTGCTTCAGGAGCTCTGTGAATTTGAGGTGCCAGCAGCTTCTTTAGGCTGCCTTTTTTGTTTGGTTTGTACCGGTAACATAGGTCAAACTTCAGGCATTATTGCCATGTGAAGCAGGGGTATGGGCAGCCAGCTTTCTGCTCTGTTCAGGACTCAGGAGGACAGCACAAAAGCCTTGGTTGCCTTAAGAAATGGTTGATGTAATTAACCAATTGTATTTATGTTTTGAAGAAGATGAAGGTTGTTAATCTTGTTTTTCCTGCTTTTTAAACCAGTTTTCACTGTGAAGGATACAGTGATAAGCAAAGAGACCAAGAGCTGCTAGCTGACAAGATGCCATCCCCAACCTGCTTTTCCTGAAATGAATCTTCCAGCATTAAACATTATCTCGATGCACTGTGGTTACATAAAAGTTTCTGAGAGTGGTTTCTTCATTTATTTTCCTTTTGCCTAACTCTTGTTTGATGAATAAATAAATGCTGCAGACCTCTTTACCACTGATTCAATACCTAAATGTGCTTCCAACAGGACTTGTGTGCCTTGTGCAAGCGCTAGCACAGACAAAGTTGCGTGTCAGGAACGACTTTGCACGCAATGCAATTTCCTGAATGCAACCAGTTGTATCTGCTGTGTTTTTGCTAAGTGTGAGGCCACTTTGGGCAGCAAAACTGGGATAATTCAGACAGGTTCCACAGGATCAGGACTCGGAAATGCAAGTCAGAATGCAGAAGAGTTGTGACTGGTGATGAAGGGGCGACACTGGCATCCTCCTTCTCTGCTGTTCTAGCGTAGTTTGTCAGCAAATACAGGAGGATGTCATTCCTTCTCTCTTGCATTTATAATCCCAGAATGAAAGCTTCAAGTCATACTGTGTCTTCTGGTGGTTGTTTTACTAATTAGCATGGTGTTGCTTCCATTTCCAGAACCTCTGCCCACTAGCATCCTATACTAGTCAATTGCCAGTATCCTATACTGGTCAATTATTTTGAGCTCACTTTAATCAGTTTTTGTGTATATATATATATGGTGTGTGTGTATTATATATCTATGTGTGTGTGTGTGTATATTCTTGTGCATTTAGAGTTTAGCAAATTGATTTAGATAATCAGATCACATCCATACAGCCAAATAATTCAGAAGAGTTTCTCCTGGTTAGCTGTGACAATACAGGATAATGGATTTGCACAATTCGTCTAACTGAATCTGCAAACATTTGAATGTCATGAGTCAGAAGGAGCTTTGACCTGAAATTCAATGAAGGAGTGGAGAATAGGAAAAGTGGGAAGCTGCTGGAGAGGTTTAAACAAATAAAGATATCCCTGGTCATTTAAGACTTCACCCCTGCTAAATAGTCTAAAAAGCTCTTGTCATACAATATTTGGTTTTATAAATGAGATAGATTTGAAAATGGAGAAGAGTGGAAAAGGAAAACTTCAATGTGATTTGCTGATTCTTAGTAAAAATGAATGGGCAGCAGGGAAGAATAAAAGGGAAGCTGAAGGAAGCACATTTGCAGCCATCTATGTTCTAATGAAGTAGCATTAGGAAACCATATGTAAGTGTTTAGTTTTGACTGTAACAGATTGAATACATTTGGTGTTGTCTGGACTTAAGCAAGCCCAGATTTATCAAGTATTTGTGTGGGAAAAAACTGTTGGAAATTGTGGTTACTGCAAATGGAAACCCAAGAGCCACGCTCAAATGCTTTGGTACATGCTGGAAGCAGAGGAGGTGAAAGTTCCAGTTCCATTATCAGTGCTAAACAGACATGTGGAAGGAGGAGAAATATATTTGCAAATGATACCAGGTGTTATCAAAAAAAACCCCAAACAAACAAACAAACAAACAACACACACACAAAAAGGAAACCAAGCCAAAACAAAACCCACCCAAAAAACCCTCCAACAAACAACCAAACAAAAAAACCCCTCAAACAAACCAACCCTAAAAGCATTTTAGTGAATGCATAGTGCTCATAATAACTGTAGTGCTGCAAAGCCAACTTCCACTTAAAAAACCTGTATGTGCAATTGTTGGCATTCTTGTAATACAGAATATAAAACTTCAATTGCATTGGTACACCTCAAATCTTTATCAGTCTTTGACTTGACTTCTCCAAGAACGGACTTCACACACAGGCTAGATCCACATGGCCATAAGTCTTCTGTAACTTGGATAGATGGTGTATTCACCTGAATTAGACAAGAGCTTTCAGCAGAGAATCCTAGAATCAATCAGGTTGGAAAAGACCTCAAAGATCAGCAAGTCCAACCTGTCACCCAACATCTCATGACTACTAAACCATGGCACCAAGTGCCACATCCAATCCCTTTTTGAATACCTCCAGGGATGGTGACTCCACCACCTCCCTGGGCAGCACATTCCAATGGCCAACAACTCTCTCTGTGAAGAACTTTCTCCTTACCTCAAGCCTAAACTTCCTCTGGCACAGCTTGACACTGTGTCCTCTTGTTCTGCCACTGATTGCCTGGGAGAGGAGACGAACCCCCTCCTGGCTACAACCTCCCTTCAGGTAGTTGTAGACAGCAATAAGGTCTCCCCTGAGCCTCCTTTTCTCCACCCCAGCTCCCTCAGCTGCTCCCCATAGGGCATATCCTCCAAGAATATCGCAAAGATCCAGGGAGAATGACCTCCAAGGGAAAAACTGATAAACTATGCCATTTAAATGAGATATATGTTAATGGTAGATCTCTCTGCATCTGATAACCAGTGTAAATACTATGAGTTTTGGTTTTCACACTTCATGTAGGCTAAGTATGATATGAGCCCTTCAGTAAAATCTAAAGGTGCAAATTGCTAGAGATTAAATGAGGTGGCACAGGCAGGCTGTATTGCTCTCCTCCACTCCAGACCCAAGATTTCCAAGAGAAGTGACCATCATTAATGTTCTCAGCTACCTTCAAGCCAAAGTACACCTAATGCAAAGACATTTTGCATTAGGCTGCATGGTAAAGTAGGAATACAGTACACGAAGAACAATGCTGAGGACCACTGATTCATATGGACTAGAAATTTAGGAGAAGGGGGAAGGGGAGGAGGAAAAAAACCTAGACTTTAGGATATTGCTCTTGATTATACTTGACCTGCTTTAGCTGAAGTAATTCTGCTTGCCTCTAGCAACAAGCATTTCCTAATGTATTTTACCATTCAATGTGACATCCTTTGCTAGCTATTGAATGGTGTGTGCAGGCTGGTCTCCATGCACTTCCATTTAGGGCATCCTTTTGACTCTGAATAACTGCCTCAGCACTTGAGGGGGGATTTTAAAGATAGAAGTCTATGAGTTCTTTGAGATTACTTATGTAATGCTGCAGAGCAAAAAGAGATCACATTTGAGATCCATCAGCTGTAATACTGACCCTGGAAGTTACTCTGAAATGTGGTTCAGTTATTTATGATGTCCTGTCAAAGAACATCCAATTTTGTTTATTGCTGTGGAGTCATGGGACTCTGCTGGCATAAAGCATTCCTGATCCAGCTTAAATCCTTTTGACAAGATGCTTAGGACAAACAACTTGATCTTACTAACAGGCAAAATAATAAAGAACTGTTACTAAGGAATAAAACTGAAGAGGTGGTGGCTCATTTACAGCTCTCCTTTCTCAGTTTAAGTTTGAGATGCAGAGTCTTAAAAGGCTCTTAGTAACCACTGGCACTGCTGCTCAGCTCTCCTGAAAACAGTTGGGAGTTTGGCCTCAGTGAAATGCTTGGAAACAAGTTTTATTTATTCCTTCTAGAAATCTCCTTATTTTACTGTCCCATCTTACAAGCTCATATACATTTATTTGGAAATGGCATATCTGTGTTCATTCATTGCTGAGGATAGCCCTTGCCGGTTCCCCAAGTATTTAACGGCAAAAACAAGCCCCAAGAGCTGGGGCTCCAGTGTTGCCTGCCTGGCCGTGCTGCTGATACTCAAGCCTGGCCTGGTAGGACCTGCTAAAAGGGTGAGATAGGGCCCCTGGGGGGTTACCAGCAAGTCACCAATTAATACTAATTGCATGGGAAATTATTGTAATGATGGCTCATCAGGGACCTGGAATGAGTTCATAGCTGTGCATGTGTTCACCCTGGGGCTGCATGTCCCTTGAGGTTTCCTCCTAGAAGGATTGTTACTTGCCACTCTGCTTAGCTGCAGTGTGGTTTAAGATCTGAACTATGATTAATGTGGCGGCATCTGGAGCAGCTACTGTCTGTGGTGGAGTTTGTCTTGGGAACATTCGAGTTAAACTGTAAAATTGTAACTGGGTTCAGCAAAGGACAATCACCAAGTTCTCTGGAACTGGGCCAGATTGCTTCTTGTTTTCTGATGGAAAAAAAAAAAAAGAACAAAAACCTGAGGTTAGGTGAAATGTGTGCACATGACGGTCCTCCTTTCAGAACAACACAGATGACTGGTTTTTAAAAGGGCTTTCTGCTTTCTCTCTCTGATTTCCTAGAGGAGCTATGCAGAAAAGGTTTAAGGTGCTGCTGTTTTCCCGTTTCCTGGTGACAGCTGTAAACACCTGCTGGGGATGTCAGGCATTGTCTCATCCCACAGGCGCTTCTTGAGATGGGGAAGTATCCTGTCTTCTTGGGAATGGAACTAGGGAGGGATCGAGTAGCCAGCGTGCCCAGAGGCTCTCCACAGTGTGGTTTTCGTGCGGTGCAGGAGCGGCTGCCACATCCAGGCTCTGTCCCAGGGATAATGCCTGGGCAGGGCGGGCGGTGGCAGGCGGGGCACGCTGCTCTGTCCTCCCGCTACAGTTCTGCCCCTTCGTTCTGCTCTCGAGAAGGCAGCCAAGGCTTCAAGTCACCAACTGCGTTTGGTGTAACTCCTCCCCTCTTTCGGCTGCTCGCTCCCGCAGCCACCCGCGGACCCGAAACACAAACGTGCGAAGCGAGGCAGGGAGCCCTCCCAGCAGGGCAGGCTGCATCCCCCATCGAGCGCCCACACCGCCTCGCTCCTCCTGAGCTTTGGCTCATCACAAACACATCTCTCCCATCCGTTCTCATCAGCCTGTGCACCAAGACGAAGAAGCCAAAAGTGCGGGGCCGTAGAGGAGCGCGTCTTTTGTGCCAGCGCTGGCTCCGCGGGCTGACAGAGGCGGCATTGTTCGCAGACTGCGGCCGCTTGGCAGCCGCAGAAGGTGCGGATCTGTGCCGCGCATACCCAATCGGCCAGCGACCCAGGACGGGGGGCGAGAAACTCTTAGAGCTGCGCTAACGACAAGGAGTTTCCGAACAGCGCTAACAGCTACTCCTGGGGTCTTCTGCACAATGCACACGGGGGCCGGGCTGAGGAGTCCTTGTTAATGGAAGGTAATGTTGTTATCTTTCTGGTAGCGTGGTACCAATTGCTGCTATTCCATTATTAATTGAAATAGGAGGTTTAAGACAGGGGTAAAAGTTGTGAAGTCTGCTGTACTCCTTAGGAGAATAAAGCTTCATGGTGGCATCGTGCTGCAGCTGAGGATTATTGAAGTTTGTTCCCCTTTCTGTGGGCTTAGTTCACATTCCCAGCAATAAGAAAACCTGTCTGTGTTCCCACCAGAGGAAGAAAAGAGCATTTGGTCTCCTTCTCCACCTTTCTTACTTTTTAAGCCAGAAGCTGCTATGTATATGCAATAATAAATGGATTTTGCTAATAGAAATACATTAACATGTATCTATTAAGCAATGTAAATACTCCTTCCTATTACCAGAGGCAGTTGTTCAGCTTTTCAGGTACCCCCCCGGGGTATAAAACATCCTGCACAGTGGTAAAAAGAAATAAAACATTTGTTCCACACAACTCCAGAGAAAGAAAGATTGTTGTTGCATTTATTTCGTAGCCTCTTTGTAGTTAACTAAGATTACACAGGCTGGGGGCTGGGCTGAAGAGATTTTATATTGTTGTGCAGATACTTCACCTGTGTTCTTACTACTTCAGTGATATCTTTAGTAGTTTTTAAATTACTACTTTGTTCCTGGTTTTACAGTATTTTGTCTGTATTTTGTCTGAGCAGTTCTCCAAGTCTTTTCCTGTTCCTGTTGCTGTTGCTTTCAGTTAAGTGTCTTTTTGAGAGTGTGTACTGCTATGTGGGTCTGGTAACAAACCTGGCCTTAAATGTTCAAGCCCTGGTGATGCAGCTGTTGTTTGTGCTGAGTGCCCAAGCTGATGTGCTTGGGGGGTTGTGGTTGGGCCCTCCCCCCCCAGCACAACTGCAGATTTAGGTACTTAATGTCATAAGTGACACTTGAAAGAGATTGGGGATTATTTTTCTAAGAGGAAATGAAAAAGAGGAGAGAGTCATTTGTGCACTGCTGGGCCTTACTCTGCACTGCCAGTGTGTGCAAGCAGCAGCACACGCAGTTTGGGAGCACACAGCTCCTACCTCCTGTTTGCCCAGCGGTGCATAGCAACCCTGGAGGACACACGCTGCTTTGTGCCTCAGTTCAGTTTTAATCTTGAGGGAGCAACTGTTTCAAAGAATAAACACATTGCCTTGTAGGAGAAACTCTGGAAAACATCCTGCTAGGGACAGCGCCAGCCGCTACCCATCATGCTGGACATCCCCCTGCCAACCAACCAGGCTTTGCTAGCTGGCCAGCAGAAGACTGGGAGCTGCGAGCTGTTTAGCTACCAGAGTGGCTGAAGGAGGTCATGTTTAAAGGTGTTTAATTAAAACAGCAAGGCTAGCTGCTCACTCAGAATGCGGTATCTGAGTTTATCCTGGCCCCCAGCCCAGGGATCTGCAGCATCCCCTTTGTGCAGCAGGGTCCATGCCACTACTTTATGCTCAGCCCCCTGGCTGCTTGGTGATAGGGCTGTGTTGGGTAGGTAAGGAGCCTGTCCACTTCCTCCCCACAGGCTGTCTCCCCTGCACTCATCTTGCTGAGGGAGAGGGAAACTGCAGGCTTCTGTAGGGTTGAGCTAGGTCTGCCCTCCCCTGCCCTCAGCCAGGCAGTAGGGCTGGAGGGGTGATGCTGGATGTCACCATCTTAATGATGCCCTCCTCACCAGGGAGAGATGTTCCAGACAACACATGCTACACCGAGGAAGGACATTTTAAAGCATATTTAGACCTACCTAATATTATTTTTTGTTTTAATCTATCAAACAAGAGATATTTATGATCATTACCTCCCTGAGAGGAAGATGAGACACCCTAGATTAGATTCTGTGTCTTTCAGTGGTGTTCAAGACCAGCAAGTGTGGCAATCTCAAGTCACAGTTTGTCCACACAAACCAAAACAATGAAATCAGAATAATTAAAGGGGCTGCACCCATTTCTCAGTGGAAGCTTTACTTGTAGGCCCTCTTACCAGGGAATTAAACCACACACAAAGTGGTTAAATCAAACTTGGTCATCACTGAGAAGACCCTGCCTTATGCTGATGTTACTTTACTTTTACTGCTCTGTTTTAACTGGCAAACACAAAGTTTCATTTGCTGATAGCTGGGGGGGGAAGTAGAACAAACACATCTCTCAAAATAATCCTGCTTAAATTAAGTTTGTTTGCTAAATGCCGCGTGCCTCACCTAAACAGTGACTCTTATAGCCCATTTCCTCCCGTGTGTTTGACGCTGAGCAGGCAGGGGCCATTTAAAACAGATAGCTTCTGCTTACACGGTCCACTTTCATCTATTGTATATGTTTCTGTAAACAAATAGATGCAGCAGAGTTTGTGATGGGCGTAAGCACAGGCAGGGAGCCTTTGTGGTAGCTTCTTAACCGGCACTTCCATCCTTTTTTTCCAGCACAGAAGCTTTTGCTGCCTCACTGAGGGGAGGCTGTATGAAGACCTGCTTGGATGGTGTCAGGTAAGGAATGTACCCGCAGAGAGAGATGGGGGTTGCAAGTTTTTCTTCCTAATTTTGCATTGCTGTGGAGTTCCTGTGTGAGAAACATTTTCACTCTGCATCTGATTTCTTCTCAAAGGACTTGCATATGGTGGTCCTTTGTTGTTCAGCTATAACAAATATGCAAACAGAATGAATTGTTTACGATGTGGATGATAATAGGTCTTAAATGATGTTGAATTTCACTGTTATATGAAATTTTCTATGCATGCTCTTTCTCTCCCACATGCTTTAAACAGTCCCCTTGGGGAGCTGGCCCCACTGTGAGTGTGGTGTACCTCTTGGTGCAGCAGGGCCTTGTGCAGCATCTTCTGCAGTCTTTTATTTGACTTGCAAGTGCTGAACTAAAACAGGAGAGACTGGTGTGTATTCTGATTCTCAGAAATACCATCACTTCATAACCTTGCCCTGCCAGCTTTAGTCTCACCTTTTTTTTCTCCACTTCTCTCTTCTACTGCTGGGCAGCAGCCCCCATCATCTCTCCAGTGCTTCAGACACACTGCACCAGAGGCTTTTATCTGCAGGCTGATGATCAGCATCATTCTTACCTCCTCTCCCAGGATCTATGTCTGTCATGTTTTACTTTACCTCCCACACCAACTGAACAAGTAAACTGTCAATGACTGAAGAACCTGTTAGAAGTGCAATGGCTGGAAATCATGGAGCTCTTCTGCCTTGAGGTCCTCAAAGACAGACAGGCTAGGCCATTGCACAGCCTGCGTGGCTATCGCAGAACCCGGCAGCGCTGGCACAGTAGAGCTGTACTGCTGGTTTCCTTAATCTGCCTGTTTAGAGACACCCAGAATATTCATCTTAATCATCTGTTTCCCCTCCATAGTAGGTATGGGAGGAAATACCAGAGAGAGCCCTGACACTGGGAAAATGCATCATTTGAATGTGCAATGTAAATATTTTAACTAACCAAATGTAAACACTGGTTTGCCTTTAGGATGGGAAAAGACTGTCGCAGTCAAAAGCAGGCTGACATAAGAGTGACCCTGTATAGATGAGACACCGAAATTGTGTTCACACGTTTTGGTAATCAAAACAGAGCCCTTAATGAATTGCTCAGTGTGAAAGGAATTACAAACACAATGTGCCTGATACAAGGCAATCGGAAGTCACTGCTGCATTAATGTTAGAAGGAAGGGCTTTCAGGATTCGTGGGAATCCGAGGGAAGGGATGAGATGAGATGATGAGAGATGTGGGATGGTGAAAGCTACAGAAAGGCTGGAGACCCTGGAGGAGATCTAAACCATAAGTATGCTCTGAATATCCGTTCTTCTCCGTGCCCCTTGCGACGGCTTGTGCTCACCACGTCAGGACAGAAGTTAATTCAGAGGCATCCAAGAGTCAGAAGATGGCAGAAACAAGAAAGATAACTAGATGCAACAGGAGCCCCTTACTTCATTCACAGGCATGCTGTGGGTTTCTCAGTGGGTGGGTTCAAAAGAAAGCAGAGTTCGTAGGGGGCTCAGAGGGGTTGGCTACACCGGCTTCATAAGTGCTTGAAGACTTATGGTCAAGTGGTACTTGATAGAAACCAGACATGGGGTTTAACTTTTTGTGGTGAATATGATCCTGAAAAAAATAGTGCTACAGCATAGGATACAGAACCCTTCACATTCTGCCTGACTTGATCGTGCAGTACATGCTAAGGAGTAGAGTCCCTAAGCGGTCTTCAGGCTTTCATCAGATTGCTAAGCTGAAGGAACATCTGGAGATGATTTCATTTGCTATATGTTTTAGCCTGTGGATCATTAGTATCAGAAGAGGAAGAACTGGCCCAGAGGATTTGGCTACACTTCATGGACTGCAAGAAAACCAGCTTGATTTCATTTCTGTGGGCACAGGCCATGTATAGATGCCCAAGGAACTAGGCTTTCATTACTGGAATAGCTGGGGGAATTTTTCAAGTTGATTTTTGCTTGTATTACCAACAATGGCTAATGTATTAACATCTGCCTCATATTTGCTATTTCTTTGTTCTAACAGCTGGAAATTTACATTTACACATAGGCCTGAGAGCTAAAGATGTCATTCCCTAGGTTAAAAAACCACACTGATTCTTGTCATTCTCCTTCTTAAGAAAGGAGGACTGGAAACACAGGGAAAAGACAGGAAGGACAGCCCCCAGATGATAAACGCTTTCAGTTGGAGTACAGATTAATCATGTATAGTGCATCCTAAGAGTGCCATTGTCTGCCACTGCTACAGCAACTTAGCTGGAGCCAAATAAGCAAATCTATTAAGAGTAAAAATTACCCAAAGAAAACAGAAGAAACAAAATACTGAAGTCAGCAGTGAGGAGAAAAATACAATAGTGGGTTTTCTGCAGTCTTGAGGGAATGAAGAGCCTGTTTTGTGTGGATGAGAGGAATATTTCACATTGATGAGGATAACTTTGACATTATTCTTGAATAAAACTTCTGTGGCTAGAAAATTAGTCCTTTTATGCCATAACTTCTTGTACCTGTTCTGTTGAATGCAGATAATCCAAATCTTCTTTACTTCCCAGACAGATGCATCTTTTTTTCCTGGGAAGGCGTGAATACAGTCAAAAGTAGGAACTTCTTTTTTTTCCCTGTAGGAACAGGAAGCTAATATACTTTGGCTGAAGTGCTATGTTATGCATTTCCACACACACCCCCACCAAAAAAAACCACCAAAAACAAAATAGAAAAGATCTAAACTGGCTTGTTTTAGCAGAGGAAAAAAAGTAGGGCTGTATTACTTCGTAGTGCTGAATCCATAGCACTTCTAAAAGAAAATAGCCTTATTTGAAGAAGGCTTTCAGATGGTTGATGGGAGATAGGGAATTTAAGAGGAGGGAAGAGAAGTGCAGTTAAAAAATGTTTGGAATGACAGTGTAAACTTCAGGGAGGAAGGGAATTAGATAAAGGAATCTGTGAGAGTGGGAATAATAATGTGAAGGGGGACAGATTGTACTGGTGAGATCTTTTGGCCTCGGTTTTGAAAAGAATTCAGAATGTGATCTGCAGTCTCTGTCCTTGGTTTGGGGGGGGTAGGGGTGGGAGGGAGGCAGGAGGAATGGGAGTTTTTCCATTTACAGTAAAGTGGAGTAATAATGTCATTGCCCCAGCTGTTAAAATATTTTCATCTACTTCAAGCTGGTTATTTATTGTAGTGTTAAAGTATAGACCGTTGGGGTCAGAAAAAAAGAGAGAAACTGGAACCACTGCCAAAAAAGTAGGGGTGAAAGCATGATTCATTCTTCCCTCAGAGAGGATGGGAGCGCTAGTCCAGTCCAGCTCATTCTCACTCAGTTTGGTGTGAGACTGGTTTTCAGGAAGCCTCTTTTAAAAGAGCTAGAAGTGAACGAATCTCAAAGTTCTAACAGGTAGGTGAAACTTGAAAGCCTCCATCAAAGCCAGGAGCATATTTTGAGTCCAAAAGTGCCATCTGAGAGTGGCTTTGCAAAGCACATGAGGCTATGGCATCCCAAGCATTTCTGGCACACACTTGAGAACAGCCTTATGTAAGGTGGTGTTTCAGCAGAAGGTGGAAAGGCTACGCAGGAGCTCACACACCTGCAGCTGCCTCAGAAGCTATGTTGTCATTATGATACAGAGTAATGTGGGATCTTTGCCTCCTTAGTCACTTGTATGTAACAGAGTCTTCAAATTCAGATCTCCCTATCACCTATTCCAGATGAACAGCAGTAACCAGCATTAGGTAAATCTGTGATGCATTTAGATCTGTACTGTTGTAGACTAGTAGTAGGCTTAGTCAACCTTCTGTCATCAGCCTAGCTTGCTCTATGAGCTCTGCTCTTGTGGCACAACCAGGTCCATTTCAGTGTACAGCAATTAAGGAAGATATGCTCTAAAAATGTTTTACATTCACACAGCACCTCTCATGGCAGAGTACTTTATAAATCATGTGTATTCAACACCACTGGCCTTTCACAGTCCCTTGAGAGCAGGAGAGCAACTGTTTTACAGAAGCAATACAAACCATGGGTTCCCCCAGGATTACAGGGGAAAAAAATCCCACTATTTATTGCTGAATAAATTCTATTTTCCCTAAGCTACAACCTCAACATTTTGTGTATACTATGAACAGAGAGCTAATCCATCTTTCCAAGACTGGAAGCACTCAGCCCTGGTGAGGCCATACCTTGAGCACTGGGTTCAGTTTTGGGGCCCTCACTACAAGAGAGACATTGAGGGGCTGGAGCAGGTCCACAGAAGGGCAACACCTTGAGCACTGTGTCCAGTTCTGGGCCCCTCAGTTTAGGAAAGATGTTGACTTGCTGGAGCATGTCCAGAGAAGGGCAACAAAGCTGGTGAAGGGTCTGGAAAACAGGGCTGGTGAGGAGCAGCTGAGGCAACTGGGGTTATTTAGTTTGGAGAAAAGGAGGCTGAGGGGAGACCTTCTCACTCTCTACAACTCCCTGAAAGGAGGTTGGAGCCAGGTGGGGGCTGGTCTCTTCTCCCCAGTAACAAGTGATAGGAGGAGAGGAAATGGCCTCAAGTTGCACCAGGGGAGGTTCGGGTTGGATATGAGAAGCATCTTCTTCAGTTGAAAGAGTTCTCAACCACTGGAACAGGCTCCCCAGGGAGGTGGCTGAATCCCCATCCCTGGAGCTGTGGAGATGTGGTGCTGAGGGATTTGGTTTAGCACCAGACTTGGTAGGAGTTAGAGAATGATTGGACTCAATCTTAAAGGTCTTTTCCATCAGAAAAGATTCTATGACTCTTGCCTCTAAAGGACTATGAAAGTATCACTACTTCTGTACCTTGGTTACCCTTTTATCTATAATTTGTCACCTCTTCCCTAAGTCCTGTAGTCTGCATTCCTCCTCAGCTGCTGAGGATCCTCATTGTGAGAGTTACAACAAAACAGATGCATCAGAAAACCTGTTTGGTTTTTTGGTGTTGTGTTTTGTTTGGTTTGGGGTTTTTTTGTTGAGGGATTCACACGCAATTGTATCAAGATGAAGAAATTCATAGTATCATAGTACCAGTCAGGGTTGGAAGGGACCACAAGGACCATCTAGTTCCAACCCCCCTGCCATGGGCAGGGACACCCCACACTAGATCAGGCTGGCCAGAGCCTCGTCCAGACTGGTCTTAAACACCACCAGGGATGGGGCCTCAACCACCTCCCTGGGTGGTTGTGGCAATGCACTGGGCCAGCATCTGCACAAGGGAGATGTGCAAGGCTAAAGGAACAAGGAAGAGGAGGACAATAGCAATGAAATAATCTTTCTGGTATTCAGTGGCCCATCCCATAAACATTAAGAGGATGATCCAAAGCCTGCCGGTGTCCGTCCCTGCAGCACTGAAGCTGTGGGGAATGGTGCAGGGAGCATGTGAGGTCCTTTGTCTGCTGGGGCATCCTTGTGATGTGCAGAAGCTCATCTTATGTGCAGCACTACCTTAGTGGGGTGAGATTCCCTCTATTTGCTTTAAGAAAACACTCCAGGGAAGCTCTTTGCTTCTTTGAAAAAGTGAGGGAAAAGAGACATGCAGCCCGTTCTAGTCCAACCATTTGCCAAACCAGCCATTCTGGAGGTTAATTTGAGCCTCATTTAATCTGTTGTTTTAAACAGGAGGACAGCAGCATTTCTATTTTAGTGGTACAATTCAGCAAATGGGTTACAAACCCCGCAGTTAACTGTGAATGCCATGGCTGGTAACTCACTTAATAGTAGATTAAAAGAATCTTTGGCTTTTCAGTGTATTGTTTTGCCATTTATCTGTCTTCGTGGCTTGTCTGGGTTTAATGCAGTTTATTCCATTTAGGAGCATTACTGAGACAAACCCCATTAAAGCAGGCATTATAGTCCTTGTTTTGATTAGCACTCAAGGCCAGTAGATAATGATGCTTTACAAAAAGTCTCCTATTTCTCTGATGGTCGTTAGCACTGTGATCACCACCAACCCTTCCTACTGGAGGCTCTTTTAGTTATTTTTTTTTTCTTTCCAAATCCCAGAGCCAATTGTGAATGCCTTTCACGTGGTCTGTGACATCTGAACTGTAACATTTATCTCAAAAATAATAACAGTTCTTGCTCTTCCACTGCTCATGCTTGCAAGATATCAGATCTCTGTGTGTGAGGCGTGTGGTCCAAACCTATCGTTCCTAGCTAATATTTGACAAAGCTATTTTACTGGGAGGGAATTTTCTTTCACTTCTTGCTGAAGCTTTCTAAACATTAGTGTGCATCCATGTTCTTCTCAAACAACATCCTGACCAGAGAAGGACATCGGCATCCTTCCTACCAAGACAGCAGCCCATACAGTACCATTTCAGTCCTGGACTGATTCGGGCAATTAAAACAATCTCCTCATGTCACATTTAAACCAGTGACATGTAATTCTAGGACAAAGCCTCTCAGCACTTCTTCCCAATACTCCTCTGCACTCGGAGGATGAGCAGCTGCTATTACATGCTAATGTCTTTTGAGGGTGAATGGCCATTTTAGGGCATGTTATTAACGCTCTGCGAATGAGGGCATTTTTCAGCCTAGCGTACAGAGTTCCCCACACATGCTGTTCCCTTCATGGGTTTTAGTTTTGTTAGCCAAAAGGATAAATAATTAGTTCAATGAGGTGGGTTTGGCGTCCTAAAGGATGGGGAATGTCTATCTGTAATGTCATATTCCAACAGGAGGGAGCAGACCCCTTGCCTTACAGGGGTGTGAATTTGCAGTCTCTAAGGGCAGAAGGCTCACCAGGACAATTCATGCTGCTTGTAAAACAGCCACTCTTGCTGTAGATGCATTTACCTGAAAAGAGGATGAAGACTTGAGTGAGGGCCTTCTTACAGCCCAAATTGCCCTGTGTTTTCCCTGATTTGCCAGCTCAGGAGAGCCCAGCAGCCTGAGGTCCTCTGAGCTGCTCAACAAAGCCTCAGAGCAGGGTGAATGCTCGCTTTCATGAACATATTTCTATGGAGAGATAAAAACTGCCACTTTTTGCCTTTCTTCCTCATGAAGAGTTAAAAACTTGTACAGCATACAGAGCTTTATCATAGCGCTGGCATTGGCTTACAGCTGCTGTATCACTCCTGACTGTGGCCGTGATGCCCTGGCCCCTGCTCCAGAGTGCAGGGCAGTCCTGGGGCTTGAGTGGCTAGGAATGCCAAATGAGTGAAATGCTAACTTCTGTTGGACTGTTTCATGATTCTCCAAACCTTCTGAGCACAGAAACCCCTTTTTGTGTATTGCAGCCCAAGCCACCTCATCTCTGTTCCTTTGGTTTGGGCAGTTTTTTAGCTTGGGGGAATCTGGGGTCTTTTCCTCACCGGAGCATCCAGTTCTGTTCTGTTCTCTTCCTGCTTGCTTGGGGTTTTGGTTTTGGTAGGGTTTTGGTTTATTTTTTTGTCTACACTTGCTCAGAGTAGATAACTGATGCAGGAGTTAAAATGCCATCATGTTAATGCTCTTCACCAAGGTTGGAAACCTGCTTGTTTCAGAAGCCAGTTACACATGACCTTGTCTGAAGAATGAGCTTCAGAGTGGAATGACCCTGGCTTTAGTATTCAAGCAGTCACCAGGCTACCTTCATTTTTCCTGTTGTTATTTTTACCTAGATAGTTGCTGCAGTTGAATTAAAAGGCATCTCCCAACTACTTACAAACAGAAGAGATCTCTGGAAGGCATTATCTTAATGAAATCCATTTTAAAAAATATGTAAATCCTCACTCATTAAGGGCCTGATAAATGCAGAATAAATTCCCACACTTTGTGCTTTCTCCTTATTTATTTCATTCCTATGCCATTTATAACTTGAATGAGGCTTTACAAAACCCACAGGGACACAATCTTTGCCCTAAAGAGATTGTAGCTGAAATTAGACACAACATGTAACCAGTGGCTTCAATAAAGAAAGCAGGATTACACCACACACAAATGGTTCATATTGTGTGTATGGTATATGTTGTAAGCTTGTGATAATGCAGTTACTTGGAAAAGACCTGTTTGTCACCCCTGAATGTGGTGATTATTAACAAAGCTCTGGAACAAAGCCATCATGAGAGTTTGCTGGTTTGAACCAGCAAACCTGAGACGCTAATGACTAATCATTGCTTTCCTAAGGGCAATTTAATTGAAGAGCTGGATTTAATGGAGGATATATTTGATGGTGTATTTGACTTACTAGTGGTTGTGGCCTCCAAGGATCTTCACTCTGTTTATAGACCCTTTCTCTAGACTAATAATGCCTGTCTTGCATGTTTTACTACATGAAGGTAGAGCTTCTTGGAGGCTCTTAATGGGACTTCCATGTTTTCCTCACCTTTCACTTTGGGTACACAGTGGGTAGTAAGATTTCCCTGAATTTTAAGTGGAGTATCTTACTCCAGACATATAGAGCTCTTTTTCTACTGTTTAGTTACAAGCACCTGTGAAAGATTTTGTTTCTGGGAATAAGCCATAATTGTGCAGTACATCC
This sequence comes from Dryobates pubescens, assembly GCF_014839835.1. Taxonomy (NCBI): domain Eukaryota; kingdom Metazoa; phylum Chordata; class Aves; order Piciformes; family Picidae; genus Dryobates; species Dryobates pubescens. The sequence continues at coordinate 7,816,833 of NC_071625.1, forward strand.
TTGTTTGAGTGTTCCTCAGCAGAAGAGGCCACCAGCCTCATGTAGATAGTGCGTGTACTTGCACTGAACCCTCAGGTTTAGTTTTGACATTTGAATATCTAGACCTTTTGTTTGGATAACAAACTGAGGTTTAGACACTCTTTCCAGAGCCCTGCTAACAGAGCCCTGCTCATCTGCTCTCTGGAAGAAAGGAGCACATAACATGCCAGTGGTGGGAATGGCACAGGCTGGGTGAGGGGTCTGAAGCTAGGAACCACCCTGGGTTGGGGCTTTTCTGCCCAGCAATTTGTTCAGATACAGAAGAAGGTTAGCTTACCTGCTCGTCTACCCCACAGGATTCTGGTGGGGCTAATTAGTCAATATTTGCACAGCTCTGTGAAAATGCTTCAGAAGTGCCAATTATGAATTATAATTATCTTGTGAAGATGATTGGGAGTCCACATCTCTGTGTTGATTCGGGCCATGGGAGTAAGCCTTTCAAGTAACAGCTCTTATTTAAATGCCTTCCTCTTCCTTATCTCTCGTTGTGTGGGGTTTTTTTTTCCCAGGATTATGAGAAACATTAGTTTATCCTCAGGAAGGACCAGGTCTGACTGTTTTTAATAATGAGTTATGTACTTAGCCACAGTGGGTAAATTTACAAACCAAGCAGGACACCCTCAGAGATCGATTCTATCTGTTTGGCAGAAGGTTTTACACAATAGGCACTGGGACGAGCCTGCTGAGACTGTAAAACAAATACTGCTACTTAACATTGCCCTAGCCTGTTAATGCAGTGGCAATTCCTGTTTTAAACTCTGCAGAGCTCCTACCTTATTTATATCCCATCTATTTACTGAAGTAGATTTACTTGGGGAAGAGATTCAACCTCAGAAGATTTGCAGTGAAGACTGGCATTTAAGTTTCAACTTACCTTCACAAAGTAGTAACTAATGCTTAGCACTACCTGCAGGACTCAGCTGTTTTTCATAGCAGCACACCAGGATTAAGGACAAAGCAGGAGCAGCCTTCAAAGGAAGTCTATGACTTGACTTAGCTTCTGAAATTCCTGGAAGCTTTCTTTTGCAGCAAGAATTCTGTTTTTCTTGGGGACTCTGCATTTTCTTGTGACTTTAGAAATACTGCCGGTCTCTTTAACTGGATGGAATGGAATGGAACGGAATGGAACGGGATGGGATGGGATGGGATGGGATGGGATGGGATGGGATGGGATGGGATGGGATGGGATGGGATGGAATGGAATGGGATGGGATGGGATGGAATGGAATGGAATGGAATAGAATAGAGTAGAGTAGAGTAGAATAGAATAGAATAGAATAGAATAGAATAGAATAGAATAGAATAGAATTAACCAGGTTGGAAAAGACTTTTGAGATCATCAAGTCCAACTTATCATCCAACACCATCCAATCAACTAAACCATGCAACCCAGCACCCCATCCACTCTCCTCCTAAACACCTCCAGTGATGGTGACTCCACCACCTCCCTGAGCATCCCATTCCAATGGCCAATCACTCTTTCTGTGAAGAACTTCTTCCTAACATCCAGCCTAAACTTGCCCTGGCGAAGCTTGAGACTGTGTCCTCTTGTTCTGGTGCTGGTTGCCTGGGAGAAGAGACCAACCCCCACCTGGCTACAACCTCTCTTCAGGTAGCTGTAGACAGCAACAAGGTCTGCCCTGAGCCTCCTCTTCTCCAGGCTAAGCAATCCCAGCTCCCTCAGCCTCTCCTCACAGGGCTTGTACTCCAAACCCCTTCCCAGCTTTGTTGCCCTTCTCTGGACACATTGCAGCAACTCAACATCTTTCCTAAACAGAGGAGCCCAGGACTGGACAGAGTCCTCAAGGTGTGGCCTAAACAGTGCTGGGTACAGGGGCAGAATGACTTCCCTGCTCCTGCTGGCCACACTGTTCCTGATACAGGCTAGGATGCCATTGGCTTTCTTGGCCACCTGGGCACACTGCAGGCTCATGTTCAGCCTACCATCGACCAGCACCCCCACATCCCTTTCTGCCTGGCCGCTCTCCAATCACTCTGACCCCAGCCTGTAGCACTGCAGGGGATTGTTAAAGGCTTTCTTATTTATTCTACTCTGTGTAGTATTAGTTGGGTAAATAGTTGCAGGTTGACTATTTTAGTGTGTAGACGTGGATGTTAATGTTGGATTTAATGAAAGGAAACCTAGGGCTGCACATAATTCCACAGAGGGGACACCATTCTGCCTGCAGTCGCTCTACGAGACAACTGGGAACAGAACTGGGGCGGAAGTTCCCTGCATACCTCTCCCTTTGCACTGACATAAAATTTTAATGGGGAAAAATTACAGGGAAATGAACATTTTGTTTAAAAATGTTCCTAAAGGGAGAAGAGCTTGCTTTCCTCCCCACCCCCCCAGCCCCCCAGTCTTCTCTCCCCTGAATATAGGTCTTCTGATAGTTGTTTGCTAATTTTGTGCTTACACTCGTGTTCTGTAACACGAGTCTGTGATTCTGAGTTTAATCCAACATTGATATGAGCCCACCCACTGATGCAGCATTAGAGGGGTCTTAAATATTCATTTGATGACCAGATTCATGTGGTTTTATTCGCTGCTTTTCTTCTCTGCTTGGAGTCCTAAGCACCATCAGATAATGAAACATTGCAGGGTCTGTGATAGTGAACGTTGCTGAAAAGCTGGACCTTCATTTTGGTTTGTCCTGCCAGCTGGCTGGAGTGTGATGCTCTGGCATTGTTCTGCTTGGAGAAAAGTGGTCTTCCAATATGCAGCTGAAATGTTTCATCCCTGCACAAATCCTTAAGGCTTTCTGGGAAGGATTTAGTGCTAAGAGCATTCAGCTTTGTGCAGGAAATGATTGCAGAGGAAGATGCTTTTATCTGTGTAACAAGTAAGCAAGACATTAGTGGTATGAGATTCAACTGAACAGGAAAATTCCTAAATTAGGCCAGTACCTCCAAGGCACCTTCTGGCCCTGTTGTAGTCAGTGGTGATCAGGGATCCCTTCTGCTGCCCACCCAGAAGCAGCTGGTGCCATTTGAGATGCCCTGAGACATTTCTCAACAGGCGCTAATGGCTCTTTGAGAGCCACAAGAGTTTTCTGTAGGTCCTGTGCCATATCTGCCAGCCACATCCAGATGCAGGTTTCATCTGCCTGAAGAGAGAGCACTCAATGGTGTGTAGATGCCATGGGCAATGCCCCTTGGCCTTCAGCTGCCATTTCAGAAGGGCACAAATCTCCTGCAGTTCCTGCATCAACTTGTTCATCTCAGTGGACATATCTGCATAGACACCCAGCTAGCTTGGACGTCCTCAGGCAACTGAAGTGGCTCTAGCTGCCAGTGTTTAGGCAAGTAAATGGCATCCCCGGGAGCTGATCAGCTGCATACCTTCTGAGGCTCCATTGCCTGGCAGCCCCTGGGAATATGGGAGACTCAGATGCATCATTCACACATAGACACACTTGGGCATCTCATGCATCTCATAATGGGTGGCTGACTCCCACCCATCACATCACACGTGTGACATTTCACTGAGCCTGCAGTGCCACCTGGGACTTTGTTATTAGGAAATGAAAAAATCTATAGGAGGGCTGAGAGAAAGAAGGGAGAGAAAACCGTACTTGCTGTCCACATTACTGCTCTGCTGTGCTCTGCAACTCAGCTGGTGAGATGCGCTGTGGATTTGACCCACGGTCTCCCAGTCCTGCAGCCTCATCTGCAGAGCCACAGAACAGCAGTGTGGGCAATCAGGCCGAGTCAGAAAGCTGTGCCAGGGGGAAGTCAGTGGCCTGAGGCTTGATCACTGAGCAGCAGCAGCACAGTGGAATAAACTGGAAGTCCTGAAATGGGTCAAATGACTGTCCTTCTGAGACAGCAGTAGGTGCGCTGTGGTAACTGGCTTGTTATCCCCACCTGTTTGGACTGAGCTTTGAATTTTCCATCCTCATTTTGCCTTTTCCTTGCCTTACTTCACTTATGTTTGCCAGCAGTGCTGTCTTTGCCTATTAGCAGTTGTGTCCCAGCTGCTGTGCTTTTTCTCTTTTTGGCAGTTTCCGTGCAGATTTTGCTTGCTTTGTGTTTGCCCCAAACCTTTTTTGGTGCACGTCAGCACTTCATCTGTTTGCATGCGCTAGGGAATGATAGGAGCCGTGATCTATTTGGGTCAGTGCATGTCTGTGTGTAACCATTCCAAAATGAGGGATTTTCTAAGAATAAATTCTCCCTCACCAACCTGGTTCTCCTTCTTGCCTGCTCCCTTCTGCTATTTTTAGACGTGTGAAAGTGGAGTAAAGAGAGTGATGAGGCTCTTTGTTGTTTTTGCTTTCTAACTCACTCTTGCATTGCTCCTCTTGGTTGAATAAGTCATGGCAATACACAGGCAATAAACAAGTAGTTGATGGCAGCTGCCTCAAACAAAGGTCTTCAATCATGTGTTGCAAGCAAGATGAAAAGTTGGGGAAGGACTCCCTGAAAAGATGGCACAGTTGTTTTTCTGGAAGTAGTGTACCTATTTGATCTTGTGTCTTGAGAGCTGGATGACCTCTGCTCCTCAGGCAGTTACCCAGCTCTTCAGCCTAGCAGAGAAAATCTTCCAACAAAAGGAAAAACTAATTTGCTCCTGCTGCCATCAAATTAACCTGGAAGTGTTTCAGCCTTGAATACCTAATGGTCACCCTCTTGATTTATGAATGGTTTCTTTGAAAACTGTCCCATTGAACTGTTTCTTTCTGGAGAATCTGATTGCTCTACAATAAAAGTCTCTCCCTAAGGAATAGAAAAGGACAAGAAGAGGTTTGTTCAGCATGCAGTGGTAGGTTATCCTTTCAAATCAGCCACGTTCAGGAGGGTTTTACAGCAGGCCTGAGCAGGGCAAATTTGTCAAAGAATAAAGCTAAAGCAGATGAAAGCTAGACTGCTTGTGAAGGAAAGACCTGAAAAGGATATTGTAGCAGTGAGGTAATGGTAAAACGTAAAAGATAATTAATTGCCTGTTGAACTTACTGGGAGGGCAGGGGTGTATTGTAGCTGTGTACATCCTTAAGGTGGCATCTCATCTCATCTGTGTTTATGTCTTCTATTAATGTTATTTATCACCTTTTAGATAAACAGTCCTGTTACTTCATTCCTATCACTTAATTCTCTCTCTGAAGGTGTTTTCATATGCTGTATGTCAGCTGCCCCTTGCCTTTCTGACATGCCCTGCCTTTCTCACCACTTGGGCATCGGTGTTGATAGCAGTACTGGGAATTTTGTAAGGAGTTTGTCTGAGTATGCTTGACTGGTACAGTAGGACAGAAAAACAATTCAGGGAGGAAGAAGTGCTGAAACAAAAGTGATGCCCCGGGTGAGAAATACTCAGCTAAGGGCAAGGGCGCCCTCCTAAAAGGACCAAACCTTGAGGTAGGTGAAGACCTGATGATAGCTTGTGGAGCTGTGGCAACACTGGCAAGGAGTGGGAAAGGAGGAAGAGGTGTCTGTGGAAGGAGGAACAAGACTCCATAAGTGGCAGAGGGTGAGTGAAGGTATCAGAAGGAGGCAAGGTGGAGGCCACCTGGCCATGTGGGAGTGGAGGCAGTAGCTGCCTTTGTGGTGTGTGTATGCGTGGACCTGGGCCCAGGCCTCTGGTGCATGTGTGTGTGTCTGCTGTGGACACATCTGCATAGCTGCAAGTCTTCTTGTGAATGAGATGTGCTTGCTGCTGACCAGTTGTACTAAGTTTTGAGCTGTCTGCACTTCCCATCATGCATCACCAGTGTAAGGCTCTTCTTAACCTGGTGTGTTTCAACTGTTTGTCCTGTCCCTAGAGAGCAGTTATCCAATGTGGGTTTTTATCAACTTTCAGTCTTATTCCTCTCTGTCAAAACCTTAACAAGACCAAGTTCTGTGGGGAAAAAGTAATAATTTGGGTCAGCACAAAACCAAAACCTGGAAGAAGAAAAGTCAGGCTGGTTATTGATCGTGTGAAGTGATGTGGTGCTCTGCTTGTCCTGCCTCCCAGCAACTGCTTCTCTGTCATCATGCTTTGGCAGCTCATAACTCAAAGCAGTAACAAAACTTTCTGCAGGAGGCATGATGCCTTTATCCTTCAATCTCTGCAGCGCTGCTCATGTTGTAGCACTTCCTGCTAGAACAGTGCTCATGATAATAGCAGAGGCAGGGTAAGACTCGCTGCATTAGCGATGCTTAAGCTGCAGAAAAACTCGTGCCAACAGGCAGCAAAAAGAACAGGCTGTAGGGAAGGGGGGGGAAAGGAATTATTTTGATTATTTATTTTTTTTCAGTAATTTGCTATTCAACAAATTCAAGTTTACAAGCTGTAGGCCATATTCTGTCTTCTGATTCTTGCTTAGGTGCAGGAGGAGTGTATTTTAATTGGAGATCATGATTTATTCATGTTGAGGGAATGTTCTGTTTCCACCATGTTCAGATTGCAAAGTGGTAGTTAGTAGATGACAGTCAGACTGGAGGTTTCCCTTGAAGCAGTGTGAGAAAGTGTTTCTTTTCTGGAGTCCATTTCCATGCACAGATAGTTTCCTACCCTTCAATATCCAGCAGTCAGGAGAAGAAACCCAAAACCTGTGATGGGCAGCCATGTTTGCTGGATGCCTAAATTCATGCATAGCTTTATGAGGATTTCTGTTCCACAGTGTCTGAACCAAACATCTCAATTAAATTGAGAAGGGGAAGACCTGGTTTTCATTAGCTGTGAAGAGTTCCAGAATTACATTAGTTGCAGTTCATTAGATCTTATAATTGTATTTGCTGTGTGTCATGATGAGTAAATGAGGGGTTCGGGTGTGCATGGGGGGAACCCAGCTTGTAGATCATTCCCAGAGGATCCATGATTAGCTTCTGCTGCCTCAGTCAGTCGGGATCAAGCCCAGAGTTTTGTATTTCCTTCTCCACAGCTGGAAAGCAGGCAAATAAAATACACTACATGCTAGGACATTGATGTGGGGAGCAGCAAACAGCTGGGTTTGTTTTGCCTTGTTATCCTACACTGCTCTAGCCGGCAAGCAGGGCAGTGCCTGCACTTCGTCGCGGAGATGAAGCCATGGGTTGTGCTGGACTATCACAAGCAAGTGGTGCTTTCATTTGCCTCAGCTCTGCTTCCAACTGAAGGGACAGGAGGATACCCTTGTGCTTATTTCAGAGAGAAATTGCAATGAAATGGTTAAACAAGGTGAGGCTATGAAAAGACCTGGTCTGACAGTGCTGCTCCCACTGAGCAAAGGCTTAGGAACATTTTCTTCTGTTCTCTTGTGTCTGCCCAGGAAGTCAACTCCAAGGAATAGCATAGAATAGAATAGAATTAACCAGGCTGGAAAAGACCTTTGAGATCATTGAGTCCAACCTATCATCCAACACTATCTAATCAACTAAACCATGGTACTAAGTGCCCTATCCAGTCTCTTCCTGAACTCCTCCAGTGATGGTGACTCCACCACCTCCCTGGGCAGCACATTCCAATGCCAATCACTCTTTCTGTGAAGAACTTCTTCCTAACATCCACCCTAAACCTCCCCTGGTGCAGCTTGAGATTGTGTCCTCTTGTTCTGGTGCTGGTTGCCTAGGAGAAGAGACCAACCCCCACCTGGCTGCAACCTCCCTTCAGGTAGTTGTAGAGAGCAATAAGGTCTCCTCTGAGCCTCCTCATCTCCAGGCTAAGCAGTCTTCTGCATTTTTCTAAGTTCAGGACCATTTGGAAGTAGCCTCTGGAAAAGGGCAGATAGTCTGCTGAGTTTCGTGGGCCTGATTCAAACATCAGTCTGAGAATAAGCATGATTGCCATGGATTTTAGAGGTCAGGTGACAGGCAATCTCTGTGTGTGCCCACTTCCCAGGCTAGGGGGAATTCTCAGTTTCCATTATTACTGCAAAAAGGTTGCTTGCAATGTTGCACTGCAAAGACTGGGCCAAGGGGACTTGGCAAGGCAGAATTAGATAAACAGCAAAATGCAATCATAAACAGGCTGTGTTTGAGATGAAATAGCATCTAGTTCCAGGAAAAGCAAAGCTATCAGGAGTAGTTGTGTCAGAGCTGGAAAACACTTCACAAAGGCAGCTTTCATTTCTATATGCTCTAAAGTATGCAGTAATCATTGTCTAATTACTTCAGTGCAGCCAGAAAGCAATATGGGATGTTGTGGGGGTGTGGGAAAGAACAAAATATGCTACAATTAAGCCGTAATCTTTGGCATGGTCACTCGTCAGATAAAGCTTTTCTGCTGTCACGTTCAAGACAGTTATTATTTGGCTGCTAAAGCCTGGGGAAAATATGTGGTGGTGTTCATAGGAGCTGTTTCACAGAGGCTTCATTATCAGCTTCTTCCTCAGCAGCTGGCCAAGCCCGGCCGCTGCTCAGCCTTTGCAAGCTGTGTCCACAGCGCTCTGCTCTTCCCTGCTTGTGCTGCTGGGAGTGAAATGAGGCTAACGTGGTTACCCACGGTGCAATGAATTGGTCAGCTTGGAGTTCCTGGATTAAACCCCTGTTTGCTCAGGACCTGAGTTCTGATGGAGGATACCTTTGGCAGAGATTCGTGAGCGTATGGCTTATGCACAGCAAGCCCTCGTGAATGCGGCAAGTGAACGCGCTAGCTGTGTGACAAGTTCGGTGCATAATTATGCACATGTGTTAACCCCAGGATGCAGGCTGTGTTTCACTGGGACATAATCATCTTCACATGCAATTATGCTCACATTCCTTTGAAAGTCTAGTTTTCCAGCCTGCAAGGAAACCTTGCTCTCATGTTCTAAAATTCAACACCATTGTAATAGGAACTGTTCTGCCACCTTGAAGTGTGAATTCACACACTTAGTTGTTAATACAATTTTCCTGGTTCTTCCCAGTTTTCTAAATCTCTGTCTGAGGAGGAGAAGGCAGCCTGCAATGCAGGCTTGTGTGGAATTACTAAAATTCCAGTAGGAACAGAGAGAAAAGCATGGAAGGAGAAGTCAGGTCAACTTTGAATATGTTGACCTTGAGGTGACGTTGCTGGCAAGGCATGAATTAGCTGATTGGTGTATGAATGTAGAATGCAGTGTGGATCAGCATGTGATGCTGCAAAGGCCTTTTTCAATTTTCCTGGAATGCCACAGGGAGATGGTTTCAGAGTGACTTGGTTTCTCTCTAGGAGACGTTAAGACTTAGAAGGGGTTAAAAGTGACCGGTGGTTTGGGACTGTTTGGCTTTGTCTTAGATCTGGTTTTGCATTATGGAGCACACACATCCTTTGATAAGCCAGCTATGATTCCTGGAAAAAGTAGATACAGTGGGGAATTAGATCAGAACCTCATTATTCTGATGCTTCACAAAGCAGAAACATGAACCATTTTGAAGGCTTACAGTACACATGGTCTCTGCAAGGCTGGTCTGACAGCCTGCAACTGCAGCAGCCCTTGTCAGTAATTTCTTCCAGCACTGGGGTTTCTGGACCAGGACTTAATTATGTGCACATCTGGTCTCCTGCAGCTGTTTGTCAGTGCTTGGAATAAGACATGTCTGTCTTTAACTGTTCTCGTTCAATGGGTGCTGCCAGGCCAAACAGCTTAGAGCACAACTGCAGCAGGAGAGCTTTAACCTGTTGTAGGGAAAGATTTGTCCTGATTTGGTGTACAGCAGCCCCAAAAGAGAAAGGTGACATTGGCCTTAAGGTTTGTGTAGTTCAGTACTGAATCTACCTATGAACAGCTAGAAGCCAAAACATGGCCATCCAGATGCAGAAAGAGTAACACAAATCACTCTTGCAAATTTTTACAGTGCACTTGAAGAAACTTCACAATCTTGATTCTAATGATCCTGTGGGATTAGGAGGGGGTTCTGCTAAGCAGGACCTCTGTCCAGGCAGCAGTCCTGTTGGCTGTTGTCTCCAAAAGCATTTAACTGCAGTTCTTAGGCACCTAGCACCAATGTAAAGCAAGGATAATGTCTGTGTATTCAGGCTGTTCCATAGTATCATCTATTTTAATGCCTGAAAATTATCTGAATATTCTCTTCTTAGTAACAGTTCAACATTTTTGCACTTTGTTAGGTACTCATATGTGCATATTGCTGGTTTGCTATCTTAATATAGGTTTTGTTACCTATAGCAGAGTTGATTTCCCTAGGCAGCAAACAGAACTGGGAACTGGGTGAGAGACAGGAGCTGGTAACAGGAGCTGGAGTGGGTAGAAAGCTGGGCATATCCTGTGGTGGAGTATTGAGAGAAGGAGCTCCAGCACTCAGGGATTGAGGCCAAAAGGCCCTACTGTTACCAGAGTCTGTCTGAGATATGAAAGTGAGGGGTTTGGAACACAAGCCCTATGAGGAGAGGCTGAGGGAGCTGGGGTTGCTTAGCCTGGAGAAGAGGAGACTCAGGGGTGACTTTATTACTCTCTACAACTACCTGAAGGGAGGTTGTAGACAGACGGATGTTGGTCTCTTCTCCCAGGCAGCCAGTACCAGAACAAGAGGACACAGTCTCAGGCTGTGCCAGGGGAGGTTCAGGTTGGATGTTAGGAAAAAGTTCTATACAGAGAGAGTGATTGCCAATTGGAATGGGCTGCCTGGGGAGGTGGTGGAATCACCACCATTGGAGGTTTTCAGGAGGAGACTTGATGGGGTGCTTGGTGCCACGGGTTAGTTGTTTAGGTGGTGTTGGATTGGTTGATGGGTTGGACGCGATGATCTTGAAGGTCTCTTCCAACCTGGTTTATTCTATGTATTCTATGTATCTAGTTTTATTAGGTTAGAAAGAGCCTGAAGCATAATTTTGGCTTCAGTAAATTTCTGTTTTGGTTTGATTTGGATTTTTTCTTATCCCAGCTAATCCCAGGCACAACTCAGGATTTAGGTCCAGTCAGGGCCCACCTCTAGAAGACAATTTAGGTACAACCACCACTGGAGCATTATAAAGTATAACAGTGTGGGCTTGGGGTGTACCATGCCACCTGGCTGCAGTACAGGATGGTTATCCCCAACATGTTCAATTTACTGGGATGGATGTAACCTTAATGCTCAGAGCACAACACCCCTCAACTTTTGAAGGCAGGCTCCAAACCAGGACCTGACCTGCAGTAAGAGATACCTGTGAAAAGTTTGGCTCGAGTATTTTGCCCAACCAGGGACAAATGCAGCTCTGATGGTGCCACCAAACTCGTGTGTAACACCATTAGAATATACATAGAATACATAGAATAAACCAGGTTGGAAGAGACCTTCAAGATCATCGCGTCCAACCCATCAACCAATCCAACACCGCCCAAACAACTAACCCACGGCACCAAGCACCCCATTATCTGGCTGTGCTGTCAGGAATCCACCACCTGTGGCAAGCTATGGAAAGCTGCCTCTGGCTGCTCTGCTGTTAAAGCATGGTGAGTTCACATGGTGGAAAAGGTTAGAAACCAGTTTCAATGTAAAATGAAGAGCTTAGAGCAGCTGTGTTTGGGTGAAGGAAGGGTGCTGGAAGCACATTTCAACCCAGTTCACTATAGTGCTGTACTTAAGCTTGTGGCAGGAGCATAAATGGTGTTCCCATGCATGCATAGAGTGCATCTGCCACGTCCTCCTTCTAAATCAAGTGCTTGTAGTTTGGTGGGGACTCTTGTTGGTGCAGGAGTTGTGTTAGTGGATTGTCTTCCATCAGGTGTTTTCTTTAGGATGGTTTGAGGGTGCTACATACAAGGGATGTGCTCAGTCTTTATGCAACTGGACATACACCACACCTGCTGATACCTGAGCTGGATCTGAAGTTTCAGAGGGCGTTTTCTGGAGAGGGAGTAAGGTAACAGGACCTCATTAGATGTCCTGTAGGACTCCAGCTTCATAGAGGAAGTCTGTTTTTATAGGGGAAGTCTGCTTTCATATCTAGAGGAACAAAAGATCAAAGGATCAGCATTCACAGATGTTGCTCACACCTGTAGGACTGTTTCTGATGCTTTCTGCTTGTTGTAGCCCAAAGTTTCTGTTGGTTTTGTGTTTGAATCACACTGATTGCAGCTGGATATAGACAAGAAAATGTTAGTTTCATACTTCTCAGCTCGTGTCTCAGTTCATGTTTCCACATACCCTGCACTTCACCATTTCTGGTTTAAGTCAGCTCACTTGGGGCTTGCTACCAGACCAACAACAATCTCCTTTCAAAATCACAACCCTCTGCCCCTGCTCTCTCCCTCTGCACTGTTGGGTTGGAGGGAATCTTCTGAACCAGGTGATCTGACTGATCTGCAGTTTAGAAGATGCTGGGAACAGGAGGAGGAGTGGGAAGGAGGAGAGGGCCACAGGAGGTGGAGCAACCTTAGAAGGAGCCCTGTAAGCAAAGCTCAGCAGAGAGGTGAGCATGTGAGCTGCTGGGCAGTGCCCCAATAGCTGAATCTGGCCTGACAGCCCAGGACAGGGAGCTGCAGTCCCACAGCCCTCCCCGAATCAATCCTGTCCTGTTGTGTTTGGCTTATCACGTTCAAAGTCCCTCAGTTGTCAGAACAATTTCTTCCCTTGCCTGCACTCCATCTATAATTCAGTGAGAAAAGCAGAGAGGTGAAGCCATTGGCTTTTCCCACTCTTTCCCCTCTGGAAAACGTGGGCTGAGTGTGGTTAGCACCAGGACATGAATGAAGGGTTGTAAAACCCAGAAGCCGTGGGGAAGGTGGGAGAGGGACACACTGCCATCTCCTGCCAGGTCTCCTGGGCCACAGTGTACACCTCTCACAGAGCACATCTCCCGTGCCTTTCCCTGTAAGCTTGGGTGGATCTTTGCTGAGAAAACCCAGCACAGATCTGGGACCCAAAGCATGCTTCATCTGTCCATTCCCAGGCTTCAAAGGAGTTCAGCTTGCAGCCTAGGCTTTTCCTCACTAGCTGCACCTGTCATACCATGTGCTCCCTAAATTTGCAGCCTACATCCTATGCACAAAACTGCTTCACCCCATATTTTTTAATTGTTTTTTTCTTTACCCTTTAGTTTGGTAACAAATTTGCCATTGCACGTCTCCCATCATCACTGGCTGGGGCTGAACCGCCTCAGCTCTGCTCTCTCCCTGCAGCAGCTCTAAGGAAGATGACACAAGATTCCCTGTGAAAGCAGAGGGCATGCACTGAATTACCCATCTTTTTGAAACTACAAAAGTCATTGTGAATCTCAGTGCAATTTTGAAGAACTGGCTACAGGTGTTACTTGCCATATAGGTTCCACTAATGGCACGTGTCTGTCTAAAAAGGAAGAGGAAGTTGCCACAGGAAGGAGCTATTTTGTATGTATCACAGAATCACCAAGGTTGGAAGAGACCTCAAAGATCATCAAGTCCAACCTGTCACCACAGACCTCATGACTAAACCATGGCACCAAGTGCCACGTCCAATCCCCTTTTGAACACCTCCAGGGATGATGACTCCACCACCTCCCTGGGCAGCACATTCCAATGGCAAATCACTCTTTCTATGAAGAACTTCTTCCTAACATCCAACCTAAACCTCCCCTGGTGCAGCTTGAGACTGTGTCCTCTTGCTCTGGTGCTGGTTGCCTCCATGGGAGAAGAGACCAACCCCCTCCTGGCTACAACCTCCCTTCAGGTAGCTGTAGACATCAGTAAGGTCTGCCCTGAGCCTCCTCTTCTCCAGGCTAAACAATCCCAGCTCCCTCAGCCTCTCCTCATAGGGCTGTGCTCAAGACCTCTCCCCAGCCTTGTTGCCCTTCTCTGGACACGTTCAAGTGTCTCAATGTCTTTCTTAAACTGAGGGACCCAGAACTGGACACAGTACTAACCAGTGCTGAGTACAGGGGCACAATGACTTCCCTGCCACTGTTGGCCACACTATTCCTGATCCAGGCCAGGATGCCATTGGCCCTCTTGGCCACCTGGGCACACTGCTGGCTCATGTTTAGGCAGCTGTCAATCAGCACCCCCAGGTCCCTCTCTGTTTGGCATGTAGTTACAAGGATTCTTTTTCTGAGGAGTTGGCAATGGCTTCGAAACATGAACCATGCTTTGTGTTTTGCCTTAGATGAAATAACCAGGTTTCTCATCCAGGTATTCCAGGCCTGTCTATCTTGCTCATTTTTGGTGTCCAGTGTCACAAGCAACTCGTGTGGAGATTTCTGTGGAATGGGTATGGCAAAAGAAACCTTCATCTTAAAAAGATCAACCCATATGAAAAAAAACCCAAGAATGAGTTCAACTGCCTGTTGCTCTGTCTCAGCGATGTGGCTCTGCAAGGTCAAACTATACAAGTCTGGTAGTCTTTCAAGGGTGGAGGCAGGACTTTTTTGCAAGCCCAGCAGATGAAAGGCCCCATCTGAGCTCCATCTTTAACAGCAAGGTTTGCATTCAGCTCCAAAGCACCCTGGCAAGAGCCACAAATCCCTGTCCCAGAATGGAGACATTCACCAGAGGGCAGCACAATATCACTTTTTTTCTTGTAAAAGCAGAGTTAACCATTTCAGCTAAGAGCTTTTGAAATTAGCTGCTTGCCCTTCCATAGTTATGATTGCAAATAAGTTTCTCCTTGATGCTAGCCTCTGCAGCAGTTCCAAAATCCATTCTGTTAGGCACACATTTTAGTGACCAGGTATTCACCAAGTGAAAGCAGAGAGTCCAGACAGTTGTATGTTCAGTGTTCTCTCTGCCAGCTTTCTGTTCAAGGCTGGCCAGGGCAAGCTGACAGGTGCTCATCCAGCTTCAAGTACTTCAGGAGCTCTCCTCTGCTAAAGGCATCAGCCCAAGTGAATGCTGTTTCAGCCACATCATTTGGGGAGAATTAAACAGTAGGAGTAAGCCCTCTGATGGCTCTTGGTGGGAAAGGGCCTCAGAGGGTGGATGTAGGCTTGCTTTTTTCTATATTGTATTACTTCTGGTTGTCCTGTATGCTGTGCAGCACCTAGGTCCTCTAGCATTTTGTATTATGCCAAGTTCTTGCCATTCAAGGAGCTAAGATGAGTCACTGGTCACATCTTGCCTGCTCAGCTTCCCTCACACAGGGCTTCATCTGTTGTCAGTCTGTTCCAGTTTATTGCTCATTTCTGCTTGCAGAGGGAACTGATGTCTCCAGGAGTTGCCTCCACTGGTTCAAGTGCCACTGTACTTTTCCAGCCTTTTCTGACCTCTCAACTTACAGTCAAAGCTTTGGTCTCTGAATCTTTGCTCTTTTGCTGTACATTAACTTCTGTCCTTGGTCATTCTCTTTGCTCCATTTGGCTTCTGCCTGGTGGGATGTCTCATGTCTAGCTTGTCTTGCACTTCACTCCTGACATTCACATGTAGGTCCCCCTTGAATCTCTCCCTCTGATCTCACTTCTTTTTAACCTCATCCTCAACTCCATCCACTTCTGCTCATCCCAACACTTCTAAACTCTGTACTGAAGTCTTCAAAGATGCTGCTTTTCTATGGGGCTGCTCCCCATGTGTCCTTAGCTTTCCTTAGCTCAACTATCATCATTATTTAAAGGCCAGCAGCCTTAAGAATTACCTGTGTAGCATAAAAAAAAGGTAACTTTTCCTACCATATTAGATTCTGGGGTATTATTTTGTCTCCTGAGAAGAGTTTAGGTATAAAATCATAAACTTAGTAGTAGAAATGATTGAAATTATATCTTTCAAGACAACTTTATATCTGCTTTTAAAGAAACCAAACATGATTCTATTTTAAGGGGGGGCGAACCACCATCACAGCAATATTTTGAAAGCCCTAAACTTTTTATTTTTTAACCTTTTTCTTTGCCCAATAATTGAAGGAGGGAAAAAAGAGAGAGGGAGAAATTGTTTCTTTTTCATATCCATTCTCTTTTGGGTGGTTTTTTTTCTTATTTATTTCTTGGGAAAACTAAGGAAGAGAAGACAACCAACATGCTGAGAAAAGGTTTGATTCAGTTTTCATGTGTTGGGTGGTTTTTTCCCCCCTACATTTCATTTTCATTTTATCCTTTATTTTTTCCTTTCCCAAGGAAGGAAAAAGAATGAGGGGGGGGGGGAAAATGGTAGAAGGTCTTTTAAGAACAAGTTTTAAAAGCTTTAAGAGGGCAAAAGATGTCCTTGAAAATTCATTAAAAGTCAAATTTGAACAGAAAAATGCTTGCTATTCAAAACACTTAACAAAGGTTTGGAGCTATCTAAGGCAGCCAGAGCCCTGGGCTCTCTAGTGTTCCCTAGCAGCTCATCACCTCTGCAGGAAACCACCCAGTCTTTGCAGGCATTGCACCATTTTATGTTTTTTCCTGACTACATCCAGTTCCGTGTCTCTTGGAGTTCTCTCCATTTCACAGCCAGTGATGTAACTTTGCCCCAGTGTAGAAATAACCTGAGTTTTGCTTCAAAATAGAAAGGAGGCAGGGCTGTATCAGAGTCACTCAATCCATGACACCTTCTCTTCTCCATACAAACCACTCTGTCTGCTTTTCTCTTTAGTTAGATATAGGTGAAGAGAGGCAAAAAAAAGGAGAAAGGTCAGTATGACCACTCTCCAGACAAACTGTTAAGAGAAGAAGCATTTCACATAGGAATAAGATTAGATCTGATGGGCAGCAAGGAAAGTTTCTTGCAGTACTCCTGTCAAAGACTTACCATCTTCTTGATCACTCTGCTCTAAGCACTGAATCACATGCAGGCACGAGATGTTGAGAGGGAAGGAGGTGAACATATTCTGCAGCTCTCCTTTTTTGGCTTGTTAACTTTGCAGAAGTTGTAGCTGCTTTTGAAAGTTTGCTTTTCAATGAAGTTAACAAACCACTGCAGAATAGACTGTTCTGTCCCTCAGAGTGGATTTATAACCTTCTTCCTCAAAATAGAAGCTCAGAGATCTTGTGCTACCTTTCCTTTGGGCTGAAATCGTAGATAGGTAACAACTTGTGTTAATACTTGACAGGGTTTGTTCTATGGCACCATCAGAAATGCAGCTGAGAATCTGTTTGCCTGGCTGGCTTCTGCTTGAGACTTTCATGGTTTTCTTGTAAGATCTGGATTTGAAAATCTCTCCTGCTAGATTTGTAGCTGTCAGATTCACTGTCTTTAGAACTGATTATCAGCCTCTAATGGTGTTTGTCTTCCCGCAGAAACGGAAGGTGCATGCAGCACAGATGCCAGCCTTCTCCAAAGAATAACCTCTTCCTTCCCAACTGACACCAGCTCCTGCTACCATGGGGCTGAAGGGTGGTTTCTTAGGCAGTGGACAAGTCCACATCATCCTGTGGGGAAGTTTGGCAGCCATGACAACACTCCTGTTCCTCACCTTCCTAATCTTCCTCTGCTCCAGCTGCAACAGGTAAGGCTTAGAAGCTTAGCAGGCAGTAACTGATCTTGAGTCAGACAGCACAGGGGTTGAAATTATCTTCACTCACAACTAGTTAGCAAGAAATACTGAGGACCTAGGTCCAGAACTGTAAAAACGTACAGTACAAAGTCTGTTTTCAGAGCAAGCTTGAGTTTGAACAGTTCTTTTAATTCTAAAATCTGATCTATTATTTTCTTCTGCTGTGAAGGATAAACAGTGTTGTGTTTGTTTATTATTAATTCTTAGCAGCATCCTGAGTGGGAGTAGGCTGGATTTTGTGTGCCTTTTCTAGTTCTCTTATAGAGTAAAGACCTTTCACTGACACAGTTTCAGGAATTCCCCAGTTAGGGTGTCACCAACCCTGGCAGTGTTCAAGTCCGGGTTGCACAGGGCCTTGAGCAACCTGATCTAGTAGGAGGTGTCCCTGTACATGGCAGGGTAGCTTGAACTATATGATCTTTAAGGTCCCTTCCAAACCTAAACCATTCTGTGATTCTGTGATTCATGTATTAGCATAATCTGTACTAACAGTTCATGCACCTTTTTTGTTAAGGGAGAAGAAGGCCAAACATCAGAATGGAGATCATGAAAACCTCATGAATGTCGTGAGTACTTCTTTCTGGCAGCCTGTCTGTCTTGTGGCTGGTTTGTACCAAGCTCCTTGCAAAATACTGCAGATTGGGAAACAGCTCAGGTACTAAAAGCTGTAGGACAGAAAGAGAAGAACTTGTGTAGACCTTGATAATGTGCACTTTCTGATGCTCTTTCAGCCACTGCTGTGCTCTAGGTCTCCTGCCTTTCAGTGCTGCTTGCAGCACAAGCACAGTGCACCCTTTGTCAGCTGCTGTCTTCTCACGGGTTGGAGCTATGGCAATGTCTGTTATCACCAAGGCTGTAAGGGAGATCACTTTGGACCTACTGGTATCTATACAGAGTGGGTCCAGATGAGGGCCACAAAGATGATTCAAGGACTGCAGCACCTCTCCTGTGAAGACAGGCTGCGAGAGTTGGGGTTGTTCAGTCTAGAGAAGAGAAGGTTCCAGGAAGACCTTAGGGCATACTTCCAGTATTTGAAGGGTCTATAGGAGAGCTGGGGAGAGACTTGTTACAAAGGCATGGAGTGACAGGATGAGAGGTAGTGGCTTCATACTGGAAGAAGCTGAGATTTAGATTAGACATTAGGAGGAAATTCTTCCCCATGAGAGTGGAGAGGCATTGGAACAGGTTGCTCAGAGAAGCTGTGGAGGGTCCAAGCCTGGAAGTATTCCAGGCCAGACTGGATGGAGCCTTGAGCAGCTGGGTCTAGAAGGAGGTGTCCCTGCCAAAGGCAGGGGATTGGAAGTAAATGATCTTTAAGGTCCCTTCCAACCCAAACCATTCTATGATTCCATAAGTTTTGACATCTGTAAACACAGGCACCTGAATCTTTGATGCAAGTCCACACGGTTTGACTCTCCTGCCAATAATACCTGTGAGTCAGAGCTCCCAAGCGCAGAACGAAATTCATCGCGTGTCTGTACAAACATTGACTCAGATCCAGTGGTGATTAGATCTCACTCACTTGTGTTGCAGCCTTCTGACAAGGAGGTGTTCAGCCACTCGATCACAAGCTCAGCTACAGAGCCCCCTCCAAGCAGTGACCAGAATGGGGCACTCAGCAATGGCGAGGGTGAGTAGCTCAGCCCCTGCACATGGGATCAGCAGCACCACAGTCCTCTTTTTCTCACCACAGTCCTCTTTTTCTCACACTCCCACCTTAGCTGCACATGTGGGACCCTTGAATCTTAGGTTTCTGGCTGCCAGCTTTCCAAGCACACAGCCATGCCATCGGTCTGAATAGGCTGCATTTCCCTCAGCTCACCTCTGGAGGTCTGACCCCACGTCAGCTGCCATGTCCTAGGGCAGTGGTGGGGCAGGCAGACCTCTCAGTCCTCTTTGCACAGGATGTAATTCCCAAAAGGTTGAATCAAGGTGAAAAAATGCCCTGTGCACATCTGTCTTGCTGGGAAGTCAGTAGCCCATCCCATGGAGATGTTGGTGGTTTAGGCTACATCTCCACTTACCTGCCAGGTGTGCTCTGGCTCAGCCCTGCACCCTGGCTCCCAGTTCTCCACACCAGGCAACACTAGGGAGGTGCCACCAAGCAACACCTGCAGATTGACCAGGCCATCAGGCAAAGACTGGCATTCTCTAATCTTCAGGCAGGTAGAGTTGGAATGTGAGCAGAAGATGCATTTGTACCTCAGAGCTTCACTCCTGGAGGCTGTGGAAATATTTCAGGTCTTTCTTCAGTGACTACAGCTTTGGGTCATAGTCCTGTGCTGTCACATTGCTTGTAGTTTGTGTTTCAGAAAACAGGCAACATAAATGGGCTTCCTTATCTTTTTCTCCTTAGTCTTTGCTGAACACTCAACATTATTCACAGTGAGGTATCACTGGAAAATATTTTACTAAGCTACACCTAAAAATAAATTCAGTCCCAGCTCAGAGCTGCTGGGAGCCAATTGTTGTCTCCATACCAGGCACCAGCACCATGAGCTACCCTCCTCATCTCCTGCCTCCTCATCTCTCCTACCTCCTCATCTCATTGTGCAGCCAGAGACTAAGCTATTCAATCTTTACTCCTCATAGACAAGAATCCAAATTAATTCATCAGCTTTGGTTCTGCAGCTAATTGCCTCTCGTGCCCATTGGCTTTTTGCATGTGTTGGTGTGTAGAGCCCTGCAGAAGGGAAGCATTTCTCATTGCCACAAGCCGTCGCACATGCAGCTGTCAAAGCTGCTGCTAAAAGGTGTGCTGTCAAGCAGCAGACAGTTTTCAGACTGTCTGATATTTCTCACCTCAGCCTCTGCATAACAACCCTTCTGAATAACAAGAACCAAAGTGCTTTAACTTCTTATTTATGCTTTATGTGTTCTTCTTGTTAATAGTTCTGTCTTCTGTTCTTCCTGATAGACTTTCGAGCAGGGCCAGGGTTATGAAAGCAGCAGCATCAGATGTTGGTCTCTGACTTTGCCAAACCTGGCCCCACTGTGTTTATCTATACCAGCCTCTTCTGTGTCACTACCCATAAGCACAGTAGCACAGAAATGTGAGCTCTCCTTACTTCTGATTATCCCCCTCCAGGCTGAAGAGGGTAGGTGCTCTCTGGAGCCTGTGGCAGTGCCTCTGCACAGCACAGAAATCCCTGAGAGCAATCCCCAGATGGGGGAAATGTGTTTTGGCTCCTCCAGGCCAGTTCCTGATGTTTCTCAGGAAGTCTGCAGGCACCCTGCACCTTGAGTCCTAGTTAAGATGCAGTAGGACACTTCCTCCCATTCCACCTATTCCTCCTCAGTTGCATGCAGGAGCCAAGTGAATGGAGAAGGATGTTTTCTTCTCCCACCTCCCATTCAGACAGCAATTCTTGTCTCATACCTCCAGTTCTATCCTGAGTTGTGCTGCCAGGGTACAGCTCCCAGCAGGGGCTGACTGCATGAGTCTGCACGCCCTGAACTCCAGAGAAAGCAGTGTCCATGCCTACCACCAAATCAAGGCTATCAATTGCTTCAATTACACTTTATGTCATCATGTCAAACACACTGCAGGGAATGGACAAATAGGTTGGTTGTGCTGAGACACTACCCTAGGAACTCTACTAAGAAAAGTAAAGCTATGCAGAAGGGGTTTCTCAAAGAAATGGTGTGAGGTAAAGTTACACACCATGTACTGCCTGGATGTGCCCTTGTGTGCATCCCTGAATGCAGGCAGCTGTCATGCACGTGAAAGAAGATGTCCCATCGATTTCAGTCCCTAATACCCTGCAGTCACAGCAACGTGTGACCTGCTTCCAGGACTTAAAATAAGATGTTCTGCCTGACACTCCTTTCTGAAGTCTAGTCTTCTCTCTTGTGCATATGGCTGGCTCGTTAGTAGGTTGTCAACCTACATTATGTGCTGCCAGACTAAGAGAAGTATGGCACAGCCCTCCAGTGAGGAGCTGCTGGTGTAGCCTGCCAGTGAGGCTGAGTGTGGCAGGGCTGAGCAAGGCGTGGCTCAGACCAGAATTTGGCCAGTATGGTCAACAAGCTGGAAAGGGAGGCAGGAAGGAAGAACACTTTCCTTTTTGATTCCAAGGTATAGGAAATTGGAAAGAGAAGAAAAGAGGAGAATCTAACAAGGCTTTTTTCAAAGGTTTGAGGCCTCTCCCCAGTGTTCCCTGTCTCAAACTACTGAGCAGTCTGAGTCTAGTACGAGTACAGCCGAACATCCATGCACACCTGCACCCATCCCCTGAGTGAATGTGACTTGGTGGTGCACAGAGTATTTAAGGTCTTGTGAGAGGTACTTTAACAATAAAGTGCAGAAATCTCTTTAACCACTGGACATTTCCAGGCATTAGTATCATTTATCCTTTCCAATAGCACATAAACCCTAAGTGATGTAGAGACTACCAAACCACACTTACCTCACAGTCATTGTTTTAAATACTTGTTGTTTTAAATACTCCAACCTTATTGTTTTAAACTCTTCTTTATCATTTTCTCTAGTACTCTCAGAGGACAGTACAACTGCCTGTATCCAGCCTTATGATGAAGTGCAGACATCTGTCTCTGATCTGCTAGATCCACAGGACATTCTTGGCAAGTCTGTGAAATGTCACCAGAGCAGGGAACTACCCAGTATTCCCCCTAACACCACCATGGAAACCATCATCTCAGCTAGGAATGCAGAAAATGATCAAGGTCTTGGAATGGAAGGGCCTTACGAAGTCTTGAAAGACAGCTCCTCTCAGGAGAACATAGTTGAAGACTGCTTGTATGAGACTGTGAAGGAGATTAAAGATGTTGGAGCAGTACCCAGCATGGAAGGGAGCTGTAACAGCAAATCAAAGGCTTTGCTGGTGGCTGCTGAAGGCCAGGCTCAGACGCCCGAGTGCAGGATCGAATCAGCAGAATATGCTTCTGTTGACCGGAACAAAAAAAGTCGCCAAAGTGCTAATTCAGAAAGTCCTCTGGACAACACACCAGATGTAGAGGATGAGCTGCCCCCACCAGTACCCATGAAACTTCTTGATGAAAATGAGAATGTGCAAGAAAAAGAAGTGGAAGGAGATGATGAGACAGAAGGAGCAAGCATACCAGAGAAGGTAAATGCTGCAAATACTTGTCAAACAGCTAAACAGTGACACACAACAGAGGAGTGGGAGAGGGCTATTATTAATGACTTGATTACTTGTAAAAAGCCAGGAAAAAAACAAACAAGGGTTGAAATATGAGACTATGGCAATATACAATATAGTTTTTGCATTATAGGCCTGGAGTCATTCTTTTGCAGCTGACAGTTTGGACTGTTGCAGTTCGTACTTCATAGGGCTTTTCCCAAATCTTATCCAGACATTGCACTGGAGGCCTCTGCTGCATTGTTTAGTGCTATTATGACTGTGGGAGCTACTCTAGTTATGTGTCAGCATCTTCATCTTGTTCAGAATCCTCTCCTTCTGTTTTTTGTAATCAAACCTCAATTTACATAAAGGAGGTTTTTGCTGGAAGGCCTAACTTTAGATGTGCTTCTTTTAGCTGTGCAAATGTTAGTCATCTACTCAGATCCACTCATCTCTCTCTGTAGGAGAGAGGGGCAGAAGGAGAGAGGGATTGCAGCTGTAGGCTTTTACATCTGTCAAATTCTGTATGTCACACCTAATCAGAGCAATGGATTTCTGTCAGGGCCAAAAGTTCTGTTTTCTCAGCAGTTCATTCTTTGGGACAAGTTAGTGGTGAACTCCTGGAAAAACAGAATGATGATATTTTCAACAAGCTCTTTTCACCAGTATTAATATTCAGGATGCTCTCAGACCATTGCACAGAGTTTTGGTAAACTGTGGAGTCTGCATTTTTCAGAACTTGTTTGGATACCTTATTATTGATTGTGAATGAAAGCACTGTGACTTTTGGCAGATGAATAGAATTTTGGTGCCTGTCAAATATGTTAGACATTGCTCAGCATCTCCAAAAAGTCCTTAAGATGTGATGTGACGTTTCAAGGTAAATATTAACCTGAACAGCCACAGCAGGGCTGAGATATTGTTTCTTGTTGTTCTCTTGGAGACATGGTTTAGTTGTCAGGAGGTGCTGGGTTGGACTTGATGATCTCTGCTGAGGTCCTTTCCAACCTGGCTGATTCTATGATCTTTCTATCTTCTATGATCTTATTTGAGGTATTTCAGTAACCTGGGCAGAGAGCAGAATCACAGAATCGACCAGGTTGGAAAAGAATGCCTTGTTAAATAACTGCTTAACCACTTAACCTACAAAGCACTTGCAGAGTCCAAGTGAATAAACTGAAGATTATTCATAATATAAAAATGACCTGGACTCTTCCATGCATGTTGTTACAAAGAATGAGCTCATTAAGCAAAAAAATTAAGATGTAACTGTCAGCAATAATCCACCAACACTCCCACCCCCCACCCCCCCAAATTCAAGCCACATGTAGTTTCTAATTAAACTTTTAGGGCCACAACTATCTGTAACAGTGACATTCTTCCTACCAGGTGTGAAAAGACTTGCAGAAAATCATTGTATGTCCCAGGCACTGATACAAAGGAAAAGCATTTGCTGCTCTGTAGCTCCCCAGCACGTTGTGTCTGTGGTGTCAGGAGTGGGAATTGATTAAAACGGTTCAGGTTTTGAAGGATTAATCAAGAGATGACACACGCAGTCCCCTAAGTGCCAGGAGGGTTGGGGGGTGGGGGGAAATAAAACAAGGTGTTTGTCTAATTAAAATTTATTCAGAGCTAAAGCCATCCTGAGCTAAAGCTCTGGCAGTATCAGATCATGCCCACGTTCGCTGCTAGGGACATGCATTATGCATCGAAGCGAGCGCCTGTCCTGTCCTTGAGAGCTACAGCTGCAGCAGAGTTGGAAATGGTAATTAATGGAATATATAAATGTCATTATTGGTGGCATTGTGTGGAGAGGTGGTCGTGGGGGGTTGTTTTTCTGTTGCACTGATCATTGTTCCCTCTAGCTTGCCGCTTTGAACAACACAGGGCAATGCCTGTTTTTAGCGACGGGGCTGCCCCAGCCAAGGTGTTTGTGGAAACGTGCACTCTCTTGATCACTTTTTGAGTTCCACAGGCTCCAGAGGGGCCTCTTTTTGCCTCCTCTCTTGTGAGGCTGCTTAGCTGCCTTGCTTGACATGACATCTGTATCCCAAAATTTTCAACTTTCTGCCCTGCCCAAGATGAAGAAAGAGGCTGTAGGACATACACTCATAGAATAGTTTGGCTTGGAAAGACCTTTAACATCATTGAGCTCAACCATTATATAACTCTACCTTGGCTGGTGCTAAACCATGTCCCTCAGCATCACATTTCTGCCTCTTTTAACTGCCTCCAGGGATGGGGATTCAATCACCTCCCTAGGGAGCCTGTTCCTGTGATTGAGAACCCTTTCAGTGAAGGAGTTGCTTCTAATGCCCAACCTAAACTTGAGACCATTTCCTCTCATTCTATCACTTGTTATCAGGGAGAAGAGACCAACTCCCATCTGGCTTCAACCTTTCAGGGAGCTGTAGAGATTGAGGTTTCCCCTCAGCCTCCTCTTCTTCAGCTAAACAACCTCAGTTCCCTCAGGTGCTCCTCACCAGACCTGTTTTCCTC